>NC_066581.1:497750722-498085722 GCF_024323335.1 Lathyrus oleraceus
TCCTCGAAAGCTAAGCAGGGATGGTAATGAAAATATCCTTACGTTTTTAATTTTCCACTACCAATAATCAGGTGTAGTACAAAGCCTTCATTCCGACCTTAATTTTTCCTCGGAGATAGGAGCATAAGAAGTTAAATTGCGCACCTATTTAAAACGGTTTGTCTCCCAAGTAAAAGGGGAAGCACAAACCAAATACCCCTTGTTGTATAAGCACATCACCATAATAAGAGAAAAGCTGACCTCGTTTAGGTCATATGAGATTGCACATGTACCATGAGAGCATAATAGAAGAGAAGATGTGTATCTAACCCTGTAATCTTGAGAGCAAGATGTGTCAATCACTCTTTTATACATGAGACATTTGACAAGCCCAACATTGAAACTATGAGGATTACGGTGGTCGTGATAGATGACACCACCTTCTCCTTATGGGGAACATTGTATATATCATATATCGAGTCCAGAATTCTACCAACGAACCTACCAAAGCCATGCTTGTTAAAAGAAGAGCATGTTTATATTCAATTATAGGAGGAATGTTGTACTTAAGAGGTATGTCCACCCTTCTTTGTGTGTCGGGGGGGGGGGGGGGGGGGGGTTGATTTGTGGTATTTAAAATTCACAATTAATTTTATAGTTTTATTACTTATACAAAAATTTATGTTAGTATTTTTAATATCGAAGTAAATTAAGCAGCGAAATATAAAATAGTAAAGTAAATTACAGACATAAAGAGATAAGGATTTAGAGAGACTGCACTAGTGATTTATCCACGTTTAGTCGAATATTGACCTACTCTTGTCCCTAAGAGATCTTCTTGAGATTTTGAATATAAACTTTGAGCTTTTATAAGTAATAAAAATCCTTTCTGATCCTTACTTTTACAAAACTCTGGTCACTCAGACATACATGACTCATCAAGCTTTCACACTTCCTCTCTTTCAGAACTCCGAGGTTTCCAATGGGATTTTCCAAATCAAATATTGAGGGTCATTTGGTTTGAGTCAAAATAGCGGGAGAATTTTAATAAAAGTACCTCCTATTAAAATGATTTAATTTGATGCTATCTTTTTACACGTTTTGTAGTTAGAAATTCCTTTACATTTCATTTTATATTTTACTGTGAAATATCCTTATGAAGGACGTAAGGATTAGAAAGGAGTTTCTGAGCTGGTACAGAAATTGAGAATTGTTCTCAAGCACGGGAAAAATTATATGTTCTCAAGCAACTAAATCCTAACAACCAAATATAACTAGATTTGAAGAAGGATACTTATGAGAAGGATCAAGTCGAATGTCTAGATATAACATATCTCATAATTGTAGTTGTCACGGAAAATGATATGATCATTAACCTCGAGAATTTTCTTATAAATAAGAAATATAAGATATGAGAAATGTAAAAATTTCCAAGGTTTTTTCTATACAAGTTAGGAATCCAAATGGATCTAAAATAGTTGAGGATTAAAATTTGGATTTCTTATAGACCAAATAGTTGGTCACAAGTTCTATTTGAGATTATCTGGGATAGGTAGATTAAATTCATTATGAATATATTTTTTAAATATATCTACCACATATTTTTGAAAATAAAATAAAGTAGTTTGTGATGCTAAATAGATGAATTATAAAAGGAATGTGATTCATTTTATTTTTCCTTTGAATTTCGGAAGAAAAACACGGTTCTAAAGGAAGATAGTGATTTCATGTGTTGAAAGAAGAAAATTGTTAATGGTTATCAAAAGACTCAAAGTATAAGAAAGAAGTCAGACTTTTTCTTCTTACATTTAGTTATAGAAAGTCAAATTGTCTACTTCTATATCATGGGTATGTGATACTATATATTGATATCACATTTATGAGAATGTGAAGAGTCTTTAAAGAAGTAGGATATTAATTATAATTTGAGTCACCTTACGTCTAGAATGGAATAATGAGTTTTCATTGGCTATAAGAACTTATGGTTAGACTTAGATTAGAGCTTGGAATGAAGACAAATAATTGTTATTAAGTTTCATTTAGTAAAATAAACATTAATTCTAAGTCTGGTATTGACAAAATGAGGAGTGCATGTTTTGATAATGGATAAATGTTGTTATGATTATCCAAAACAGTGGTTTCAATACTAAATCAAGTAGGAGATTCGAGTTCTACGATCTTGATAAGCTCATTTATAACAAATGTAGGATGGATCAAATAAGATTTGAACCCCGTGTATATCAATGACATTAATGTTTAATCCAAATAAGTGAAAGATGTATTTTCAAAGTCTATGAGAATAGATTGTTGGATTCATTTGGTTTTAAATCATTTGATAGATGCAAGTATTAATTTTAGAAGATATATCTAATGTCTCAAATCATCGACTAAAGTGAAAGTACATATGATATATCTTAATTATATACATGTGTGATGTATATGGACCTCTAAACATATTTTCTAAATGGATTTTGTTTCTCTTACTTCATTTATATTAATGACAATGTATTATGTGACACGAGTTAGAATTATTTTGATAAGAGTTCAAGAATGAAGTAGAAGGAAACAACTTGAAAAAGTATTAAGACCACATGAATTGTATCATGTTTGACATTGTTCGATCTAATATTGCTCAATTATATCTTTGTGACTCTATTTTATAAATCATTTTACATACAATTATTCAGATCCATAACCAATTTCATTTAAAATAGCCATAGAGACACCATATTTGATATGGAGGTAAGAGTGCCCAGTTTGTCTTTATGATAAAATGGGTTATAAGGTTTATTAAGTAAACTTGATCATAATATAGATGAAGATGTATTTATGGATGTATCCTAATGAAAATTGGGGACACATATTCTATAACACTTTATAGAACACAATTGTTTTGTCGTTAGAACTGGAGTCTTCTATTAGAGATATTATGTATCTAAAGGAGCCAGTCGGAGTGATGTAGAACTTGAAGAAATTCAAGCACCATAAAATACATATCTTTATGATAATGGAACATGAACTAATTCAATAAGGGGTTGTTGTTGGACCATTGGTACATGTAGCATGGGATCTGGAGAAGATCATAAATGATCTCGATTCTAAAAGGTATATAAGTTATCTAAATCCATTTATGGATTGAAGCAATCCTTTTGGAGTTGAATCCTTTTATTAATGAAGTTTTATGAAAACTTGGATTAGTAAATGTTAAGTTTAAATCTTGTGCACATAAAAGGTTAGTGGGAGTATTTGCATTAATCTAGTATAGTATGTAGACAACATACTAATCATCAAAACAAATTCTCTACAACACTAGTACATGGTTAAGGAAATGGTTTTTGTCAAATGCTTAGTGATGTTTTCTAAAAGGTTAGGAATCAGAATCTATAGAGATATATAGTTGATGAATCTCAATCCTAGCACAAATAAATATTTTGAGGAAATGTTGAGACACCTAATATGAATAATGTAACATTAAGATTATTTCATATGTGACATGATGTTTTGTATAATGAACAGTGTCTTAACTCATTGGATGAGAAAAAGGACACCATGATATATACTAAAATAGATGCATCATATATTGTGAGCATGAACAATAAGTACCAAAATGATTGAAGTGTTCATCACTAGATCACTATCAAGAAGGTATATGAATATCTTAAAAGGATTGTAAGACCCTAATTTTGACCCTAATATCCCTCATGCTATCTCATCATATGCATTAGCATTGGGATCATACCTTGGCATCCTCCTTACCCCTCATCCATTGGGTTTGTTTTGGGAGAGATCACCAAGAACTATGTGTTTGTATCTTACTTGTTATTTTATTATCTTTACTAACTAAAATACCAAAAACATGTCTTTTCATTTGTCTAACTCTTTTGTAGGTAGGGCACATGATCACCTTTGATTTATCAAGTTCACATCTAGGGCTTAAGACTCTCATTGCTAAGAGCTCAACCATGATATGATCCACAATGGCTCTAGGCATCATATATGAGTCCCTATGATCTTGGCATGTTACTTTGATCAAGAATTCTTCAAGATTTTGGAATTGGTTGGCCTTGGAAACCCTAGTTCATTTGGGTATCTTGTGTAGCTTCTTCAACAATTGATCAAATATTTAAAGGTAAATCTCAAATTTTATCATATTATGCATATATGACATCCCATGAGTCTCAAAAGTCAAGAGAATTGCAAGTTATCAAGTTGGTTGATGATGGTTGACCAAAGGAATTCATCTGATCAAATATGGGGTCCCCTAGACCCTATCTCCTACAATTTTTATCATATGAAAATTATCCCAAGAGCAACGTTACTCTAAATGGTATTCCAAACAACGTTCATGTTGAGGTCTAGATCTAGTTTTGCTTGGAAAGTTATTTTTTATGGTGAAAGATTATAGGTCATTTTGTCTAAACCCTAATTTGGAGGTCAACTTCCCAAGGCCATAACTTGCTCAATCTTTATGAGATGAAAGATTTATAAGTTTAACAATCAAATTAAATGTGTCTAATTAAACTTTTATGTTTCGAGGAAGAGCTAATTCAACTTTTATGAGCATGTGATATGAGGATAGATTATAGGTCATTTTGGACCATTACCATTGAACAAGTGATTTTCCTCAACTTCAAAAATGCATAACTCATTCATCTCAAATACAAATGAGGTCAAATTGGTAACCATTTTTAAGGATTTTGAAAGAGCTACAACTTTGATGAAGACACTTTTCTCATTTGAATCTCACATAAAAAGTTAGCCAAGGTGGAATAAGTGAACATATGGCTTGACACTTAGAAAACATTTTGATATGTTAAAATTTCCAAACTTCCACCTCAAAATTCATCATGATACAAGCTTCAAATGGAAAAGTGTTAAACATAAGAGTTTTTCCTTTTAATCTAACCTTTCCAAAGAGTCCGATTTAATACATTTTGGACAAGGTTTGAGTGGTCTGCATATGGCTTGAAGATGGAATCATCATTTGGCAAGATCAAACTTCAAACAGCTGTACACATTTGCCTTGCATTCCAAGTTGCATTCAGACTCATTCACACTTGATTATGGACCTAATTGAGTGACTTCATGGGCCTGTACACGCCCATGCAAGCATGCCTCATCCATTGCCAAATTTGGAAGTTGAATTTGAAGGTGCAAATATCACAAGCTACAGCTATAAATAGAGACCTCTAGCATCAGAATTAAGGAATCTTGCACGCCAGCTTTTCTCTAATACCCCAAACCCTCACATTTGAAAGGAGAAACCTGAGAATTATCTTTGAAAATTGAGTTTGAATCTCACTGTTTGGAGATTCAAAACTCCGGGGATCCAAAGCCTTTGCTCCATTCTAATCTACTTTTGTAAGCTTCCTGAGTGAGATCAAGCAAGAATCAAAGTAAGAGCAATCGAATTCTGCACAATATTGAAGGTATTTTCCATATTTTTTTCTTCTCTTCAATTCTCTCTCAATTCTCATCAATTCTCTTGGATCCTTGGTTGTCTGAAGTCCTACCAATGTAGGTAAGAAGATTGAGTTGCTTTGAGGTCAAATCGAAGCAACTCATATCATGTACCTCAAATTTCAACTCCATGTATCTTTCAATATACTTGGAGTTAGGATGAATTGAGGTCATATTCATGATCAGTGTCATTTTTACTTTGAAATCATGTCTTTCTTTTTTATTTTTGTGATGGTGATGAGTGAACCAGTCCGGTCAGGGTCGCCTGAGAAGGTGACCGGCGTTGTGCTCCAGTGATGAGTTGGAATGGTTCAGAGCCACGTCATCATTCCATTTTGTTTTAATCACGAGCGTTGGTTTTGAATACCGTTTGTGTGGCGCGCTGACTCAAGTGCATGGTGGAACACGCGTTTGGATCCACTTGATCTGCCACCTCAATTAATGAGGAAGATCAAGTGGTCCACGTTTTTCTGAATATTTGAATTTCATTTTATTTGTATTATTTTCATTAATTCATATTAAATTTAATATTGATCCAAAAAATATGAGAGTTTCCCCAAAAAAATTTAAATAAATTCCTCTTTCATTTTCTGATTTAAAATTATTTTTTGGATCATTATTAATATTTTTCATGATTTAATTGATTTTGTGAATATTTTTAATTATTTAAAAATACTTTCAAGTTTCCAAAAATTATGAATTTTTTCTCCAATGTCCTTTGACCTTGTTTGACCTATGATAAATCTCATGGCCATTTCTTTGGTGTTTTGATGAGATTTTAGGAAATTGACCAACCATTATTTAATTTAATGTATATTTTGTTTATTTTTAATTACTTAAATGCCAAATTAATTGTGTAGAGCCCTTTTAATTGACTTGTTGAGTTAGACTTATGTTGTTGGGCATTGGTTAAAGTTGATTTGACTTTGTTGAGTTAAGATCATTGGATTTAGGGGATTGATGGAATGTACATTCCATCTCCCAAAATGAATGAATGATCTTAATTTGATAAAAGTCCTCCTTTGACCAATTTGTGTTTGATACATTCCACCTCCCTCTTCATCTCATTCCCCTTCTTTATTCATTCATATCATGGACCTATGATATCTCTATATCCCAAGGCTAGTTGATTGCAAAATCAACATGAGTATGGATGAGATTAGATCCCCTATTTTGCATATTCTTTTTGTGTGTGGTATGCTTCATGAGCATAGTTCATTATACTATGTCTCTAACTTGCATTAACACCAAAATTCTATTGCCCGACCTCAAATAGTTGTGATTTATACATAAGTCCAATTACGATTGCTTAACATAGCGCTAAATTTGTGACATAAAAAGGCATAGCATTCTAGTTAGTGAGATTTTAAGTCTCCCCTATTTAATGGTATTGTGTGGAAACTTGGTCTTTTTTCCTTCCTTTGGAAGATGTCTTAGTTCAAGGATCCATGCTTGTGATAAGTGTGTTGAGTGTTCTCCGAAGAATGACTTAAACAAAACAAAAGCAAAAGCAATACTAACTTCTAATCAACTAACAACTAACATTTAATTTCAAGTTATTTACTTTTATGCGCTTTAATTTTTAAGCTTTTAATTCATTTGCCATTATTCATATCATCCAACTTGTTTACTTTAATGCCATTTTCACTTTGCCCATTTGGGCCATATTTTGTGATACATTGTGTTTGTATATACTTGTTTGTTTGTTTGTTTGGTCTTTTGACCTTAATGTACATAACAAGAACAAAACCCCTAAAAAAACATCTTGTGTGGACTGTTGGTTTGATATGAGACTATTGGACTTATAATTTAGGCAACACTCTATGCAAAGGACTTGGCCAATGCCAACTTTCATGAAACCAAGTTGCTTGTGAAGTGAACATTCATCTGATACAATATTGAATATCCATTTGAGTTCATCTGCAACATGATCACATTGAAGCTATTATTTTGAACCTGTGTCTAATGTCAATGTTTGAAGTCATCTGATACATGGAATTTTGAAGAAGATCATGGAGTTGCTAAGCTTGGATGCGGCTATCTTTATTTGATGCCTTGCTATTCATATTGCTATTTGTGTATTGATTTTGCTTGATTCTAAAGTCCAAGGGAAATTTGGGTTTCTATATGATACTCTTGTCTATTGGATTGCGACTCATTGGTCAGATCTTTTCAACTCTTAAATTTTAAATTTTTGCTTAGGATTAGTCTCTTCATCTCTTCCCCACTTCTTTAATTTCAAATCTCTCCCCTCTTTCAAAATCTTCCTTGCTTGTGTTTGTTTTCTAAACTTAGACCATTTTGCAAATTAGAAACTTTGGCCTTATGCCATTGCATTTTTAAACTCTTTTCTTAATCAAACTCGTAAATGAACTTAATTATACTTGACTTAAAATTTCAAAAGCCCAAAAAGAACTAACACCCATCCAAACCATTTTTAGGCCCTTTGTGCCTTTTTTAAACTTAAACATTTGTTAAAAGAAATGCATACACTTTGAAATTCTTACCACGAACTACGAGGTTTTGATTCCTCATTTTTATGTTAGTACGTAGGCACAAGTCCGAAGCTCTTGTCAAACACAAAAATATAATTAATGAATTCTTTTCTCATCCCCCCATTCTATTTATTGCAAATATCATTTATACAAAAACACATATGCACACAAGAAAGGGCTCCCTAGGAGTACCTAGGACACTTAGGGTGCTAACACCTTCCCTCTGTGTAACCAACCCCCTTACCTGTAATCTATGACATTTTATTAGTTTTGATTTGAAAACTTCTTATATTTTGGGTTTTGTTTGTACTTTTCCCTTTTCCGTTGGAAACAATAAAAGCGTGGTGGCGACTCTGGTTTTATTGACGTCTAGCTTATTCATAGCTTGATGGTTACTGCTACGAGGATATGGTGTTCCTTTTCTTGAGAGTAGATGAGAATAATCATTGTAAAGGAGTTACAATGATGTTATTCCAAAACTTATGAACTATATATTCATATCACAGTATGAATTAAATGTTATGCTTGGATGACAATTGTATAAGTTGAAAAAAAAAACTTCAGACAATTGTCTTTTCTAGTACAAAGGTCAAATATATGATTTGGATCGCTTTTATAATTCTTGGGAAGAAAGTTGTGTGTCTTGTATTACAGATCCTATTGATCTCATTCACGATGATAATGGGTTAATCTTGCAAGTTTAGAAACCTATATCTCACTAGCGATCCATGTATATATATTTTGACACTTTAATTTATTTCTATATAAGATCGAAACTTGAAGTTGGAAGAGGTTTATATTACCAACATAGAAAAGAGTTTCTTATACCCTAATAAAGTATCATGCTTAGATGATGCTTAACACACACAATGGGCAGGTAGATGATAAGATAATATTTTATTGGCTCTAGTACTAGTGGGAGATTGTTGGAGTAATCCCTAATAGCCAATCAATATTGGTTGTATATGAATTTTGTATCATGATCTTGATGTATATTATTTGTTAATATATATTTGTTTATTATTAGGAATTGTTTTTATTATGTTATTTATATATGACATAATAGAGCCCTTAGAATAATTAGTTTGTTTAATGAAATATTAAGTGTGACTTAATCGTGAGACTTCATTAAACATAAGAATGTTATTCTTAAAGTATCCATAGTCAAGTTTTACTGTCAAATAGGACAACATTAATGCATATAGACTATTATGTGAGTAGACTGATGATTGTATCTCACAAGTCATGGATATGAGACATCAAGTCTTCACATAGGTATAAATATTAGGAGTAATATTTATAATGGATTGATCCACCATGAAAATACTACATAGTTTGTTATGTAAGTGTTATAAGTTATTCTCATAGTAATAATGATGTATACCACGCTTCGACCTGAAACCACTATAAGCCCTAGATGTGGAGCCGAATACTTTATTGTCAATCAAACATTGTCCATAATAGGATGACCATAAAGATGGTATATAAGTACTTTTCAAATCACGTTGAGGGACATGAGTGACCTAGATGGGATTTTCCCCTCCTACATATACGAGAGTAATATCTATGGGTCTCTTGATAGAGTATGATTGTAAAATGCATGATCATACTCAAATAAGTCGATATGAGATATTGGGCTTATTTGTTTTTATCAAGTATACTCAGGGGTCAAGGAAAAAAAATATTGGACTATATAAGGGTGACACATTATATGTCTTGTGTTTAATATAGATGTAAGGGTAAAAGGGTAATTATACACATGATCATTATCATAGAAAGATTATGTCAGATCACATGATATTCTCATTACTTGAGTAACACTGATGTGTTGCTAGATACCACTCACTATTTATAATATTAAATATATACGATTCAATATTATTATCAAAGTAAAGAGAACTTACAGGGTCACACACATAGAATACTGACAATGGAACGAATGATTAAATTAAATAAGATTTAATTTAATAAGATGTTAATTATATTATTTAATAAGTTAACGCAAATATAATTTATTTGATTAAATATGATTTAATCAAATAAATGAGAATTGACACTTAATTAAATTAAATATAATTTACTTGATATTTAATTAACAGATTTTAGTTAAATATAATAATTTTTTATTTAATTAAAATAGTTTTAATTAAATAAGATTGAGCTTATTTTGGAAAAGCCCAAAATAAGAGCAATAGGGTTTTAGTAGCTCTCTATAAATAGAGGAACTTTTCCCTTACCAACCACAATTGTCAATTTTCTCAGAATAAGAGACGACTTGCACCGCGTTCCATTTTGTACTCACGTGGACTTTGTACAGACGTTGGTATTTTCCATGTTCGTGATCAAAGTTAAAGCACACTTCAAGAGGTAATTCAGAATCTTTGATTTGTGATTAATGATTTAATCAAGATCCGTTCATCGAGATTGTTCCAATAAGAGGCTAAATTTAAAAAAAAAACCTTTTAAACCCCTTCATTGACATCATTCAAAACAAATATAAGAGAATAGTGCACTCACATACTCCCCCTTTTTTATGGTGGCAAAACGTACCAAGCACTTGGTGTCTTTGGCAAAGCTTCCCCTTAATATGTGCATCATAAAACCTAAAAAACCTTGTACTTCTCCCCCTTTGATAACATCAAAAAGAGACAAAGACGGAAAACATGAGAAGTATCATGAAAATTACACAACAATATATAACTCACTTAGAGGCATTGGAACGATTATACGAATCAATTGTAACATGCACTCACATAGAATTATGTCAAATTGAAATGATGTTTAAACGTAAATCCACAACCAAGTATAGCCAAAATATATAATATCCATTACACATTTGTCATAAAAGGTTGCAACACATTAACATAATAAACAAAAAGACATGAAGGCATAAATGCATGTTTCATGTAAGAGTAAAATAAATAATACATGCTCAATCGCAAATATCATTGAACTTACTTCAAACACAAGGAGTATGATGATGTGATATATAGATAATGAAGAGATTAAACAAGATATCATTACAAGCATATAAATTGAAAAACTTATGTGTAATCAATTGAATTTTTTGGAAGTGAACACATATGAAATTCTTCATACATCAATCATATCACATACTCTTGGAACAAAAACAAGCAATTAGTCTAGTCATAGATAAGCAATATATTTCATAGAAAGTTTAAGTAAAAAAAGAGAAATTTTAGAAACTTCATAGGATAAGACTAAGAATGCACTTCACAAGAAAATAAATTTTCGAACAAAAGTTAAACAAAATATAAAGAATGCATGCAATAACATATTTTAGGCAAGATTTGAGATATTGAGAATGCTCAATTCCCAAAGAATATTAAAAATGATTCAGTTACAAGTGGTTTTGTGAAAATATCCGCAAGCTAATTTTTGCTATCAACATGCTCAAAAATAACATTGCCTTTTTCAACATGGTCTCGTAGGAAATAATGGCGTATCTCAATATATTTAGTATCAAAGTCAAGTAGTTTTATCGCACATGTTTGAAATAATTTGAAGTTTAATATCAAAGTCAAGTAGTTTTTGTTTGAGACAAAGAATTTCAGCACAACAACTACCGGTTGTGATGTATTCCACCTCTACAGGTTACAAAGTAATGAAGACTTGTTTCTTGCTATGCCAACTAACTAAGGAGTTTAAAAATAAGTGGCAAGTTCCACTAGTACTTTTCCTATTTGATTTGGAACCGGCAAAATCAAAATCAGAGTAACCAACCAAACTACAATCACTCCCTTTGGAAAACCAAAGTCCATACTTAGATGTACCATGAAGGTATCTAAGAATGCACTTTACGACTTTTAAACACGATTCCTTAGGAGCGGATTGATATCGAGCACATATGCACATACTAAACATTATATCAGGCCTAAATGCAGTAAGGTATAAAAGAGATCTGATCATACCTCTATACATTTTAACCTTAACATCCTTACCATTTTCATCTCTATTCAAGTTTCCATTTATGGGCATTGGAGTGTCAATTGACTTAACATTTGTCATTCCAAAGTGTTTAAGCAAGTCGTGATAATATTTCGTTTGACATACAAATGTACCTTCCTTGAGTTTCTTGATTTGAAGTCTGAGAAATTAGTTTAACTCCCATATTAGACTCATCTCAATTTCACCATGCATAAGCTTAGAAAACTCTTTGACTAGTTTCCTGTTAGTAGAACCAAATACTATATCGTCAACATAAATTTGATCTAGAAGAAGATGTTTTCCATGATTTTTAATGAAAAGTGTAGTATCTACCATCCCTCTAGAGTATCCTTGATTAAGCAAGAAATTTACTAAGTTGCTCATACCAAGCCCTAAGAGCTTGTTTGAGACCATACAAAGCTCGTTTTAGTTTATAAACATGATTAGGATACTCATGGTTTTCAAAGTCGGGAGGCTGGGAAACATACACTTCCTCATTTAATGTTCTAAGTTATGATTCAAGCTACTCATGTGGAAATGACAAATTAGTAACTTTCATAGGCTCAAAAAGGAAATAGCTAACAAGGATCAACTGAATACAGTATGAAATGTAAAGGATTCTTAGTGGTACAATTACATAACCAAAATGATTACAATCAAATGGAAAGAAAGTTTACAATCACATAGATGATTTAAAGTAGCATACAAATTAAAAATACACAATAAAAAATAATCGAATTGTAAAACATCAAAACACAATAGATACTTAAAGCATATAAACGATACAAAATGATACTATGTGCTTTTAAGCACACCTTCTAGGCAATACCAATATGTGTATACCAACATATGTCATTCGGGTTCCTTATAAGTCAAAACATGTATCCTCTACACAACTTGGGTTTGGGGGATACTTTACAAACATGTTTATTTCTTAGTATTTATGTGGTTTAAGTGTTTAATCTAGGGGGAGCTTGAGATCTCAAGAGATGAGTTTCAACGACATCATAGAGTAATGTATCATTTGTTGTATGTTGATCAATAATCAGAAATTAATTTTCTCAATCAAATAAATAATTCAAATTGAAATTTTGTTCAGGCAGGGACATATGTTGGACCAGATGCCTGGGAAAATGTGTCAAAATGGTTTATGACAGATGAAAGATTCTGGGGACAGATGTCAGACACGATGTCTAGGACATTCTATACCATAAAAAACCAGTTTGGAAGATAAATAACAAATAAAAATTAAAGCAATAAAGAACACAAGGAATTGGTAACCCAATTCGGTGAAACGACACCTACGTCCAAAGGTAACTCTACCCAAGAAAGGAAATTCATTACTTTGAATAAGTACAATTAGTCTTATAGGAATAACAATCCCATGTTGTTATATGCCTCTTCTTAATCCTAGTGACTTTCTATTTAGGACTCCCTATAGAATTATTTCACTCCCAATAGTCAGAAGGACAAATGGGCTTACTTTGAACTCTCCCAGTTCAAGGCCACTTTCCTAATACTACTCGTGAAGCTTCTTTCTACACTCCCCATAAATATGATAACCCTCTGACTTTCACTCAAACATTCTCCCAAGTGTTTAGACAATTACAATATGATTGAAAAGGTGAAACAATCCTACCACACAAATACTTCGTTTTCAAGCTTATAAAATTAGTATCTAAGAACAAAGTATTATAACTCAAACAACAAACCAAACTATATGCCTTAAAATATGAATCCAGTCGCTAGATTTGTGCACAACAATAACTCAAACAAAGACTCGAAGTATAAACCCTAACACAAAGAGTCTTCAATACTTACACGCCTCAAATGCTATGTTTTACTCTCCTTATATAGCCATGAAATCTATGGGCTCTTCTTCTTGGATAAAATCTTTGAAGAAGAGCCCATAGATTTCAAACATCAAAAAAAGGGAAACCATAATTGCTCATTTGATATCATCTTTATTTTGATGTTTTGTGCAATTTGAATTATATTTAATTTGATTTATTTCTATTTTTAAATTGTGTATAATTTGTATTATTAGTTTATTTGATTAGAATTTTACCTTGAGTTACCCTCTAATTCAATAAATTAGATTTGAACTCATGTCAATTTATTTTTTAAGTATGAGCAAGTTGGCTAGAGTCAACATCTTATGTGTGTATTAAATCACAAGTTTGAAAACTTAAAACAATATTTTTTGAAGCTTAATTCGAATCAAGCATATGACTAATCAGAATTAAACTTCAATTTGAAATTTAATTTTTTCTATGTATATTTGATTCAAATCAAGAATGTGTATGTTTCAAATCACAATACTTCTCAAGTCGAATCACATGGATTTTTCACTTGTATCATGACAATCAAATGTTTTTTAGAAAAACAACCATGATTCGAATCATACTTTTGTTTAACTCGAATCATGATTACAAACCATGATTAAAATTAAAAAGGAAACCTCCTCATTTTACTACCTTGATTCTAGTCTTTTTTTTATTGATTCAAATCATAACCTCATGATTTTACTCGAATCATTTGGAGTTTCAATTTTCTACTACAATAGAAAGGAAAATCGATTTAGACATGTATTGGTTAAACCAATTGGCTTATAGTGTTTAGCATTATTGATTATCTATTGTACAAAAAGTACTATTGTGTATTAAATTTAAAAATAGTAGAAAACCTTACAACTTTTAATGGTTACCATTGGAGAGTGCATTAAGATCTAGCAAGGACGAATAAGTTGAACCACTATAAATATGGTGTAAAATTTTATTCTCCCTACCTCTTTTACATTTTTGCATGGTATTGTATGTTTTAATTTGTTTGTCCTTTTATAATATCATGATATTTATATATTTTCCTTGCTTGTAGTGATTAATTTCATAAATTTAGTTATGTAATGAATCTAGTCCATTGATTATTCTATCTTTTGATTATGGTTGTATAGACTCTTAATTTTGATATAAGAACCAATTGATCTAAATCCAATTTGAGACATGAATGAAAATTGAGTTATGATCACTATTATATTACTTGTCAAAGAAATTTCATCTATCTTGGTTGTGTTAATTTTTAATTGTCTCGTGTAATTGTGTTTGATATTGAAACATATATTTTCCAAACCATATACTATACTTTGCTTTCTCTTGCTATATGCGCATAATTTTGTTAAACCTTGATTTCATAAAATAAAATGTTTTTGAAAATGGTTTTAAGGGGATGGTCTATTCAACCCACCCTTTTAGACCATTCAGTCCCCATACTCTCCACCAATAAGTACAATGTTGCTGAAACACTGGAAAATAAAACTAACTCATAACTAATAGAAAAAACATCAAAAGGATTAGTATACTAGCTTCGGCTTTAAACATCATTTTAGATGGACTTCATTGTAGAGAATGATCTAAGAATTGTATAGTTAACAAATTGATGTAGCATTTATAAATCAAGAAAGAGTGTCATAGAGAGGTGCATATCAGAGAATTTATATGTCAATGTTGACAAAATTAATTTTCATATTTGTTTATGGGTTTTTGTTTAAAGAAGGTTTTATGTTCTTCAACATTGTAAAATTAAATACTTATATAATTTAAGATAGTAGTAATTTTCATTTGAAGAAAAGTAGATGAGTACAAGAACAAAATCTAAAAAATTTTGGGTTTGTTTCTCAATTAATTTCCTTTCTTTCCTTTTTTGATTTACTATGTGAATAAGTTCCCACCTTGAAAAGCTTTGATTTGTTTTTTTGGTTTTGATGTTAAAAACAATTAAGATGAAAAGAGTAATATAGTAATTGTCTTATGTAATTTAGTTAGTCATTTATTTATTTATTTATTTATTTAATTATTTAGTTAATTATTTATTTATTTAAATAATTATCTTATATGATTTATGATGTGTTTGGTCAGTTTCGATATTTATGGTGAGTTGTGCTTAATTAAATAGTTTTGGTGAAAATTAATTAATTAATAGAAATTGAGAGGACAATAAAGATTGGGGTAAAAAGTGAAAACAATAAGAAATTGAGGTGGTTAGTAATGAAGAGCTTATGTTAGTTGGGCCAAAATTTTAGTTAAAAGAAATTTAATTATGTTAGTATTTGTTTTAAGAGAAATAGAAAATAAGTATTTTGAAAGCAATTGACAATAAACGTGAAAAAGAAAAGAAGGAGAGCAAATGCATTAGAGAGTTAGAGCTTTGGGAGAGGAGAGGAGACCTTAGGAGTGCTTGCTTGTGCTTTTGCTAATTTTATAAGGTAAGGGAGGAGGAGATTATTCATCTAAGGGTGCCTTATTCATGAAAGGGTAGAGAGGTTTCCCTTAACCTCCAATAGAATTTCTTTCCTTCTCTTTTGATTGGTTACTTGGTGAGTTATATGAATGTGATTCTATTTTTATGCAATGGATTGATTGAAATCCGTGCTCTGTAAATATGGTGATTGTTGTTTATTTTAAATTGTTCATAAGCATGATATTTGGTATGAGATTGAGAGTTTTATAACATGAATATAATTCTGAATTTTTGGTGATTAATCGATGGAATAACATGTTAAATTAATAGGAAATAACGTGCTAATATGTGTTAATCATGTGTGTATTAATTTTGGGTTGTCTGTATATGTTTTAAATTGAATATAGGATGTTTTAAAGGTTCTGCAATGGCATAACACATTTTTGCCTCTGTCACAGGGATGACAGGCATCATCTCGATGACGGATAGACCGTCATGCGTATAAAAGAGTTGACATGCATCAACGAATACGTTGAATGTATGGAGGACAGGTGGCGAGATAACGGGAAAAGGGTCATCTCTATGATGACCTTCATGGTCTGGCAATGGACTGCATTGGTCTAGGCAGTCAAGTTTCACGTACTGAAATAGATGTTTCATGACGATTTTTATTTTGAAGAGGTGTTGTTGTTGTTTTACATTGTTGAATGTGTTTGGGTGATGTAATGAATGTGTTCCAAATGTAATCAATTATGTATTTAATCAATTGTTGTTAATTGATTTTATGCATACATAAATGTTATGTGTAATTGTGAATATATTGGTGAATATATGTGGAGATATGTAAGTATAATCATGTGAATTGTTTTATATGCTAATGATTATTGAGACGCATAGTTCGGGGTGAGAACTACAGGTGATGTAGTGAATGCATAATTGTCTACAGTTATCATGGGGATGTATTCATTGCTATGTTGTTGTTGTTGTTATATCATTGTGTACAGTTGGAGTGGGATTGTATTCATTTATTGTATTGTTGTTATTGCATTGTTGTTAGCCATGCATCACATGTTATCGTGTTGTGAAATAGGCAAGTCACTTGTTCATAGAGAGAATTAATGACTTCTCCCAAGGTCAGAGTGAGGGCTTGGAGCTCAGACTAGGGGCTTGGGGTTCAGAGAGGAGACCTGGTTTGTATGAAGAACCATTTGTTAAGTTGGTACCGCATGTATGAGTTGAGTCGATTTTGCATTGCATTACATAATAATTATACAGATGAGATGTTTGAGTGTTGCTAAATACTCTCGTATGGATTTGTGCGATTTTGAACGTGATGAATAACATCGTGATTGGTGATTGACTGTGATGTGGTTGAAATATGAATATGTGATATTGTAGTGTATGTTTGATATGTGTATGATTTGTGATGTAGGAATCTACCCTTATTATTTTATGCACCGATTATTATTTTAACGTATTCTCACACCTTTTTGTGTTGTTGCGTTTGTGCTCCTCTAGAGTATAAACAATCAGGTACCTGAATATGAGCTTGAAGTAGAGGATGACGTTGTGCCTCTTTAGTTGAATATATATCAAGTCTATAGTTGGAGTCTCTATAATATGTAACACGAGGGGAACAAGTTGTTCTTTTATTCATTTTATGTTGCATATCCTTCCTTTGATTTTGATGTTGAACCACTTTTGAAACTTATTATTGTTGAGGCTTTTTAGGCCAACTATTTTATAATTTCCGCTCCTTATAATATTATTCAATTTTCAATTATATGGTTCATGTATGTTTTATTGATATATAAGTATAATCCTACTTGAAGTATTTATATGTTATACATGTTATATTTAATTAATTGACGAGTCGGGAAGTATGGTGTTACATAGTGGCATCAGAGCAGGTCGATCCATCCGTCCGGGTTGTTGTAATGTTGTTTATTCCCTAGTATGTGACATGTTTATGAACACTGTTGTCATAGCTCAATTTTGATCCTGAATCATTGAATCAATACATTAATCACAACATTTGTATCACCTACATAACATAACATGTATTGCATGCCGCATAATGCCTAAAATGTCAGTCAAAATAATTTTTTTGATCCATAGACAGACCAATTGAATCAATTATCAAATGTGTCATATTAGCGGGCGGAAATTTTTAAGATCGAGCTTGCAGACATTAGTTTTATTATCTACGATTCACTTAGTTTAACCTGGTGTGCTCGTTTTATTTTTTCGACTAATTTTTTGGTCGCATTTTGATCCGCTTGAGCTTTTTCAACCGGGCATTTTTTACTTCAAAGTTTGTCCCAAACCTATATGTTTTCCAGAAGTTTATTTCGCGTTGATCATTTTGGTACATTCATTTTATTTTTTCAAGCATTTTTGCATCCGAGTTTTATTCATTTTTAATCCTTTTATTTATTTTTTAACCAAAATAATTGTTTGATTTATTTAGAATTAAAGGAGTAATTAGTTTAAATTATTTTGTTTGATTTTATTTTTAATTTAATTTCTAACTTTACCTAACATAAATAGAACAAAATTGAAAGAAAATAGAAACAAGAGGAAGAAGTTGAGTTGTGGGTAGAGTGATTTATGTGACCTCACTTTGGATTCCCCCTCTCTCAGATGCGTGTCAGGCATGGAGGGGAGGATTTCAAAAACTGATTTTGTGGATATATGATTGACAGCTATCAACAAGGGACCACTCATAATTTCCCATACTTTTTTCAAATCTCACCAATAGTTACTCCCTCTCTCAAATTGATAAAGATAAATCCTCTCTATTATTGATGGGAATGAACGAATAGCAGGGGAACAAAATTATCTCCTCTTTCATCCATACACATACACACACACATAACTCTCTTATCTTCCTTTTTTTCTTTTTCTACAGAGAAACTATTTTTCATTTCTTATAATCACTACAAACTTCAACTCCTCCTTCATCGTGCTTCCATAATCATGCCTCTCCTTAACCATCATCACACAATAACTCACTAAGGAACCATTCCTTTTTCTGCATAATTTTTCTCTTCACAAATACACCACCGAACATCTCACTGATAACAACATTTGGTGACACCAAAACCACCACATGACCATAATTTCTTTGCCATCAAAAATTGCTCCCGACATTATCCACCACTATTTCAATATAACTACTATATTTATATATCTATATATTACCCCACATATCTCTTTATCTTTGTATTTTTCGTCCCATAAACCCATACATAACATATTCAGTTAATTAGTGGATGATTCACCAATGATTCCTTCCTGCATCAACAACATTTAAATCTCACCTGAACTCTTCATCTCTATCCTACACACACCTCAACACATCCGAAACACGTCATAATAACTCCCCTCTTCATCTCACCCTTCCTCCATAATTGACCATACCTCCATCAACATACGGTCACACCGTGCTCGAGCCACCAACCCTTTCCATACACGACTTCAACTACCATGAGCACAACAAACACAAGCTCTGTCACGCAACACTGAATAGTTGCAAGCCACATTGCATTGTTGTTTCGAGCTTATGAACTTAACTCCGCTTAGTCGTTGATCATGATTTTTGGTAACATTTCGGTTCGAACGAGATATCGCTTTGTATATTATTTTCTATTTGTTTGTACTGTTGTTGTGTTTCATGTTGGTGCTTAGGTTGGAAGAATTGTTGTCGTTTAATATTTAAGTTTTGTTTAGCTATATTTGCAAATTCGCATGCTATGTGAAGAAGATGAACAATGTTCCCAAAGGAAACAATTTTTTTTCTTTACTGATATTCTGAAGTAAGTATTATTTTATTTATATTTACATTAATTAATTAATTTTTTTTGGAACTGTTAGCTTTAAACTTTTTAATTATTTGATATTTTATTTTTTGAAAGATGTAAATAAAATGATTTTGTTTACTTTTGGACTTTGATTTTAACCTTTCATTTAAGCCTATCTAGTTTTAATTATTTAACACCCCCACCCCCCAATGATGTCTTCATTTTTATAATAATTGTGGTAAAAAAAAAAATTCTTTTCGCGATTGTGATGTAATACTTTTGCAATACTGTTGTGTTAGTAATGACATGCATGGTTGTTGTCGTTTGGTTTATTGTTGTGTTGCAATTTTGGAGTCTAAATTCGATTTAGACTTCGAAAATTGTTTAGATGCATAGATTAATTTGCCCGCCTTCTTATAGAGTGGTTCCTACATGAACGCACCTTAAGTTAGTTCAGAGCTAAACTTATTTTTGATTTCGGTTTATTTCCAGCCCCGTGACTTTCTCTTGGGCCTTCTTACAATGAGATCTTTTTATTTACTTGTTTGATGGGTTTTCTTTTTAATTTCTTTATTATATTCTCATTCGATAAAATGTATCCCTATTCCTATGACGTGTAATAAATTTACCAATTTCCCATATGTTTGTTCTGATTGCGTTAGTTAATTTTTAATTCAAGATTAGTGTAAAATCGTCCATTTTCAAAAGGAACAAAAAAAAATAAGCACTCAATTCAACATCAAGTATTTTTCTTAAATACCAAACCATTTCAAGCCATTTCTACCATTCCCAACTTCTCAAACTTTCCATCTTCCACCATTTTCAAACTCTCAAACCATTTTGTCAAACCTTTTTGCAAATGTTAATCAAATGCTTGATCCAATGTCAAACCATTTTTCTAATCAAAAATAAAAAACACTTAACCACTATTTAACACTTTTTAATAAATTGAATTAAAGGAACGAGGTGTAGTCCACAAGCTCCTGAGAGTTAGAATCCGAGATGTAGTTCTCGCCAATCCAAACACTCATTATCCTCAAATCAATTCCATAATGCTTAATAAACCTCGACTAGCATCGAGTGCATTTTCTCAATCAAAACTTCAATACATCTAAAAATATCAAAGCTCTTTCACAAATAAGATGAAAAGGAATGTGGTGTAGTCCACGAGCTCCAGAGAGTTGGGAAACGAGATGCAGTTCTCGCCCTTCCGAACTCTCTCGTCATCCAAAAATAATTCAAATCAATCAAACTCTTTTTCTTGCCTCCGCGTGATTAATCGTCGAACCCTTTTCATAAGCAAAATGTATTTTGTCTCGAGACTATGCAAAAACAATGTTTCATCCACTTGAACATGTGAGTAAGCTAGCGACGTTGCCCGCGAATATTGATTTCTAAATCCATTCGGTCGTGATGCAAATATTCCCTTCTCCAAGTGAGTAAGCTATCAACAAGTGAGTAAGATGTCTAAACCAAAGTCGATGGTTGCTTAGTACGGATCCCCGAGATTTAGTTCTCGTAATGGTCGGTATGAATACCTCACCCAAAATAGATTCCCTTAAAGGAGTCGACGACCAACATATAGTTGTTGTAAGCGACAAACATTCTTATGGATCTATGACTCTAGGGTTCCTTTTACAAATCTTAGATCATACCCGGTGAAAACCCTTTTTTAGGAAGCAATCAGATTCATCCATACCTCAGACTTATGAACCCATGTACCCAAAAAAAGATGGAATTGTGTTTCATCCATTCACATACCATTGCATTTTTATTCATTAACATGCATTGCATATCATTCAAAAAAGAAAATAAACTCATTCAGCCTTTGTCCATGACCAATAACGTGATTTTCGACATGTGTTTGGAATAAAGAACCATGTCTCTGGAGATGATGGACGAGATAAGGAAAGGTCAAGAAGCATTGAAAGAAGAGGTAAACCTTTTAAAGGGTCATATGGGATTGGTCTTGGAAACTCTGTAAACCTTGTTGAGAAAAGAGGATCACCATGTACTCGTTGCTGCAGTAGAGGGGGATGATGCTCTACATCCACCGGTGTTACCCCAAGTCAAGGGAAATTCCATGGGGGAAACTCCTCATTTGTCGGCGTATGACTATCCCTCAGGATGTCATCTTCAACCTTTGACTGCCAAATCGGCACATCAACGTCCTTTGGTTATTCCTCCTCAAAATCGCCAGGGTTAGGTCAGAATAAGAATCAAAATTAGAACAAGGGGAACAAAGATCACAACTATCCAATTTCGATGTCGTATAGTAAGCTTTACCCGCAAGTGATCCAAAATTATTTGGTGACTCCTCGAGCTCTCACGCCTATACACACACCATACTCTCCATGGTACAATTCAAATGCAACATGTGAATTCCATAAAGGGGCCGAAGGACATGATCTAGATACTTGTTTTGTGCTGGAAGCCTTGGTACAAGATCTGATCAACAACAAGAGTCTAGTCTTTGAAGAAGACCATCAGAGGGTCTAGTGCGAATTTCATACCGGAACAAATGGGCACTCCATCGAGGAATGCAAGAGTTGTAAGCTCAAGTTGCAAAAGTTGGTTGACATAAAGTCACCAACACTTAAGAAAGAAGGCTCAGGTGTAAATGTTTTGATTTTCGAGGCAAATAATGAGAAAGGCAAGTGACCTATGAAACGCCTTAAGGTCTTATACCACAAGGAACAGAGCGAGGATATGGCTAATAAGACACCGTTGTTTCCTTGCGAGAGAATTGAGATACCACCTTAGAATTCCAATGTCATAACCCATGCCAACAGAATCAAATGAGAAGTGAGAGGTGGACTAAAAAAGGTTATGTCAAGTGATAAGGTTGAAGGAAAAGAACTTGAAGACCGTCATGCCAACGTCGACGAGTTTACTGACCTTAATCTACAAATGGCTAAAAATGAGCAACTCGTAATGCCTAGTGTGCCCTGTCAGCAGTCACTACTTCTCAGACCTCAGTTCCAATGACAGTGGCCAAGACCACAAGATCAACCAACTAAAGTTCTGAAGCAACATCAATAATAGATATCACAATAACATCCATACAACGACAGTATACTCCGCAACAACAACACCATAACACTCAAAGTCCAAAGAGAAAATTTGATCCTTTACCAAAGTCATACAGTCATATACCGGCATACTTGATCAACTGTTGATTGATAGTGCCAAAGGAATTGAATCCGGTGCCTCTTTTGTACCCACCCGACTTTGACCCCAACAACGGATGTGTTTTCTACACTGGTGCACTGGGATATTCAACCGAAGTTTGAAAAGAATTCAAGAGTAAGGTACATGATTTGATTGATTCCAAAGTGATTTCATTTACGCCTCAAGGCCTTCGAATCAACAACAATCCTTCATCGGGTTGTGCGGGTCCATTTGACAATGTCATAGAAGAAATTGCCCATTATAGGTGATGAGTTGATTATCATAATGGTCTCAATGAGCATGACGACCCCCAACTCTAAAGAAGGCTAGCCCAACAGTGAATTAAGCACGAAAGAGCTTTCTCTGCACTTGTAATTATTTTGTTGTTTTATCATTTGCATTTGTATTTTCTTTGTTCGTTGAATGCTACCTATTTTTAAACATTGTTATTTTTATTGGTAATATTAATGAAGTGATCATGCATTTTCTGAATCAATCCATTCGTATTCACTCTTGCTATTTTTCCTTCATTTATGAAAAAAAATCAACTCTTCTCTCATTCACTTCTTTTTTCAAACTCTTTATTTAGAAAAGATTAGATGGAGGATGATGAAAACGAAATACCCATAATTGTTAATGGTATGCTTTCATTTAAAACTTTGTTGATGATGTACGAAATTGTTTTGAATCCCCAAACATTGAAGAGATAAGGAGTTAATCCCTAGTCAACCACTTTGAGCCTAGAAGTCGGTGTTTCTTTCGGAATTAAAAACCCTTAACTTAACAAGGGGCATGGTAGTTGTGTTCAGATAGTTTGACTATGCATTTAATCTTCGAGAGAACCATACCATCTACACACCTCCCACCTGAGAATCAACCACACATTTCGCACATATCTTAAAATGTCGAAGAATTTGTGAAAAGACAAGAGAATTGTAGTGGTTTTTCTCAATAACAAAAAACGTGGCAGTCACCACCTTTAAAAAAAAGTCCGCTAAGTCGAACACCACAAAAGACGACTTAGACAAAATATCAGGGCATCCCGGTGGACCAAAAGCTTCAAAGAAATGGTCCAACCAAAAATTAGGTATAAAAATCAATCAAAAGAGGTCATTCAAATCCTTAACAAAACAAAATAAGATGACTTCCATTTCAATAAAAACTCATCTTGAATCTTCATCTTCATCTTCACCCTTAAACCTTCGAACCCTCTTGGAAGTTGAATAGGTGTGCCGATTAATTGAATGTAGCATTGGAAGTCATCAAGAAGAAGGGTTAGGGTAAAATTAAATTTTGAGCCTTATATCCTTTATTTTAAAAGTCTTGAACAAGGTCGCGTTACAACCCTTAAAAGACCTAATTGAGGCAGAGTTTGTTTTAAAAGCATATTGCAGCAAGGTTGCGTTAACCTGAGTCCCAAATGATATTTGTTAATCATCTATGTTGATCATATCACCTCGCACATTGTCAATGGCTAGATCAACATTGTGTTATGATTATTGACTCGTTCACTGTGTTTCACCTATTCATATCAATAAATTTTGATTTTAAATTTTGCATAAGAGTTGCATTAAGATTATCATTTTTGAAAGAACTATTTTAACTACAAGTCATCATTTAGCATCAAAGGAATCCCAACAATATGCAGTCAATTGAGGAACTTGATCAGGTGAAAGAGGTCCAGTCAGGGGAAAATCCCTTCAAGAATCAGTTAATCTGATCTAATCATCCCAAGAGTCCAAAATGCAGACTAGGGCGAGCTACCATAAAGAGCTCCATGAGTCCAAATCTCCAAAGGAAGGTCAATCAAAAGTCTACCATTCTAAGAGTATGTTAGTTAAGGACCCCTTCAAGGTTTATAACATTGAGGCAAGCCATCTCGAGGTCGTCTCCTAGCAAGTTGTTTCCAAAACTCCTTTAGAGGTAATTCTTCAAATACCCAAAAAAAAATTGGGGAAAGATGAGCCACATATGGGCAATTCCTCTCAACACCTTCAAGCAGCTCAAGCAAACTTTTTCGTACGTCAACAATCATTAAGTTCAATACAAGTGTCTGGGAATCTTGCTATCACCCCATCAAATAAGATTTCCCTTTTGACAAAGAAGTTTCGTTGTAGAAGAACCCTTCCATCCAATACCCACACAAGGGTATCTTTGGGAGCCTTCAAGTCATTGCATAAAGCATTCTCATGAAGTAATCATGTAACTTTAATCTAGGGTTAAGCCTTGCGTATCATCTCATTCATAGAGCATATGCCCATAGCATGGAAAATCAAACATCAAAAAACCAACTCTCTTCTGGTAGACTATTTGAAAGTCAATTCTCGTATGAGAATAAGTTTTTAAAACCAGTTCCCGTCTGGTAACCTTTTCTTAAAACCATTTCTCGTCTGGTAGACTATTTGAAAGTAAATTCTCGTATGACAATCAGTTTTTAAAACCAGTTCCCATCTGGTAGCCTTTTCTTAAAACCAGTTCTCGTCTAGTAGGTTATTTAAAAGTCAGTTCTCATCTGACAAAAAATGGAAAAAACACCAGTTCCCGTCTGGTAATATAACCTTCAAGTCTAGTTCTCGTCTAGAAGTTCATCTTCTAGGTTCAATTGTTATTTGGCGCCCTTAAACCCTTGTTCGGTTTTCGCAAGCATTTTCTCAAGTCCAGTTGTTATCTGGCATCCTTAAACCCTTGTTCGATTTTTCGTATCTTCCAAAGTCCAACTGTTATCTAGTGCCCTTGAACCATATTTCGGTTTGTGTTGGCATAAAATCCAACTTTGTCTGGCATATTCAAACATTGTGCTTTATTTGTCATGATGTTTCCTAGAAAGTTGTCCGTTTGACTCTTTTGTTGAAAGGAATTCCCCAAAAGATTGGATGTTTTTCTCGTAAGAAAACTCTAATATATTTTCATGTGGATGATCTTCTCGTAAGAAGAATCTAAATCGTTTTTGTGTGGATGATCTTCTCGTAAGAAGACTCCTAATCCTGTTTGTTCTGATGATTTTCTCGTAAGAAAACTCCAATATATTTTGTATGGATGATCTTATCGTAAGAAGACTCCCAATCCTTTTTGTGTGGTTGATCTTATCATAAGAAGACTCATGATCTTGTTTGTTTGGATGATTTTCTCGTAAGAAAACTCCAATATATTTTGTGTGGATGATCTTCTCGTAAGAAGATTCTCGATCTTTTATCTGGAAGGATTCATTTAGGAGAATCTTCAAAGTTTTGCATGGATGACCTTCTCGTAAAAGTTATTAATTTTTATTGGATACGCTCAAGATCAATTCTTTTGGAGAGGAGTAGATCACTTTCTTGTTTGACAGAACCTCTATACATTATGGTGTTCATCTCTTTCCCTTAACTACTTACTTTTCTCCAAATTATTTTTCCAATGCTAACTTTTTAAAATGTTTTTAAAATATGATTTTACTCCATAAGTTCCCCCCCCCCCCCCCCCCCCAGTCACGCTGGTGTGTGAAGTCTCAAGTTAAACATGTGGCATTAGACCCTAACTCCTATTTAAGGGCTAATAATCTAAGGAGGAATATGACTTATGGCAAGAGATATTTTCTAGATACACCACCACTTTTTAAAGATGGTAGATTTAATATTTGGCAAGCTAGGTTTATAATTTTTCTTCAAAGCATAAATCAAGAATTATGGGAAACAATAGTCATCAAGTAGATGATGAAGTAGTAGATCAAATTTATTCTCTTTGGACTAAAGAGGAAAAAAGAAAGATAAACATAGATCTTAAAAACAAATAACTTCATAATGATGTCTCTAAATTATGGCAAACTTTATGATGTTCATGTTTGTAAAAATGTCAAGAAACTGTGGGAGACTCTTGAGATGATATTGTAAGAACAAGATTTGGTTCTACATCTGTCCTTTAGTTTTGATGATAGCAATGCATTGTTTCTTAGAGATTTTTTTTACACTAATGGTTTTTATATAGTGTGTAGCTTTTACTAATAGGTTCTGACTCTGAAGCATTGACGTGTGACGTCATCAGATTCTGGAATCAACACACTCTGACTCTAAAGAGATACAAGTGCTTTACAAGATGCTGTCAAGTTCTAGAAAACTCTTAGACAACGGTTCTGATGAACGTTTGTGCTAAAGCTTCTGACTGTGACTCTGATTGAAGAGCCTCTAAAGGATTGTCAGCCTTCAATATTTTGCGCTCAAGTTTTGAAGATTCTAAAGAACAAGATCTAAAGACTCTGAAGACCAGGTTATGAGGAACTATGTCAAAACTCTGAAGACCGAGGTTCTAAAGATTTTGTCAACTAGTCTCTTGATCCTTCTAAGCATACTTCAACATCATTTCATCACAAGTCTTTAAAGATTAGAAGATAAGATCAAAAGGTTTCGCGGAAAATAGTACACAGTACAAGATCACCTTCCCTTTACTACGCTGATTTTGTGGGCTAAGGACAATACTATTGTACCATTATGTCTCATATATGCAAACCATTACATAAAGAGACAAATTCAATTTTCTATTCCAACTCTACCCTCCAACAGATCTTTTAAATTCATATATAAAGAAGTCTTAGAAGATGGAAGAAGATGCTAATGCTCATGCTAATTCACTATGCTAAAAACTATGCTCATACACACGCTTTTGCTAAAGTAAATATTTTATGTGTTTAGTCTTTATAAACACACAAGAGTTGTTACTCGTTATTGTATGAGATATTAATTGTATTAATCTTTTGTTAATCTTCTTTCTTAGAAGCATTACTTGTAAACACACACTTGTAAATCTCAAAGTTGTTTGAGTGGTTTCCTTGAGTGACTAGGTTTTAGTCAGATAGACTCAAGAAGACAAAGACAATTTGTATTTGTGGTGTCTTTAATCAATTTTGGTTATATTAGATTATGTCCTTGTTGAGAAGAAAAAATCACCTTTGTAGGATGGACTGGGGGTAGCTTCGTTAACAGCAAACCTGTATAAAAATAACTTTGTTATTTTCTTGTTCATGTTAGTGTTTGATTGAGTTGGTTTTGAAAATGCTTTTGTTTTTAGAAACCCAATTCAAACCCCCATTTCTCCTGTTTCTTGCCATCTTCAATTGGCATCACATCTTTGGTTCTGGTCTTAATAAGATATCAAACACTTAATAGTGTCAGATAAAGATCCAGTGTGAAACACAATGACTGTCCTTCCACCACCAGTTGCTCAAACAAATGATAGAGATCATTACAATGTTAAACCTTCAGGTTTTGATGGATATAGATTTGACTATTGGAAGGATAAAATAAAGAGCTTCTTTCTATGTCACGGTGTTGATCTATGGGATATGGTAGTTAATGGCTATGAACACCTATTAGATGCAAGTGGCAATAAAGTTGAAAGAAGAGTTATGACAGATCAATAAAAGAAAGATTATAAGAATCATAACAAAGCAAGAACTATCTTGCTAAATGCTATTTCATACGCTGAGTATCAGAAAATCACCAACAGAGATACTTCTAAATCTATATTTGATTCTCTGAGGATGACGCATAAAGGGAATTCACAAGTCAAAGAAACCAAGGCTCTTACCTTGATTAAAAAATATGAAGCATTCAAGATGGAGGATGAGGAAACTGTTGAGAACATATTCTTAAGGTTTCAGATTCTTATTGTAGGACTTAAGGTTCTAGACAAAGGGTATTCTATTATTAATCATGTTAAAAATATCATCATAAGTCTACCTAAGCGTTGGAGACCTACGGTAACTTCTCTGAAGTTATCAAAGGATATGCACAACAGATCTCTTGAAGAACTGGTTAGTTCTTTAAGAAGTCATGAGATTGAGCTTGAGGAAGATGAGTCTAAGAGAAAGAGAAAATTTGTTGCTTTGGAGTCTTCAGGAAGATCTGAGAAGACAAAATTTCTTTGAGCAAAAACACATGAAGAGTCTAAAGAGGAATCAGAATAAGAAGATGAATTGTCTCTTTTGTCTAGACGCGTTAATCAACTCTGGAAGCAAAGGCATGGTAAATTCAGAGGACAAAGAAGGACAAATGGTCGCTCTGAGTCCACTTATGGATCCAATAAGGCTAGCGCTGGCAAAGAACTCACATGCTTTGAGTGCAAGGAGCCTGACCACGTCAAGAATGAATGTCCCAAGTTAAAGAAAGAAATGCCTAAGAAGAGCTTCAGAGGAAAGAAGAAGGGTTTGATGGCTACATTGAAGGATTCAGAGTCTTCAGAAGATGATTCTAAAGAAGAGCATGCTAACGTGGCGCTGATGGCTTGCACAGAAGCTCCTGCAGAAACGATTCAACCAAAATTAGAATCTGAGTCAGATTCTGAAGAGGTATTTTCTGAACTTTCTCGATCTGAGCTTGAATCTAGTTTATCTGAAGTTCTGAAAAAATATCAGAATCTTCTGAACAAATACAAGGATCTGAAGAAGATTCATATATCTGAATCATAAGCTTACTGTAAGCTTCAGAAAGACTTTTCAAGTAATAGTAAAGAAAATCTCAATTTGAAAAACAACAACTTTATGCCTTTATGCAAGAGTCTCAAACCTGAAAAGAATTTTTTTTTCTAAAGCCTCTACAGATTTTAGTGATATCATAAAGAAATATGATAAATCTTTTCATAAATTTTTTGCTAAAAGTCTGAATAGAAGCTTTATGGCTTCCATGATTTATGGTGTTAGAAGAAACGAAATAAGGGGTATTGGCTATGATTCTGATGATGAATCTAATTCTGAAAAAGATGATAAGCCCAATACTCTTCAGTCCCATGTTGTCCCTTTTGGGAAACAAAATGGAGTTATGCCTAAAGGTAGAATTGCTTATAAACCTAAGGCTAAAGCGAAACCTCATCCCCGTTTCAGTTATGCATACATGTATAGTTATCCTGCACAAAAACTCAAGTTTGTTAAGAACTCTGGGAAGACTAACCCCAAAGGACCGAGAAAGATGTGGGTACCTAAGAATAAAATAGTATATGTTACAGATATCCTTAGTAGTGAAGTTGAGACACTAGTCATGGTACCTGGAATCTAGATGCTCGCGACACATGACGGGAAGAAAACATATGTTCCAAATCCCGGAACTTCAGCTTGGAGGCATCGTCGGTTTTAGAGGTGATCAAAAAGAGAAGATCATTGGTTCCAGAACAGAAGGTAACAGTAAACTTTCTTACATAACTAATGTTCTTTTAATTGAAGGGTTAATGCATAATCATTTGTCCATAAGTCAATTAAGTGACAAAGGTTATGACATTATTTTCAATCAAAAGTTCTGTAAAGATGTCAGTTAAAAGAATGGCCAAGTTCTTTTCAATGGAAAGAGGAAGAACAACATTTATAAGATAAGACTTTATGATCAGAAGAATCAAAATGTAAAATGTCTTATGTCTGTAAATGAAGAGAAATGGACGTGACATAGACGATTGGTCCATGTTAGCATGCGGAGGATTTCTCAGCTAAATAAACTTAATTTAGTCAGACATGAGGAGAATCAAAAGTGTTATTGAAGCTATTCCATTTTAACCTATGATGTCAGACATGTTTCCTAAAGCTTGTGTAGAGGATATACAAAAGCTACAGAGGAACTTTGTTTGGGGGGATACTACGAAGAAGAGGAGTTTTCATGTGGTGAATTGTGAAATGGTGACAAAAGATAAGATGAGTTGCAGGCTGGTATTGAGGAGTTTTAGCAGCATGAATAAAGCCTGTAGCATGAACCAGGTTGGAAAGATAATTAATGAGGATGTTCTTTGGTGTAAAGTGATGTGCGGAAAATACAGTGCGAATAACATGATGGAATGCATATCGAAAGCATCAGATTCGAAATTATGGAAAGATATTATTAAGTCGAAACCTGAAATTCTTAAGCATGTCGAGTGGATCATTGGGATGGTGAAGCGATTAAATTATGGACCGATAGTTGGTTAGACACAACTAGAAGTATTCAGGACTAGGGTATAACATGTCGCAAGAAGTTTGGTCTCTAATTTATTCAATAAATATTATAGTTACCAATTTTTTAAATTAAATATAGAATTTGATATGCTTCATGTAATAAAACCAATCTCTTGCACTACACGTGCTCTTTAATCATAAGAGTTTGCATAATATCTTAGTTTTCTTTGGCCTTAACATAATTTGGCCACCTCATCACTACTAATCCCTACAATTTTTCTATCTCTTCACCCATAAAAAACCAAGTTCCTAGTAATTTTTAAATCCAGCAATGATAGCATGAGGCTGAAGAGCCTTGGCAGCAGCAGAAGCTTCAACCCCAACATGAGGCGCAACATGTTGACCAAGAAACTCTTGAGGCAATGGCTTAATACCCTTCAAATAAAATGTGTAGAGAATCTTAAATGGAAAAACTATTTGATGCAACTTCACTTGTCCACTAACACCTTCAAATATTCCAGAACCACCAGTCACAGTTAGGTATGTGTCCTCATAAGTAAGGTATGGTCCTTGAACTGCTAAGTGACCATAGTCTCCAAAGTGAAGACTGTAGATTGCTTCATATCTATCACCTTTCTTTTCTTCATTGTGTTGAATCAATATGCATATTCCAGCTGATATTCCAATACGCTTTTGTAGGTCACCAGTGTACAACTACATAATAATCAAAATATTAACCACGGTTTTATTTAATCTGTAACACTTTCAAAACGTAGCTAATATTAGATATAGCAAAGAAAAATAATAATAGAGAGAAATTATACTTTGTTGCTGAAGGGAACTAAATCACCAAGAGTGTTAACACTCTTGTTGCTTAATCTCAAATAAGCAGGGCTGCCACGGTCTCTCTCGTTGAGTTCATACACAAACAATTCTTGAGCATTTTCTGTTAAGTCAATCAAAAACTATATATCAAAAAATTCAAAAAAAAAATATGTCTGGTATTGATATGATTACAATGATTATTACCGGTGTTGACGTTGTCGCTAACTTGACTTTTGCAAGTAAAGGACTTCTTAGGAACTGCGTTCATCTTGAGGCTCTTTGTGAGAGATGAGTTTGATGAAGTGAAAGGCGTGAAAGAAGATGGGGGTGTTAGAAACGATTTTGGGGTGGTGGCGATAGTAGCAGGGTTAACGAAGGAACTCAAAACGTTGGTTGAAGTGGCCATTGTTGATGATAGAGGAATTTGGTTAGATGAATTGTTTTGTAAGTAGATTGTGTGAGGAAACAACATAGGCAATGGTGGTTTATATAACGAAGACATGGTACTACGTAGTACAATGTTGGTCAAAGAAAAATGTGGACGGTCGAAGAATATCGAAGAAAAATTAAAGTGTGTAACGTATGGAAAATGAAATGCGAAAGAATTGAAAAATGGGTCGTTGATGTGACGTGGACGGTATAGTTGATGATAATGCATTTGCATTGTTTTCCTTTATTGGGAAATTGGTTCATCAACTTTTGGGTATTGTTTAATGGTCATTAATGTGATCAAACAAAACATTAATGATGCACTTAGATGAGGCTATTAATATTTTTAAAGAAAATTCATAATTTTAAATAATTCAAATATTTTAATTGAATTATTTTATTAAATTAAATTGTTTGAATAGAATGTTAAAATTACTCTATTAAATATTTGAGCCAATTTTACATATTTAGAAGTTTTGGGTCAAAATAAAAATCTAAAAGCACTTATACATTTATAATTTTTTAAAAGTTAAAGGGATTCGGTTATAAAATTTGAAAAGTTTTAGAGACCAATATGTAATTTTTTGTTGAAAAATTTAGAGGTCAAATTGAAAAAAGTTCAAAATTTATAGGAGTGAGAAAAATGTCAATTTGACATTTTCATTGTATAGAGTGGAAGTGAAATTTCAAATGTATTACTTTTTTAAGTATTCTTTAAATTTTTAAATCAATCGACAAAATATTTTATAAAATATCATCATTCTACAAAAAAAATTATCTAAACCGTTGTTTGATTTTTTTATGCACTAAAATTTGATTGTTTGTTAAATTTACTACTAAATAAATATAATTTTTAAAATATTTAGGCTTAATGCGTATTTTGATCCCTTAACTTAATTAAATGTTTCGCTTTAATTTCTTAACTAAAAAAGATTACAAAGTAGTCCCTTCATTGGGATTTGGTTATCTTAAATGGTCATTTCTGTTAGTTTTTTTGTCAAAAAACATTAAGTCTTGCCTTGTTGGATATAGTATTGCATTGGTGGACATTTAGAATCAGATCTGAAATATGTTAAATTTATTATGATTTAAAATTTTGAAATAAAAAAGAAAATGAAACTGAAACGCTAGGGCATAGATTTGTGTGAGAGAAACATCATTTGAAGTTTGAAGCTGAAACGACAGTTGTTCCTTGCCTTCTTGAGAAACATCATTCTCATCTTTGAAGCTGAAATGAAATTTGAAGGCGAAGCGAAAGTGTGATGAAGAAGAAAGTTAAATCCCTAACTTTGGTGAAATAAAAACTAAGATGAGATGCAGTCAACTAACGTTGGAAGAAAAAACCCTAAGGTACGACATCTCTATTGTAAGTTCTAAAAATGTAAACTTTTTTCTTTGGCCATCTTCCTTAGTACTTCTTCTATCTTATGTAACTTTAATTGGTCATGGGGAAGAGGCTGCAATGTATTGTGCATCATTCTGGTGAGTATTCTAAGGAGTTTTCTAATTTTACCATGTCGGGTTATGAAGGGTAAGAGACAATTTGGGATGTTGATCCTGATTTTTGGAGTTATTTTAAAATATTGGGCAAGTTAAAAGATTTACGTTATCCAATTGTAGATAAGCTTTGGTATTACGATGAAATGAATGTTAATGACATTGTTCTATTAGAAGATGACAAGAGAACTAGCAAGATGGAAATGATTGCAGTGGTGACTGGGTCATGTCATTTATATGTTAATTACTCGTCCTCTTTCACAACCTGAAATTATTGAGGAACCTATACTTCCACTAGAATACCCAATTCCTACCGTGTTTGAAGATGTTATGGATGAAGGAGTCAACTTGAATGAGGTCCCCACCATGTCTGAAAATGTTGTGAATGAAGGATACAACTTGGATAAGGGAGCAACTATGGTGGAAGAGATTGTGTATGATAAGAGGGACATTAAGGTTGAAGAGAATGGGTGTGATGAGGGGGCCACTGAGGTTGAAGTGAATGTGGATGAATAAGGACCACTGATATGGAAAAGAATGTGGGTGAAGAGGGGGCCACATATATGGAAGAGAATGTGGGTTATGAGAGGGCCACTAAGGTTGAAGAGGGCGTGGGTGAAGAGAGGGCCATATATATGGAAGAGAATGTGGAAATGGAGGGGACCAATAAGGGAGTAAACTTTAACCAGGAAAAAGGTGAAGGATTTAACTGCAACCAAGGCAATATGGAAATGGATCATATGAATTAGGGACAAAAACTAAACCAGTAAGAAGTTGAGGGAGTTAACTGTAACCAAGAAGATATGGAAGTTGAGGGAGTTAACTATAACCAAGGAGATGTGAAAACTTAGCCATGCCAATTGTCATTATGCTTGAAGAAATAAGAGTGTATCTTATGCATAGATGTGAGTCAAATAGGCAGAAGATTATCAAATATGAAGGTGCAACTCTACCAAATATCAGAAAGAGGATAGTAAAGAAATCACAAAAAACAAACCATTGAAATGTGATGTAATATGATTATATTATTCTTCCTACATGTGATATATCTCTATGATTAAACTGGCTTATGAATATATTGTGATATTTGAATGTGTTACAGGAGTGCAGGTGAATATGACTACAAGGTTAGGAATATATCATTCAATGGGGAAAATATGTTATTAATCTTTCCAAAGAAATGCTCATGTAGAATGTGGATGCTGACAGGACTTCCATGTTGTCATGTAATGTCATGCATGAAGGACCAACACTTAGAACTAGATGAATTTGTGCCTAACTATTATAGAAAGTAACCCTATGAAGCTTGTTATGCCCCAATTATTTATATAGTTCATGGGGAAACTTTCTGAACAAGAACTGATGTTGTTGTTCTGCAACCACCACCCATAAAGAGACAACTTGGTAGGCCCAAGAAAAAAGGAACAAAGAGGCTGGAGAAATGGGGATAGATGAGTCACATCTGAAACAAGAAATACATGGAATCAAGTGCAGTTGATGTCATAAGGATGGTCATAACAAGGCCACATGTAAACTGCACCACCACAAGAAACTTCTAGTTAGTCATCCAAGCACCTTCAAGGGAGCTAGCTCAAGCAACTCCAAGTCAGAAACCATAAGTACCTTCAAGTCAGCCACTTTAACAAGCAACTCTAAGTCAGCCACCACAAGCACCTTCAAGTTAGCCACCACAACAAGAAACTTAAAGTCATCTACCACAAACACCTTCAAGTCAACCACCACAAGCAACTTCAACTCATCCACTACCAAAAAAGAAAAGAAAACTTCAAAGCGGGAGGGACATGTTTAAAGTCAACCATGATTTCTGATTTTTGTTTGTTACTTTTGTTATGATGTTTTGGAATGTAACCATTTTGAATGATATGGCTTATGATGCAATTTGAACTTATGTAATTTGGTTACTACTTATGCAAATGATATGACTTATAATGCCATTTTGAACTGATGTAATTTTGTTACTGCTTATGCAAATGATATGGCTTATAATGCCATTTTTAGTTGACGTAATTTTGTTACTGCTTATGTAAATGATATGGCTTATAATACCATTTTTGAATTTCTAATAATAATATTTGCTTATTATAACATTATGCAAAGTAAATTCAACCCAACTAAATTGAACCCAACTTACATAGATAAACTAGTATAATGAACATAATTTGCTTATCATAACACATTGCTTATCATAACATTAAACCAACAAAAGTTTTACATAGACAAACTCATGACAGATACAAAATTCAACCTAACTAAATTACATTGATAAACTAATGACAACATATTGCATTACCTTAAACTCAAAATCCCAACCAAAATCACAATCTATTTTAAATACATTGTTACAAACACAAGATTAAACCTTAAGCTCAAAATCCCAACCATAATGGATATTTTCAACCATCCTTTAGTATGGAGAACCTGATTCTTCAATTTTGAAATTTTCTTCTTTTGTCTTTCAATCTTCAAATCCCGTTCATCAACTATTTCATCACATAACTAATTGAATAAATTACATCCCTTATCCATGTGATTTATATAACTTCTACAACTCCAAAGTTTTCTCCCATAATTCCCATTATTGATATCACAGATAGTATGAAAAACACTTTCATCTTGTCAAAAAAACTCCACCCTCCTATTTCTACAAAGCACAAATCTAGTTATCCCAAAGCTTTGATTTTTTGATATTCATTGGTGAAGCGTTGATTTTCATTCTTTGACATTGGTAAATCAAATGAAAGAAAATTCAACAAGAAGAAAACAATTTTGAAGATGAAAATGATTTAAAAACGAAAGCAAGAGGGTGAAAAGGATTTGAATACGAAAGCTGGAAGAGAAGATGAAGATTCAATCTGAAAACAAAATCTACAATTTGAACAATCAATCATAGAGTATAAATATAGCACCACATACTGAGTCAACAAGTTACATATGCCTACATGTCATGCCACGTAGACACTACTTAACTTTTTTTGACAAAAACTAACGGAATGGGCCATTTTCGGTAACAAAATGTTAGTTAAGAGACTACTTCATAATATTTTTTAGTTAAGCTACCCAAGCAAAACATTTAATTAAGTTAAGGGACCTGGGGACTAATTATGCCAAATATTTATTTAAAATAGGTAAGACGTCCTATCACCAACGTGTTACTCAATTTATTATTCTAAATTATTTATTACAATAAGAGTATAAGATGTTCTATTATCAATATAAGGTTAACATGCATTAACGATTTCAATTTTTTTTTTAAAAGTGCAAAGTTGAAGCTTATATTTCTAAGTTTAATATATTTTTTAAAAATAAAATTGATTAATAAATATCAACATTTTTTTAAAATATTTTTTTTATAAATATAATCACATTGTTTACACACACACACACACACACACACACACACACACACACACACACACAGATACGCACGCACGCGCGCGCACACACACACACACATACACATACTCAGGGGGTCATTTTTTTCTATGATGATAGACTTGTTTCGAGTAGGATCCCGATGTTATTTATGTAAGGAAAAACGTCTTGACATCCTGACTAAAGAGAATGTGTTTTTTCTCTTAAGCAAGTTCTTCGTGTGAGAGTTAATTTCGCCGGTGTGAGGCAATGTTCTTTTTTGTTGCGCCTGCCTCTGGTGTTTTGGGGGAAAAGGAATTTTTTTGTGATTGTTGTTGGTGTAAGCCCTAGAGGCCAATACTTTTGGTACTTGTATCGAATTATTTATTGATAATAAAAGGCTTTTTCTTTATTATGTTTGTTTAATAAAGTCCCTAGGATAACTAGTTTGTTTAATGTATCAAGTATGACTTAATCATGAGATCACATTAAACATAAGGACATTATTCTTAAAGTATCCCTAGTCGAGCTTTATTGTGAAGTGGGATAACATTAAAGCATTAAGACTATTATGTATATAGACTGATGATCACATCTCATGGATCATGGATAAGGAGTTATCAAGTCTTAAACATAGGTATGAATATTAAGAGTAATATTTATACTGGATTGACCCGCTATGAGAAAACTATATAGAATGTTATGCAAAGTGTCACAAGTTACTCTCATGGTGATAATGGTGTATACCACCCTTCGACCTGAAACCACTATGGACCCTAGATGTAGAGTCGAGTGCTTTATTGCTGATCAAACATTGTCCGTAACTGGATAACCATAAAGACAGTTGATGGGTACTCCACGAAGCATGCTGAGGAACATGAGTGACCTAGATGGAATTTTCCCATTCTGCATAACAGGATAAATGTCTATGGGCCCAATATTAAACTGGACAAGGATGACACGGTCTATGCCTTGTGTTCAATATAGACATAAGGGCAAAAGGGTAATTATATGCATAAGTATTATCACAGAAGGATTTGTCAGATCAGATGACATTTTCGTGTCTTGGGTAGCAGTGATGTGTTGCTAGATACCGCTCACTATTTATTATGTTAAATACGTGATTTAATATAATTGTCAATGCCGCGAAAACTTACAAGGTCACACACAAAGGACAGATTGATGAGAGATAGAGTAACTAAGGAACACCGTAAGGTACGACGCACTTAAGTGGATTGTAGAACATCGTAAGTTACGATGTACTTAAGTAGAATACGAAATATGGTAAGGTACCATGCGCTTAAGTGATTTTGGGCATATTATAAGATATGGGCCACATACACTTAAGTGAGCCTTTTAGCTTGAAGCCCACACAAGTGGTTCTATAAATAGAACCCTTGTGCAGAAGCATTAATTGCGGTTGCATTTTCGTTTTCTCTCTCTCTCTCTCTCTCTCTCTCTCTCTCTCTCTTACTCAAAGTCTTCATTCGTAGCAGCTAGCCTTGAGATTGAAGGAATTTGTTCGTGTGGACTGAGTAGAGGCGTTGTCGTCGTTCAACGTTCGTGATCGCTCCGTAGATCTGCATCAAAGGTTTCAATCGTCACAAGAGGTAACTATTCTATCACTGATCATGCCCATTCGTAAGGATCACTAAAGGAGAAAATTTTAATTTCCGCTGCGTTTTGGATCGCCAATCTCCTCCAGTGGTATCAGAGCCACTTACGAAACCATGCATCGGATAGCTGTTTATTTTCTGTATTAATATGATTAAAATACATAATGAATCAAAGAATAAACGAATAATTAAATTTGGCATCATGTGTGTACGATTTGGATGATTGATGTGTTGGTGTAAGCCCTAGAGGCCAATAATTTTGGTACTTATATCGAATTATTTATTAATAATAAAAGGCTTTTTCTTTATTATGTTTGTTTAATAAAGTCCCTGGAATAGATAGTCCGTTTAATGTATCAAGTGTGACTTAATCATGAGAGCACATTAAACTTAAGGGCACTATTCTTAAAGTATCCCTAGTCAAGCTTTATTGTGAAGTGGGATAACATTAAAGCATGAAGACTATTATGTTTATAGACTGATGATCACATCTCATGGATCATGGATAAAGAGTTACCAAGTCTTAAACATATGTATGAATATTAAGAGTAATATTTATACTGGATTGACCCGCTATGAGAATACTATATAGAATGTTATGCAAAGTGTCATAAGTTATTCTCATGATGATAATGGTGTATACCACTCTTCGACCTGAAACCACTATGGACCCTAGATGTAGAGTCGAGTGCTTTATTGTTGATCCAAGATTGTCCGTAACTAGATAACCATAAAGACAGTTGATGGGTACTCCACAAAGCATGCTAAGGGACATGAGTGACCTAGATGGAATTTGCCCATCCTACGTAACAGGATAAATGTCTATGGGCCCAATATTGAACTGGACAAGGATGACACGGTCTATGCCTTGTGTTCAATATAGACATAAGGGAAAAAGGGTAATTATACACATAATTATTATCACAGAAGGATTTGTCAGATCACATGACATTTTCGTGTCTTGGGTAGCAGTGATGTGTTGCTAGATACCGCTCACTGTTTATTATGTTAAATGCATGTTTTAATATAATTGCCAACGTCGCGAAAACCTACAGGGTCACACACAAAGGACGGATTTATGAGAGATAGAGTAACTAAGGAACACCGTAAGGTACGGTGCACTTAAATGGAATACGAAATATGGTAAGGTACCACACGCTTAAGTGATTTTGGGCATATTATAAGATATGGGACAAAATACACTTAAGTGGGCTTTTTAGCTTGAAGCCCATACAAGTGGTTCTATAAATAGAACCCTTGTGCAGAAGCATTGAGATGACTCTTGCATTTCGTTTCTCTCTCTCTCACTCAAAGCCTTCATTCGTAACAGCTAGCACTGAGATTGAAGGAACCCGTTCTTGTGGACTGAGTAGAGGCGTTGTCATCGTTCAATGTTCGTGATCGCCATAAGAGGTAACGATTCTATCACTGATCATGCCCATTCGTAAGGATCATTAAAGGAGAAATTTTAAATTCCACTGCACCTTGAATCGCAATTCTCCTTCATGATGTTGACAATGCTTCGGAATCGATATTATTATGGTGAAGCAGCGATACATCGATCGTCCATAGGTTACACAATTGAGATCGATCAAGTTATATATATGACATAAATAATCCTAATTCAAAGTACGGTATATATGATATACTGTTTCTGTTTCGTTCATTCAAACACTTAATGGTTGTTTTCCTTTGAGCGATCAATGGTCATTTGCTTCGGAATCCGACATTAGTATGGTGAAGCAATGACCTGTTGATCAATCATACTGAATCAACAATCGAGGTGTGTTTGACGGTCTAAAATTGGTGCATTAGGGTTAGTGACGGCACAAGAGTTGTGCCGTCAAGGAGTTGTGAATTGAGGGCTTGTTGGATCACGTCAGTTGACTGTTTCAAAAGCGCCGATTTTGGCCGCGTGACGTTTATCATGGGCCTGTGACGATCATAACAAGCTGAATGTGACGGTCGTAACATGCTTTGTGACGGTCGTCACATTCACAGATCCAGAATTCTATGCGTTTTTGTTATTTTTGGGCGCATGACGTTCGTCATGGGCCTGTGACGGTCGTAACAAACTGGACGTGACAGTCGTAACATGCTTGTGACGATCGTCACATTCACAGAATCAGAATTCTCGGGGTTTCTGTTTTGTGATTGCGCAAGAGTTTTGTTGATGCAAAACGATGTCGATTTCAAATGAAACCCCGTTCCCGCTGACCGGGCAGCGGACCCCCGGCTAACTTTGCGTAGTGTGATCGATCACCGAAATTCAATTTGGTTTTAATTAATTAAAATAATTAAAATTAATAATAATAATGTGTTTATTATTATTGGCTTGTGGTGATCAGTTATGGCCTTAGCTTTCCTTTATTTTGTTTTGGGTTTTTAAATACGACTTGCGAGTCGTGCCTCTCCTTTTAATCTCTTAATGTAACTTCTTTTCTCATCTCAATCCCTCGTTTGTAAAACGAGTTTCTTCTGTAATTTAATGTTATGAAGAAAGAGAAGAATTCAATATCAAAAGAGGACAATGTTATGAAGAAAGAGAAGAATTCAATATCAAAGGAGGACAACCTTGAAGATCTTGCTTGGAGAAGCTTAGATCGTTATTAGGTTAGCTTAGGTTCTCTTTGGGAGAACAATTGCGCTAGGGGCCATAACTGTTTCATTATGTATGTTGATGCATGTGAATGTATGTTGATGCATGTGAATATATGTTGATGCATGTAAGAGACGATTTATATGATAAATAAGCCGGTGAGATCAGAACAATTGCAATTCCTTCAAATTAAATATTAAGTTTATGCTTTCCAAGTTTTAGCACTCATCAAGACTAGTATCAGATAATGTAGGTTTCGCCTACGTGAGGTGCATGTTCTATATTAGTAAGGCGCAATGGGATAATTGTAATATCCAATTGCTAAAACAATGGGTCAAACTTAACTAAACAAATTATAATAAGATTATTATATGTTTAGAAGCAAGAGTTGGAAATGATCCATATGATGGATTGGAATAAGGAGTTATTCACCCAACTGAAATTTTCGAGAGTTGTATTAGATACAATTGGAAGGAGTTCCTACCTAAATAACCTAGTTTTGTGTAATCCGCATACGCGGACTTAGAACAAAGTGAAATATGGATCTCGGCCCACTAGAAAATCTTCCAACGGGATTTTCCGAATCAAATGATAAGGGTCATTTGTTTTGAGTAAAATAATGGGAGCATATTTAATTAAAGGCATAATCAAATACGTTATTGATACTTATATTTTCATTAATTCTTATGTAGATTACCATGACTACAAACACCTCTAACAAAATTTTGCGATCAATCCTTGACAAGGAAAAATTGTCTGGGACAAATTTTCTGGATTGGCACCGAAATCTGAGGATTATCCTCAAACATGATAGAAAGCTGTATGTCTTGGAGAAACCTGTTCCTGAAGAGGAACCTCCTAGTTCTGCACCTAAGGCAGAAAGAGATGCTTACAAGAAGCATGTCGATGATGCCAATGAAACTGCTTGTCTCATGCTGGCTACCATGAACTCAAAGTTGCAAAAGCAACATGAGAACATGGCAGCGTTCGATATGATCGAACACCTGAAGATGCTCTATCAAGAGCAAGCAAGGCATGAAAGGTTTGAAGTTTCAAAAGCGCTTTTTCAAGGCAAGTTAGTTGAGGGAGCCCCTGTAGGTCCCCATGTGCTCAAGATGATTGGGTACATGGAAAACCTTGAGAGGTTGGGTTTTCCCCTCGGAAACGAACTTACGACTGATTTGATCTTGCAATCGTTGCCAGATAGATTCAGTCAATTTGTCCTAAATTTCAATATGAATGATATGGATAAATCTCTTCCTGAACTGCTAGCCATGTTAAAGACTGCTGAGCAGAACCTGAAGTCAAAAGGGAAGTCCATTATGATGATCGAAAATTGAAAGAGACAACAAAAGGCCCACCAAGCAGGGTGATAAAGGGAAAGGCAAGGAAGTTGCCAAACCCAGACCCACTGTTGCTGCTTTGAAGCCTAGTGGAGGCATAGCAAAGGAAGGCACCTGCTTCCATTGCGGTAAGACCGAACACTAAAAGAGAAACTGCCCAAAGTACCTGGAAGATACGAAGAATGGAGTAGAGACTTCAACTTCAGGTATTTTTGTTATTGAAATAAATTTATCTACTTCTGCATCATGGTTATTGGATACTGGATGCGGTTCTCACATTTGTACAAATGTGCAGGGGCTAAAAAGAAGTAGAGATTTGGAAAAAGGTGAAGTTGACCTACGATTTGGCAATGGAGCAAAGGTTGCTGCTTTAGCCGTAGGAACTTATGTATTGACTTTACCTAGTGGTTTAATAATTCAGTTAGAGAACTGTTATTATGTACCTGCAATTAGCAGGAATATTATTTCCATTTCTTGTTTGGACAAGTTTGGTTTTTCATTTATAATAAAGAACAATTGTTGCTCAATTTATTTGAATGATATATTCTATGCTACTACACAAATGAGCAATGGACTATATGTCCTTGATCTCGAAATGCCTATTTATAAAATTAATACTAAAAGGATGAAATCTAACGAGTTAAATCCAACTTACCATTGGCATTGTCGATTAGGCCACATAAATGAGAAACTCATTTCCAAACTCCATAAAGATGGACTCTTGGACTCTTTTAATTATGAATCATATGAAACATGCAGATCTTGTTTAATTGGAAAGATGACAAAGTCTCCATTCACAGGAAAAGGTGAAAGAGTGAATGATCTTTTGGGCCTCATACATACTGATGTATGTGGACCACTGAACATACCAGCCAGAGGAGGTTTTCAGTACTTCATCACATTTACTGATGATTTCAGTAGATATGGTTATGTGTATTTAATAAAACACAAATCAGAGTCCTTTGAAAAGTTCAAGGAATTCAAGAATGAAGTACAAAACCAACTAGGTAAGAATATTAAAACTCTTCGATCAGATCGAGGTGGTGAGTATTTAAGCCTAGAGTTTGATGACCATCTGAAAGAGTGTGGGATTCTATCCCAACTTACTCCTCCTGGAACACCCTAATGGAATGATGTATCTGAGAGAAGAAATCAAACCCTGTTAGACATGTCCGATCCGTGATGAGTCGCGCCGATCTTCCAAACACCTTTTGGGGACATACACTATTGACAGCAGCTTACACACTTAACCGTGTTCCATCCAAAAGGTTGAGAAGACACCATATGAGATATGGAGTGGTAAGAAACCACATATGTCTTACATGAAGATTTGGGGTTGCGAAGTTTATATGAAAAGACAAGTTTCAACTAAGCTTGAGCCCAAATCTGACAAATGCTTATTTGTGGGGTATCCTAAAGAAACAAGAGGGTATTACTTCTACAATCCTTCTGAGGGCGAAGTGTATGTCGCTCAAACTGGAGTTTTCCTAGAAAAAGATTTTGTTTCCAAAGGAATCAGTGGGAGGAATGTAGAGCTTGAAGAAATTCAAGAATCACAAAGCATTGATACACCTATAGAGGAATTAGAGCAGGAAACACAAGTAGTTGTGGAAGAACAACCTGCTCAAGTAGAACAAGACCAACGTAGGTCAAGTAGGATACGTCAACTACCTGAGAGATATAGATATCTCATAACTGATCAAGGTGATGTATTACTCATGGATCAAGATGAGCCTGTGACCTACCAAGAGGCCATGACTGGTCCCGAGTCTGAGAAGTGGCTAGAAGCCATGAAATCTGAAATGGACTCCATGTACACAAACCAGGTTTGGACCTTGGTAGTGCCTCCTGTAGGAGTTAACCCTATAGGATGCAAGTGGGTCTTCAAAAAGAAGACTGACATGGATGGTAAGGTACATACCTATAAGGCAAGACTGGTTGCAAAAGGATATAAGCAAATTCATGGGATTGACTATGATGAAACCTTTTCACCAGTTGCAATGCTTAAATCTATATAGATTTTACTTGTTATCGCTGCATATCATGATTATGAAATATGGAAGATGGATGTCAAAACTACTTTCCTTAATGGGAATCTTCTTGAGGATGTGTACATGACACAGCCTGAAGGATTTGAATACCAGAAGAAGCCCAAAAGATATGTAAGTTACAAAGATCAATCTATGGATTGAAGCAAGCTTCCAGAAGCTGGAATCTTTGTTTTGATGAAACAGTAAAACAATATGGATTCATCAAGAACAAAGATGAGCCTTGTGTCTACAAAAAGGTTAGTGGGAGCATGATCGTTTTCCTGGTATTATATGTAGATGACATATTACTCATTGGAAACAATGTCCCTACCCTGCAACAAGTAAAGTCTTGGTTGGGGAAATTCTTTTTCTATGAAGCACCTAGGTAAAGCAGCCTATATATTAGGAATCAGAATCTATAGAGATAGATCACAAAAACTGCTTGGCCTAAGTCAGAGTACATACATAGACAAAGTGCTGAGACGCTTTAATATGCATGATTCCAAGAAAGGATTCATACCTATGCAACATGGCCTGTGTCTATCAAAAACACAATTCCCTTCAACTAAGGAAGAAAGGGATCACATTAATAAGATTCCATATGCATCGCAATAGGATCTATCATGTATGCCATGTTATGTACTCGACCAGATGTCTCGTACGCTTTAAGTGCAACGAGTAGGTACCAATCTGATCCTAGTGATGCTCACTGGGTAGCTGTCATGAATATCCTTAAGTATTTGAGAAGGACTAAGGACTCATTCTTGATATATGGAGGTCAGGAAGAGCTGGATGTAATTGGATACACCGATGCTAGCTTCCAGATAGATAAGGGTGACTTTAGATCGCAATCTGGTTATGTGTTTTGCTTAAACGGTGGCGCTGTGAGCTGGAAAAGTTCAAAGAAAGATACAATTGCTGATTCTACAACCGAGGCCGAGTATATTGTTGCCTCAAGTGCAGCAAAGGAAGCTGTTTAGATCTAAAAGTTCATTAGTGAACTTCGCATAGTTCCTAGCATTGTGGATCCCATTGGTCTCTATTGTGATAACAATGGTGCTATCGCACAAACTAAGGAGCCTAGATCTCACCAACGATCCAAACACATACTTAGGTGTTATCATCTCATTCGAGAGATAATAGACAGAGGAGATGTGAAAATATGCAGAGTACCTACACTTGACAATATTGTTGACCCACTGGCAAAGCCTCTTGCGTAGCAGAAGCATGATGGCCATACTAGATCTATGGGCATTAGGGGTATGCCTGATTGGCTTTAGCGCTAGTGGGAGATTGTTGGTGTAAGCCCTAGAGGCCAATACTTTTGGTACTTGTATCGAATTATTTATTAATTATAAAAGGTTTTTTCTTTATTATGTTTGTTTAATAAAGTCCCTAGAATAGCTAGTCCATTTAATGTATCAAGTATGACTTAATCATGAGATCACATTAAACATAAGGACACTATTCTTAAAGTATCTGTAGTCGAGCTTTATTGTGAAGTGGGATAACATTAAAGCATTAAGACTATTATGTATATAGACTGATGATCACATCTCATGGATCATGGATAAGGAGTTATCAAGTCTTAAACATAGGTATGAATATTAAGAGTAATATTTATACTGGATTGACCCGCTATGAGAATACTAGATAGAATGTTATGCAAAGTGTCACAAGTTATTCTCATGGTGATAATGGTGTATACCACCCTTCGACTTGAAACCACTATGGACCCTAGATGTAGAGTCAAGTGATTTATTGCTAATCAAACATTGTCCGTAACTAGATAACCATAAAGACAGTTGATGGGTACTCCACAAAGCATGCTGAGGGACATGAGTGACCTAGATGGAATTTGCCCATCCTACATAACAAGATAAATGTCTATGGGCCCAATATTGAACTGGACAAGGATAACACGGTTTATGCCTTGTATTCAATATAGACATAAGGGAAAAAGGTTAATTATACGCATAAGAATTATCATAGAAGGATTTGTCAAATACATGACATTTTCGTGTCTTGGGTAGCAGTGATGTGTTGCTAGATACCGCTCACTATTTATTATGTTAAATACATGATTTAATATAATTGCCAATGCCGCAAAAACCTACAGGGTCACACACAAAGGACGGATTGATGAGAGATAGAGTAACTAAGGAACACCGTAAGGTACGGTGTACTTAAGTGAATTGTAGAACATCGTAAGGTACGGTGTACTTAAGTAGAATACGAAATATGGTAAGGTACCATGCACTTAAGTGATTTTGGGCATATTATAAGATATGGGCCACATACACTTAAGTGGGCCTTTTAGATTGAAACCCACACAAGTGGTTCTATAAATAGAACCCTTGTGCAGAAGCATTAATTGCAGTTGCATTTTCGTTCTCTCTCTCTCTCTCTCTCTCTCTCTCTCTCTCTCTCTCTTACTCAAAGCCTTTATTCGTAGCAGCTAACACTGAGATTGAATGAATCCGTTCGTGTGGATTGAGTAGAGGCGTTGTCGTCGTTCAACGTTCGTGATCGCTCCGTAGATCTGCATCAAATGTTTCAATCGTCACAAGAGGTAACTATTCTATCATTGACCATGCCCATTCGTAAGGATCACTAAAGGAGAAAATTTTAATTTCCGCTGTATTTTGGATCACCAATCTCCTTCAATTGTATCCTTACCCTCACTCTTGTTGGTCTATGCAAAGATTGTTTTAGCCAAAATTTGCCAAAGGGGGAGATTGTTAGGTTTGGTATATAGTGATTGACTGCATTTTGGAAAAACAAGTATTTTAGTCAGATGTTGAACATGATGTTCTGACATGTTGGTTCAACATTGGAGTATGACATGTTTTAGTATCCTTTAAGATTTGTTTCCTTTTATGAGACATATGAAGATACACTGAATATTTAGTTCATGAAATTTGTGAGTCAAGTAGAGCATTTTCTAAAACATAAAAAGACTGTTTTTCCTTGACTTGTTTACGAAGTAAAGGTGTCAAAACATTTTAGGAAACCTCTGATCTGATTGAATTCAAATTTGCAGAATATTATGCATAGTCCTTGGACTTGCTGTGAATCAAGCCCGAAGCCCATATCGTTCAAATGCTATTTATAAATCGGTTCTAAACCTAAAAAGGCATCGAAGCAACACTGAATATTGTCTATGTTAGGGTTTAGTGTATTTGAATTGTGTGACTGATTCAGTATCTCCTTGATACTTGAATTGGACCTAATTTATTGAGTTGTAACTGTCAATCCCACGAAAGATTTTAAGCAAGAGTGGATTGTGTTTTCTATTATAAGTTGTTGTCTTTGTTGTATAATTGAAGGGAAGTGAAAGGGGTCTCATATCCAGGAGAGTCTTAGATAGAAACGTCCACGGGTAGAGATTAGGTGAGATGTTTGTAAAACCTGAGGTTGCTTAGAACTTCAAACTAATTATGTGTTAGCAGATTTTCTTCTTGGCTTGATAGTCCCTATATGTATGTGACGTTGCACCGAACTGGGTTAACAACTGCCTGTGTTCTTTTCTTTCGTGCGTTCATTTAAATCCTATTATCGTTTGTGGTGTGACTATATGCTGACCCTGGTGGCGTGACATCATATACGACATCCAGGATCTGCTTACCAGAATTTCACTTAGTTCACAAGTTAAAGGTTCCACGATTTATGTAAGGACCTCGACATCAAGTTGAATTACAACTTAGTGAAACAACCACAAATAAAGGAGCAAGTCAACTCATATAACAAATTTATCCTTAGCGCAATGAAGAAAAATGGTTGATCAGGAGAATGAGATTGCACAGAGGAACTCTTAAAAGTATTTTGGGTGTACCACATTAAGTCCTAATCCTCAACAAAAGAAACACCTTTTAAGTTATTCTATCATTTTTTATATGATGATACATGTGGAACTCACATTAGCATCAATCCAAGAAGGAATTTTTTAAGCTCTATGTGTTTTTTAATAGGTATAATAATTTTTTATGATGAAATATTGAATGAAGAAAAATCATCGTGAGCATCACCAAGTAAAAAAATTGAAGTAAATAAAAGAGTGAGAAGGTTCAGATGTTTGACACAAGAGAATCAAATGCTAAGAACAATATTAAAATAACAAATATTTATGCAAAAATTTTGCCAGGTGATCATGTGCTTTATTTGATTTTATCTACCTAGGATCATTAGTTTGAATTATTAAGTGTGTTTCTCTCGATATTCTGAAATGATACACATACTTAGATAACTTTTATTTCAAAACTTCATCTTTTTTTTAACTTTTCTGAAAAAACCTTTGGGAAATCCGTTTTTTTTAATTAAGCATAATTTATTAGGTAATTGATAATGAAGAAAATTCAACATATAATTCATTATGGTGGTAATGTAATCGATAATGAAGACCTTGTAATCAATTATAATTTGGATCCAAGAAAACAATTTCTTATTTTATAGGTTATAATCAATTATGGCCTCACCATAACCGATATGGTAGGGACTTGTGAATTTTCAAATTATTTCCTTTTTTGTGATTCTACTGTAAAACGAGATCTTATGATAATTTTCAAAACACATAAGATATCTGAATATTTATCATTCTCTCACTTTCTCTTTGTTCTTAAAATTTTCATATTCACTTAGAATTATTTTAGTGCTAAGAGAGATAAAGAATTAGTAAGAGTTTTTCTTATTTAATTGCAGGTTAACCCTTTTGTGCTATAATTGTAAATTAAGACGGGGTTGTCATCTTGAAACTCTAATACCATTATAAGGATTGAAAACTGAACCTAGGATAAAAGTTTGGTATAATTAAGAAGGTTGTGGGTTAATCCTATGTCGAAAGATATGTTGTTAGTGGTACTCTTAAAGGGAATTTCTTGGGAGTTGGAGTAAGCCTCATGATTTAAGTTCATACGAGTATAATTTCTATTGGGTTATTTATTTTTCCTTATCTCTTATTATTTATGTTTCTTACTCTTCAACACATAATTTCTGCTTCTTCTCTTTTCTTAAAATCAACCAAGTAAGAATAACATTTTAAAAAAAAATTGTTTTTTTATCAAGATTCATTACTTTTTTATGTTTGAAGTCACTTAGGTAACAAATGACATCATAGTATAACTCTTGTTTAAAGATTTATTGTCTCATGAGGTAGGAAGACTACAAATGAATTCTTAAATAGACTTTCACCTTTGAATGGTGAAGGGTATGCTTATTGAAAAGAGAAAAGATTTTTTTACTGAAGGAATGAATTATGATATTTGGGGCGTTGTTAGACATAGTTCGTTTGTCCCCTATCATAAAATTAATGATGTAGTGTGGACAAACCAGGAAATCTCTAGACCTAAGAGGATAAAGAAAACAAGAGCAATACAAAATGAAACATATAGCTATTATCACTATCACTTTAAGTATGTATGAGATTTTCTATTTTTCACACGATAAAATTGCCAATGAAATGTGTGACACTTTCAATTTACCCATGAAGGAACAATCGAGGTAAAAAAGGGCTTGAATGAACATATTAACCTATGATTACGAACTGTTTAGAATCAAACCTGAAGAAAATATTAAGAGAAAAATGGTTTACCCGTATTGTTAATCATTTTATAACTCTAGGTAAAAAAAATCAAAATGGGGTTTAATTAAGAAATTTCTTAGATGTTTGAATCGTAGTTGACAACCTAAATTCACTGCAATTTATCAATATATAAGTTTATCTTTTATGAGTTTGGCTTTTTTTGGTAAATTAGAGGAACCTTAGATTTAACTAAACCCTCTTGCTAAAAATAAAGAAGGCGATAAGAAAAATAAATGACTTGCACTAAAAGCTATAGATGTTGAGGAAATGGACTCGGAAGAAGAAAACTACCAAAATGAAAGCGATGAAGACATGGTTCTTCTATTTTGCAACTTCAAAAAACTCCTAAAGCACGAAAAATAACCTTCACACTTTCAGAATAAAAGTAAAGAAAGAACATTATTTGTTCCAACTTGTTTCTAATGCGGAAAGAAAGGTCACGTAAAGTTAGAATATCCTTGGAATCAAAGAAAATATAAATGATACAAAATACCAACAAACAAACATTCACAGAGAGCTTGCATTGCATGAGATTAAATTTACATAGACTCCTCTGATGAATCTAAAAAAGAGGAAGAAACTCACCAATGTCTCATGACAAACCACGAAGAAAATGATGTAAAAAAATCTAACTTTTCAGTTTACTTAAAATGAGTTAATGAGTTCTTTCTCATATGTAAAAAGCTAAATAATGAATCAAGTAAATTAAAATATCTAAACTGACTATTTCTTTTCTTGAAAAAGAAAATGAAAAACTAATAGAAAAAATATGTTGTCCTAGAAAAAAAAATCTCTTTTAATTCAAGATTTCCCATCTACTTCTTCTAATATGTGTGATAAATCTATCAAGTATGCAAAATGTGATATTTTAGAAAACAAAATTGAACATTTGTATAACATACTTGATAAATTCACCAAAGAGGAAGATAAACTTAATATCATTTTAGGTAAATAAAGAAGATCTTATAATAAAGTTGGTTTAGGATATCAATCTGAAAAACAATGCTAGAATCTTTAAAACATGTTTCCATGCTAATAGGACATATAAGTGTAATATGCCTAAATGTACGTATTATGGTAAAAATTATAAAGAAAAATCATAATTCTAATATGAAATGGATCTATAATTCTTCATCTAACTTCTTAGAGAAAAATCTTTAAAATGACATGAAATGGGCTCTTAGAAATATTTTTTATTCCACTAATGCAAGAGGATCCAAAAAAATTTGGATACTAAAGGTCAATAACTTAAGTTGTGATACATGTCTGCTTTATAACTTGAACTTAAAATGATCTTGATAGTGGTTGTTCAAAGTATATGACCAGAGATAAAAATATCTTCTTTTTTCTTACTCCTAAGAAATTAGACTTTGGTTTTTATGGTGATAACAAAGGTAAAATTAATGGTTCTGGTACTGTTGGTAAAAGTCTTAAGGCTAAAATAGTTTATTGGTCCCTATAAGTTAGTGAGTTTTTAATTTTGGTCCTTGTAATTTATTTTTTTGGTCTGAGTCCATATATCTCACTTTTTGTGTCAGTTTTAGTCCCTAAAGTCAAAATTCACAGGAAAATTTGCAGGTTTCCTGCGGATTTTACTTTTAGGGACTAAATCCAATACAAAAATGAGACATGAGGACTCAAACATAAAAAAAGATACAGGGACCAAAATCAAAAACTCGCTAACTTATAGGGACCAAAAGACTATTTAAGCCAAGTCTTAATCCTACCTTTGATTTATTTTGATTGTTGGAAGTTTATAACATAATCTAATTAGTAGTAATTAAATTTTGTTATTTAGATAAGGGAGTATGGTTTAATTATTCTATATACAAAGTCTTTAAAACTCGGGAAAAAATGCTAAATTTTTTAAATAGTTTTTCCATGCTAATAGGACATATAAGTGTAATATGCCTAAATGCACATATTATGGTAAAAACTGTCACATCTCTTCATCTGGTTTTATAAAAAAAACACGATTCTCATATGGAATCAATCTATAATTCTTCATCTCAATTCTTAGAGAAAAATCATGAAAATGACATAAAATGGACTCTTAGAAATAATTTTCACCCAACTAATGTAAGAGGATCCAAAAATATTTGGATATCAACGGTCAAAAATTTAAGTTGTGAAGCAGATGTGCTCTAAGACTTGAACTCAAAAGTATCTTGATAATGGTTTTCAAAGTATATGACTAGAGATAAAAATATATTCTTTTCTTATACTCCTAAGAAATGAGACTTTGTTTTTTATGGTGATAACAAAGGTAAAATTTGTAACTCCCCAAGCTGCTTTTAGAATTATCGTCAGACCCCATAAACTAACACAGATCTTTTCAACATACTTTGTCCTCACTCACACGCTTTTTTGAGAAAATTCCCAAAAGTTCACCCATCAAAATACTACTCCAAGTCAAGCACACTTAATAATGAAGTTCTTATTTGTTAGGCTATCAAAAAGAAGATGCATCTTGTTGGTATAAGTAGTATCAGTCAATCCTTATAAGCCTTTCTTGAACCATGTCATTCAATACCAGCACAACCTCAGGATCCCTCTCATTTTGATGTGAATTTGGTTTTTCCTAAAAGCGTCAAAGAGCAGCTCATTGTCATGCCTTGTGCATCGGAGACCACTCCCTGTAACACCTCAATTCAATTAATTTAATTTAATTTTTGTTGCTTTTATGTAATTATTTAAGTGACTTAGAATGTTTTAGATACTTATTTTTGTGGTAATTCGGGTTATATGGTGATTTGGCAATTGTGGGTATTTTTGGGAGATTTATAAAGAGTGGTAGGAATTGATTAGAAATTATTAGTTAATTTTGAGTGACTAAAATAATCGAAAATAATAGAGTTGTGAGAGATTAGAGGGAAATTGGAATTAATAGAAAGATGGGGTAAAGTCGTGATCATTAGAAAGGAGTTGGGGCCAAGGTGTAATTATTAAATTCAGAAATTAGGGTTATTATTAAAAAGGGACTAGTAGAGCTTATTTGTGTCAATACGTAGAAATTGAGAGAGTTGGAGAAAAAGAGGTAAAACAAGGGTTTGATAGAGAGGAAGGAAACCATACCCAAAAATTGGAGCTTTTTGCTGGAAATTTATATAAGGGAGAAACTACTCTAATATAGGTGTATTGCATGAAGGGCAGAGAGGGATCCTCACCCCTTCTAGCTTTTTATTCACCATTGTTGTGTTTTATGAATTCTTGAATGTGATTATGTGTAGTCCATGATAAATTCCATATTTGGTGTGTAAATTTATGCTCTGAGTATTATTGACTTTTATGTATATATAATGAGTGTGAATTTGAGTTGGCTGACAGTCGTCAGCAGGGTGACATGGAGGCTATCATGGTCTTCAAGAGGGACTTCTCCTACCGGTCGTCACAAAGGTGACAGGTTATGAAGAGGGTGGTGATGGGATGGGTGATGGTCGTCACTCAGATGACGACCTGGTTGTCATAACACCATGAGCCAATTTTTGAGTGATCAGACCACTTTTCAATGTTATTTTCTCATGTGGTCAACCGATGACTGGTGTTTTGGTGTATTTGATGAATTTAATTAATAAATGTGAATTCTCTTGATGATGAGATAGTAATCGTATTAATTGCATGATTATAAGTGGAGAAATGATGATGTGTCGTATAATTATGATTAGGTTATGAGTTGTGAGGTTGTGAATACAATTATGTGATGTGTATGTAATTGTATGTGTTATATTCAGGTGTGTAATTTAGAAGTGGGTACTATTATTGGATTATATATTACATGTTATTTATGGTTAGAAATGGAACCATAATTGTTGTTGTTCACTACTACGAAAAATACATATAATAACGGCTGTGAAACACATATAATGACGGGTGGACGTCTGTTGTTAGGTAGCGTGTGATTTTATGTATGCTGGTTTCCACAACGGATGTGTGACCGTGGTTATAAGCTAGGTAGTGCACTACCTATCACAATGGTTATATTAAACAATCATTGTGATATATATTTAGGCCATGGTTTCGAAACTCAGCAACAACAATTTATTTGGAATATAATTAACATTTCACCATAATTATAGAAGATAACCGTTGTGGAAAGTACCTTGAGTTTATTATAAAACATATACATTGCTTGTTTTTTCCTACACCTCAATAAACATATACAACCATTAAAATTTGTGTAGAAGATAATAATTTAAAAAATTAAATTATTCTTGAAAAACAACTTAAACGAACTAGTGATTTTCAAATTGGATTCATATTGTAATTCATCTCTTGCTACTTAACACGTAGTATTTAATTTAATGCCCCAGGTTATTCAAAGCAATTGTTTATTCCTAGTTTATTTTACAAAGAGTCGATATATTGAGTAATTCAAAATCATCGTCATTACTATCATTATCATTATTTTAATCAATGATGAATATTATCACGATGACAACGACGAAGATGATTCAATTTCTTAAAAAAATTGATGTTTTGCAATATAAATTAATAGAGAATGAACCGTTGCTTTAAAGAATCTGGATCAGTAAACCAAGTTCTATGTGTTAAAGAGCCATAGATGAATTACAAGATGTATGCAATTTGAAAAACATGTTTGATCTAAGTTGCATTTCAAATATAACTTAATTTTCAAATTATTATTTTCTAAATCACGTTAAGTGAATGCATGTTCAATGAAGGGTTAGTGACACAAACAATCTACATACATTATAATAAAATCAACAACAATATATATAAACAACAGCAAAAATAACAGCAACATCAACAACATACACTTATCACCACGGCTATTAAAATAAATCATGAGAATATGCAAGTAATATATATCTTCAAAACGTCTATTGCAATATATCTTATCACCACGGCTGTTAAAATAAATGTGAGAATATGCAAGTAATATTTACAACAGTTTCTGGTATTAACCATGATGATAAGTATTTTTAGTTTAATATATTTATAAGAGTATAATCACACCCCCTTTTTGTAACGAAAAGAAGAAAAGATTGTTGGTGCTGAGAATTGAAGCAAGTAACCTTTAATATATCACAACGGTTATGTTGAAGGACTGTGATAAAATGTATTTTAATAAAATATTAAAAAATTAAGGCGAGCTTATTACTACGGTGATATAGGTGGTCGTAGTAATACGGTTTTACCAACTGTATGTTTTGTAGTAGTCCTTGCATTATTAGTATGTCATGCATCATATTGTGTCGGTATGTTGAATGAAGCAAGTCATGGGTTCAGAAGTGGGGACCTGTGATTGTCTGAGGTTCAGAAGTGGGGATCCGGTTCGAATGAGGAACCATTGTTGAGTGGACAAGATCAATAACAAATCTCTAGTGTCCAAATTGATATCACATGCATAGAGTCAAGTTGTGAGTCACATACCATACAAAAAGCTACTATAAAAAGTAAATACAACGGTGCCACTATTACAACGGTCCTTCAAAGAATCATGGTGATATCTCTAAATTATATATATATATATATATATATATATAATATATATATATATATATATATATATATATATATATATATATATATATATATATATATATATATATAATATATATATATATATATATATATATATATATATATCTTTAGTTAAATGTTGTTGATTTATTACCAGGAGTTTTTAAAACAATTGTAGTGATATCAGTTGATGTTTCATGTGTTAGATTCTCAGTGTCTACTAATTTTTAATTGCTTAAAACTTGGCATTTTGTGTATAAAATATTATTAATGTAAATTTTATATCACCACGGTTGTCAAAATACACCATTATAATATAGGTTTCATTATTTTTTTAAATTTTTAATTGCTTAGAACCTCTCATTTTTTTATAAAATGTCATTAATATAAATCTTATATCACCACTGTTGTCTAAATACACCGTTATAATATAGTTTTTATTATTTATTTTTTAAAATAATTGCTTAAAACTTGACGCTTTTTATAAAGTGCCATTAATATAAATCTTATATTACCACGGTTGTCTAAATACACAGTTATATTATAGTTTTTTTTATTACTTTTTAAAAAATTTAATTGCTTAAAACATGATGCTTTTATATAAAATTTCATCATATATCACAAAGATTTTGATAAAACTTTCCTTTTTCTAAGAAGAAACGGCAATAAATCTTTCATACACATTCATTCTCAGCACGCCATCCCAAAAATAATAATAATAATAAAATATTCCTCATGCAGATTAATAAATGAACCTATAATAAACAACACTGCTATAATCTCTTATGACTTTGAATTCCCGATTAACCAAGCGGAAGAAGGCGATGAGGATGATTGTGAGCTTACTGAAGAATTAGCCAGGCTGTTGAAACAAGAAGACAAAAAAAATTCAACTTCATCAGGAACCAGTGGATGTGAGCAATCTGGGAACCAAAGAAAACAGGAAAGAGGTTAAGGTCGACGTTGTCTTAGAGGATAAAATCAAAGAAATATTGGTCGAGCTTTTACATGTGTATGCAAAGGTGTTCGCTTGGTCGTATCAAGACATGTCAGGACTAGACACAGACATTGTCGTACACAAGCTATCACTCAAACCAGAGTGTCCGCTGGTCAAATAGAAATTGAGAAGGACTAGACCAAACATGTCTCTCAAGATCAGGGAGGAAGTTAAAAAACGGTTCGACGCATGATTCTTACTTGGTGCCAAGTATCCACAATGGGTTGCTAACATCGTGCATGTCCCAAAGAAGGATGGGAAAGTCAAAATGTTTGTAGACTATAGAGATTTGAATAGAGCAAGTCCTAAAGATGACTTTCCTCTATCTCACATTGACATACTAGTAGATAACCCTGCTCAATTATCAGTCTTTTCATTCGTGGACGGATTCTCTGGTTATAATCAGATAAAGATGTCTCCCATCGACATGGAGAAAACCACACTTATCACTCCCTAGGGCACCTTCTATTATAAGGTAATTCCTTTCAGATTAAAGAATACTAGGGCAACGTACCAAAGGGAAATGGTGACTCTCTTCCATGATATGATTCACAAGAAGATAGAGGTCCATGTCGATGATATGATTGTCAAATCGTAGACCGAAGAAGATCATATAGTCAACTTGTAAAAGATGTTTGATCATATAAGGAAGTCCAAGTTACGTCTGAATCCTGCAAAGTGAACTTTTGGAGTTAAATCGGAGAAATTATTGGGGTTCATAGTCAACCAGAGAGGAATTGAAGTTGATCTTGACAAAGTCAGGGCCATACAAGATATTCCAACTCCGAGGATAGAAAAAAAGGTTCGACAATTCTTGGTAAGATTAAACTACTTTGTTAGGTTTATTTCACAATTCACAGCCACATGTGAACCAATCTTCAAGTTGCTTAGGAAAGATCAAGCCATCAAGTGGAATAAAGATTATCATAAGGCCTTTGACAAAATCAAGGACTACTTGCAAGAACCACTTATCTTGATACCACCAGTTCCAGGAAGAAATCTTATAATGTACCTAACAGTGCTCGACGGTTCTATGGGTTGTGTGTTGGGGCAACAAGATGAAACCAAAATAAAAGAACATGCAATCTACTACCTGAGCAAGAAATTCACCGATTGTGATTCTCGATATTCGCTCTTGGAGAAAACTTGTTATGCTCTAGTCTGGGATTATCGACATCTAAGGCAGTACATGGTGCATCATACCACCTTACTAATATCCAGGATGGATCCTATCAAATATATTTTTGAAAAGCCAGCAATAACTAGAAGAATAACCTGGTGGCAGATGTTATTGATCGAGTATGACATCTAACATGTCACACAAAAGGCTATCAAAAGAAGTGTGTTAGCAGATTATCTCGCTCACCATCCGATGGAATATTATCAACCTATACGGTTTGACTTCCCTGATGAAGACGTTATGGTGATAAGGGATTGTGAGACCCCAGGGCCCGACGAAGGACCTGAACTAGGATCCCGATGGAAACTTATATTTGATGGTGCCTCGAACGCTGAAGGACATGGGATCAGGGCTATCATAACTTCTCCATCGGGTTATCGCATTCCATTTACAGCTAGGTTATGTTTCACCTGTACTAATAACATGGCAGAGTATGAGGCATACATCCTAGTACCCGACGAAGCCATCAATTTAAGAATTAACATCTTAGAAGTATACGAAGATTCTGCTCTCGTTATCAATCAAATTAAGGGAGAATGGGGAGAAAATAATGCTAAGCTAATCAAGTATCGAGACCACGTCTGAAAGATGATCACCTACTTTGATGAGATTACTTTCCACGACATCCCTCGAGAAGAAAATCATCTAGCATACACCTTAGCTACTTTATAATCCATGTTCAAAGTCAAATGGTACAATGAACCACCTTTTATAAGGATTCAATGTTTGGATGGACCACCATATTGCATAGTAGTGGAAGTGGAAGTGGATAATAAACTTTGGTTTTTCGACATCAAACAGTTCCTACAGAAGCAGGAGTATCCTAAAAATGATTCAAGCCAAGATAAGAAAATGTTGAGAAGATTGACATTCCAATTATTCCTCAAAGGTGATGTGCTCTACAAACGAAACCATGACATGGTCTTATTCAAATGCTTGGACGGATATGAAGCAGACATTTTTATCAAAGAGATTCACGAAGGATCCTTTGGCACTCACACCAATGGACACACCATGGCTAAGAAAATTCTCAGAGTGGGGTATTATAGGTTGACTATGGAGTCTGATTGATTCAAATACGTCAATAAATGTCATAAGTCCCAAATTTATGCGGATAAAGTACATGTGCCACCTACTCCCTTGAATGTCCTGATTTCTCCATGGCCTTTTTCCACGTGGGGTGTAGACATAATCGGGATGATCGAGCCAAAAGTTGCGAACGAACACCGATTCATTTTGGTTGCTATCAATTACTTTACCAAGTGGGTAGAAGTTGCTTCTTACACCAATGTGACGAGGCAAGTGATCACATGATTCATCAAAAAGGAAATCATTTGTCGCTATGGTGTTCCTAATAAGATCATCACTGATAATGGGTTGAATATGAACAATAAGGTAATGGACGAGTTATGAGACAATTTCAAAATAGAACACCATAACTCATCACCCTACATGCCTAAGATGAACAACGCAGTAGAAGTAGCTAACAAGAATATCAAAAAGATTATCTAAAAGATGGTAAACACCTACAAAAGATTGGCACGAAATGCTACCTTTTGCACTACACAACTATAGAGCATCAGTTTGCAAGTCAACAGGAGCAACTCCTTTTTATCTGGTATATGGGACCAAAGCGATACTTCCTAATGTAGTCAAGATCCCCTCTCTAAGAGTCCTGATGGAGACTAAATTGGAAGAGGAAAAATGGGTACAAACAAGATTCAATCAATTAAACCTCATAGAAGAGAAGCACATGGTTACGATATGTCACATACAATTATATTAGCGGAGGCTGAAGAAAGCATTTGACAAGAAAGTTTTCCCTCGTCTATTCGAAGAAGGTGATATAGCACTCAAGAAAATATTACCCATCCACAAAGACCCTCTCTAAAACTGGACCCCAAACTACGAAGGGCCATATGTCGTGAAAAATTCCTTCTATGGCGGAGCCTTAATTCTTACAACCGTGGATGGAGCGGAGTTACAACGACATGTGAACTCCGACGCATTCAAGAAATACTATGCCTAGAAAAAGAGGATAAAAGCTCGCTAAGTCGAAAACCTAAAAGGTAGAATTAGAGAGAAAATTAGGGTGTCTCGGTGAATTGAAAACTTGAAAGAGAAATCCAGGCAAAAATTAGGGACTTGTATAAAAAGTAAAACTCAACAAGTCGAAAACCCTAAAAGGGTGCCTTGGGCAAAAAAAGGGTATATCATCCCGGTGAACTAAGACTCGAAAGAGTAGTCCAGGAAAAAAGTTAGGGATATCCAAAAGGCATATGACTGCAATACTTGAGCCATACTGCAACAGGAATTCAGATGGGATCAATCAATTCAATCGTCGTCTTCACTAGCAAAGTATCGTGACCTTGAAGAGATATGGATAATATCATATGTTGAACTCAGTTGGAACAGAAAGTAATATGTTTTCATTGCCATTTTTTACATCTTCCAGCTTTTCAATAATCTTTCCTTATGGGAATTATTTCTTCATGTACTATCACCCCTTTACGGGTCAAATTTCTCAATAAAACAACGTTGTTTTTTCGAGCTTTATTCCTTTTTTTTCTTCAGTTTTTCTGCTTCATTACAAAATATAAATTATTTATGAATAATACAATAAAACATCGGGCATAATAAAAAGATTTTTGAAAACACCTTTTGCTTCGATATTAAAACGTCAAAAGGATCATAAGCTTTCCAACATTACATCTCAAAACATGGAGTCCTGGAGTCAGCAGGAACGACCTAACCATCACGAAAGTATCTTCATTTTAATTGTTCTTAAGAATCAAGAGCATCGTGGCCCAGTCCATGGACATATTAAAGTCTCAAGGGGTTGGAGAGTCAGAATGTTACAGAAACCTCGGTTCTTACAATTCCCACAATTTCATATATTCATCATACACATCGTAAAAGAGGCAATAGCCCAAACAAAGCACCATGCATAAGCACATACAGCAATGCAAAACATGCATCCACATGAACATGCATAACGTAAAATAGGATTTGTGACCGCTCCTAGAAGTCCAATCCCCAACTATACCAATACAATTCCTCAGGTCAAGAATACTTATTGGCCTTCCCTAATAAGTGACCCTTTAAACAAAGTCTTTTAAGTGAAGGATCTCCTCGACAAGATATCTAGTAAATTGTTCATATTGAATGACTGCTATCAACCAGTGAGCAGGTGTTCATCTCTCACATCTCCAGCTTAGCAACCTATCCCGCACATGGGATAAGATCCATCAAATACACATGGTTCCAACATATAACAATCGGAAGATCGCCAGAGTCCTACCAAGATTCTAAATGATCGGTTGATCATAGGAACTGCAACGACCAGAGGATCATCAAACTCCTGCCCGATTTCCATAACATGATCAGATGATCATATAGGAATCATATGCAACTTTCACCCCGATGGACGAAAACTAATCAAAGGCGTTCTACTAGGGTTTCATCAAACAACGACCAAGGGATCGTCAGAGTCCTGCCCGATTTCCATAACATGATTGGATGATCATAGGAATCATATGCAAGTTTCACGAGGATGGACGGAAACTAATCGAAGGATCGTCAGAGTCCTTCCCAATTTTGATAAAATGATCGGACGATCATAAGCCAATTTCATCCGGATGGGCTGAAATTAATCAACAAGATCTCACCAAGATTCCATCACAGGTTGGTTCAGATACCAGCAGAGCATCAAGGATTGATCAATCCTTGCTCATTTCCAGAATATACTAACTACAAGGTCAAAATTAGGGACCCTCTCTATATTTAATCACCTTTTCCCAAGAGGATAAAGACTAATTGTCATCATCCTCCCAGTTTAAGTTGACTAAATATGGGCAGTTGTCATACCCCAAATTTTGACCATCTTCCTCATCACCTAGATTTAGATCACTAACATGTCTAGAGCCCGTATAAGTCATCTTATCAATCCCAATGACCTAAAAAGTCAAAGGAGGACCATTTTGACTTTTTTGATCCATCTTGATCAATTGCTAATTTAGGACAGTCATGTGCTAATTTAACATATTTTTCTATTTTTAATCTTTAGTTATTAAGATTAATTAGATTAATACTATATTTATTAATTAATTTATATTATTAATAAAAAATGTATTTTTATTAATTTATACTTAAATTAATAGAATATGGAATAATTACATCGTTAGCTAAATTAATAAGATTTTCGATTATCTTATAATAAAATAGAGTTAGGAGTTAATTATGTTAGTTATTTAGATATTAATTTATATTATTATTGAATTTTTAGTAGTTTATAATTAAGTTAATATTGATTAAAGTCTATTATTAGTTAAATTAGATTGTTGATTAATTAGGTTATTGAGTTAAGTGGGTTAATAAAGTTAATTATTATTTATTATTAAGTCATATTTATTGTAAAAATATAGATAATATTATTATTTTTTAAAGGGTTGGTCAAGGGGATGACCGAGCAAGCCCAAACCCATTCCTGTTGGGTCAAATGGATTACCCAAGTCCAAACTCACTTGGGTCACGTAGACCCAAGTCCACCACTCCATCGGGTCACACCCGTGACCCGGGTCCATTCCTTAATTCCCCCAATTCACCCCAAACCCTAATGCACGCGGATGTGGATGTAGAATTATATCAAAAAAGATTTGAAAAATTAATCAAATCTTTCCAAATTCATATTACAGATATATAAAAAATTATAATTACAAAGAATTCATACCAAGTACAAGCTATTACGTTTACAAATAATAAAAAAACTAATTGCTAATTATAATCAATCAAATCTTAAGTTTCCTAAAACACAATCAGAATTAAAATCCAAACCTAATCCTTAATCTATAAAAGCTTAAGAAATAATCAGAAGGAGAGAAGAAAAAAGAATCCTAAAAACCTAAGTTACTGCTACAACTCCCACCTGTCGTGCCGCGAAAAATACAAAGTTTCCACTGGATTTTATTTATTCCAAAGGAAAGGTAAAAATAGCGATAAAACCCTAAGAGAATGGTCTTTGCAACCAAGAGCGGATTCAGAAGTCGGTTATGCAAGGAGAATGTATTATAACCCCTCACATCCGTTGTACTCAACGGGAAACACTTTGCTTGTTCTTCGTGCGCATGGATGTTATTATCTGAAGGTTACTTGCTATCGGTTAATGGAGTGAATAAGTGTGAAAAAGAAAATATAATTACTAATGTACTCGCCAAGGGTTCGAACCCTTGTGCCTACGTATCCTTATTCATGCAATAAGGAAGTAATAGCTCCGTAGTTTCAATCACAAAATGTAGTATTTTTTGTTTGTTTTTAATGGAAAATATTAACATTCGCGTTATAGAGGTTAACTTTGCTTGCATGCTCACGTCATGGGAGGCTTAAGTGTTTGTTTGGTTGCGGTAGAATGGATGCGCTTGGATCATATTCTAGCAGTTAAACATTACTTGTGTGCTAACGCATGGGAGGTTTAATATTCATTCACGGTAGAACGAGAGTAACATGCCCTTTATGAAAAGCAAGGTTTTGAAAGATGCCCTAAGGCAGAAAGTTGGATTTGATTGGTTGTGGTTGATTTTAATACAAATATAAGCATCAGACCACAAGCTAGGTACGGCCGACAATCTGAATACTCATGAGTTGAGAGGAGAGTTGCATTTTAACCCCTCATTTTCATCCAAAAGAGTTTTTGATTATGAAATGGTTTGGCGAGTTTAATCATTGATACTTAGAGGGAGACAAGTATCTAACCTTTGGTTAAGTACCACCAATAATTAGAATACTTGGGAGTTGAGAGGACAATGGCATCCTAACCACTATGTTTCTCTCTCTCATAGCACCAGATTGAACTTGTTTTATTGTTAAGTATTTTGGGGAGGAAGTCAAGCAATCGGGCCATAAGATAGGTATGGCCGACAACCCAAGTAGTTGAGTATTGTGCACAAGTACGTACACCCCACTTTTGCATTCCAATTTATTGAGAAAAGATTTTGAAAAAGGCACTTGATGTTGGATTAAGCGTTTTGAATTTATTATGAAAAGATTATGTGAAGAATGGAGATAGAGATAGAGATAGGGATAGGTTGAGAAGTGAGAGATGGGAGAATAGAATGAGAAGTGAAAAGGGTAATGGAATGGATAATGATGGAGATATACTTGACGTTGGACCAAGCACACGCGTTTCTTTGAAGTGAGTTTGATTTGGAAAACACTTGACATTAGCTCAAGTGTGCTTTTTGTCTTTTGAAAAAGGTCTTTATATCGTTTGATTTTATCTTTTTAGTTAGCATGAATTGAAAGAAATAAAGGAAATTAAACCTAAGCTATTATATTTTCATGGGAACAGGGGATATATGACCCACAATGGGGGATGATACCAAGTAATACAAGGAAAGGAAATGGAATCATACAAGCTTACAAACCAATACCATGCCTAAAAGAATTAAGTGGCATGGTATCCTTAAGTGTAAACACACAATACAAGGCAAATTAAAAAATGCAACCAATAGTGGTAATATAAAGTCATGGTGAATTAGGGTTCAAGTCACATGATCCAAGTAAACACACAAGGTAAAATGGAGTTAGTATGGGGTCAAAATTGAGTAGAAACATGCATCAAAGTTAAACAAATGGAAATTTTCAATCAAATGGAAATGAATTCAACATGGGCAATTAGTAAAGACTAATCACATGAACATGGTGAGACATGATATCTAAACAAGACATAGATGAAGGCAAATTGAAATGGAATTTTCAATTTAGAATATTAACAACCTAATGGACATCCCATGAAAATTAACCTAATGGAAAAATGGAAAATCATCATCTAAGCAGGACATACAAACATGGATCAAGTCAACAAGGTTAACTAACATGAATCAACAACCAATATCACATTTTAACCTAAGCTAAGCATATTGATCAAGGTAATTACAAGGCAATTAACATGGTAATTAGAATTACAATTCAAATCAACTATGTAAACATGATTAAAAAATATTAAAACCCTAAAGGAATTAACCCTAACCATGGCCAAATTCAATCAATTTCATCATAAAATGTTGACAAATATGGTGGAAAATATAACATGGAAAAATGCTAAAAAAATATCAAGAAAAATAGCAAAAAATAATAGCAAACAGTGGGGGGTTCAAAATGTGAACAAGGTGCAAAAAGATGAATCCAGCGCAGGCCCAACAGGGAGGCCCAAGATCATTTATTGTTAGGAGCAAGGGGGTTCATGAGAAATATGGTGTACATTCAGTAACTAGTGTAATGCCCATATCAATGGAGCCCAAAATGAAACAAGTGAAGTTCAGCAATTTCAACATTCAAACCAAAATTCAAATGAGCTGAAATAGATTCAAAAACACGCACAATGAAATAAGAACATTCAACATGAACTCAGGTCAAGGCCACCACAAACCACCGCATAAGAGGTCGCCTCCGGCGGCGGTGGAAGTCCAAAACACAAATTAAAACCACCATCATCCGCGTCTCAATATGCTTATGCCGAATCTATGTCCAATTCCAATTGATTCCCATTGCAATGTCTAAACCGAAGAAAAATGTTGATGAACCCTAACACAAAAATGATAAATTAAATCTCATTTACTTAGAATCAAATCCCAAAGGAATTGGGGCTTTGATTCCCTACCACTCAACTCACATCCTGGTATCAAGAACGAACGAAAACAAGGGATTCAACATTTCACCTTGCTGGAGAAGGAGATCATACTGAAGCTCAGGTAATTCCTTTGAATCTTTATTTCTCCTCTTCGAACCTCTTCCCTTTCTTGACCTCTTCTTCTTTCTCTCTTCTTCTCGCTTGTTTAATTGTATTGAGAGGTGTTACAATTGAGTAAGAATTGGCTTGATGTTCTGAGGTTGATTGATGAAGAGTGATGAAGATGAATCTCTGAGAGGCGAGGATTGAAGTTGAGGGATGAAGAGTGAATGTGAATTTCGTGAATTTCTGAGTTTCGAGGGAGATTTCAGAATTTCAGTTTTGTGATGAATTGAGAGCTTGATTGGAGTGATCTCTGTGATGATGAATCGATGAAAAAAATCAAAGGGTGAATGGATGAGAGAGCTGAGATTGGAGAGTGTTGAAGTTATGGGATTTTTGGTGTGAGAAGAGTGATTATGAGATGAAAAATTCAGGAGATGAACAAATGATTTGGGGATGATTCAATCATTGGATATGATTGCTTATAGATGATTAGGCTTTAGGGTTTGTGAGAATTTAGTTGGATTCAGTGTAACTGAAATTGCTGAATTCGAGGCAAAGTTTGTTAGTTTTGTAACTGCTTCTGATTTGTATGGGAATTGAGCCCATGTTAGTTGGTTCAGAGTGATGATATGGAAATGCTAGGTTAGTTGATTGGAAGTTAGTTTCACTTGTTGGATGGCTCGAGTTCAGTTACTTTGTTTTTGTTGTTTTGATGTTAGTTAGTTCATTAGGTTTGTGTTTGGCTTGATGCAGACTTGGTTTCATGCTAGGTTTGTGGGAAATGTGGTGTTTGTTGCAGTATGTCTGTGTTGTTGAATTGATTGCCTTGGTCTGCTGCAGTTTTTCTATGGAATGGTGCAGAGTTTAATCATGGCCTTATTGCAAATTGTTTGTTGACATGGATGACAATGTTTAGCATGGCATGGCAATGTAGTTGCAGGCTAGCTGTTGTTGCAATGAATGGTAGGTTCTTGAGCAGGTCATGCTTGGTCTCTGTTGCAAGGTTTGGCAGGATGCTGCAACATGGTAATCTCTTTATGTTCACGGCCTTGCATTTGGTTGGTTGCTTGTAAAGTTTTAGGTTATGTTTTGGATTGTTGCTTGACAGGTTTGGATTATGCCTTTGTTCATGTGTGTATTCATGTATGCTTCGAAATGTTTGGATTGTTTAGATTGTATGTTATGATTGGCATGATATATGTATATGTTCTGACTTTTCATTTCCTTGGCTTGGTCGGTTTGTAGGCATGACGAACATGACATGGTTGCTTGGATTGTTGGTATGGCATGAACATGAACATGGCCAATGGAATTGCAAATGAAGTAAGCACAAGCAAACATGGACTTGGAGGATGAATCAAGAAAAAATGGATTAGGTTAGGTCTTAGGATAGTCAAGGGATCAGTTGACTTTGGTCAACTGGCTGACCAAAAAGACAATTGTTTACCAAAAGTTAATTGTTGTAAAAAGTGGTCAAATTTGTAATTTTGTGTATGTATGAAATTTCTTGTAATGAAATGGATATTTTGTTTATGAATCCTATTTGATTTGAATGGTATTGAAATGAATTGTATGTATTGACCATGGACTTGAATTGTATGGAAATGAATTGAATTATATGGAAATGACTAATTGAAAATCCAAAGATACATGTATAAAACCTAAAACCCCAACAACTTGAGTGGGTATTGAAATGAATGATATAATGTATGGAAAGATTTGGATGAACCCAAGACTAACAGACAATCCATCATGACATTGAAAAGGAAATGAATGGGAATAAAGTGGACTTGAATGGACAATGCCCCGTTGCACCAATGACCAATGAATCAAGGACTAATGTATGGACAATGAGACTTGAATGAAAAATTAATGGACGCATGAACAACCATGAGCGAACCAACCAAGAAATAGTAGTGACTAGATGAAATGACCATGAATGGGACAAGTGGAAGTTATGGTGCCATGAGAATGGGCTTTGGAACAAAGGATTCCCTATGGCAATAGGTGCACATGTAATGACTTGAAATGAACTTAATCCAACCAATGAAAACTCATAATGAATCAAGAAGAAATGGACTTGATTTAGCTTGACAAAGCAAATGAACATGTACAATGAATGATAGTGACCCAGATGAAATTAGGGTTAGATGCACACATAATGAGTAATAGCCATAATTAGGGTTTAGCTTTACCAAAAAGATACAAATGGATATCCAAGACAAGATACACACACAAAGATCAAAGGTGCAGCCAATTAGGGTTTAGCCTGGTTGAGCAACCTCAAGTTGCTAAGAAACCCTAGCTTCCACTAGGTACACGCAATTATGCCTTGAATCCAAGATATCCATCCTCTTGCTTTGTACAGTGCCAATGTAAGTGAAATGATTGAATATGAATATATGCATATGAATTAGGATTATGGACCTAGGTGAACATTGTGAAGGGTAAGGTAAATTTTGGGGTATGACACCACCAAACACCAAAGTTCCCCGAATCATATACCTAGGGTTCTCATATCGAAACCCTAAGTATTGGAGTTAAGCTTCCATGATACCTGCAAAAGAAAGAAGAGGAGATTAGAGGGAGATCGAAGAGTTTAAGAATAAGAAGCCAGAATTAAATCAAGGAAAAAGACTCAACTTAACTAGGTCATGGCATGGAAGGTAAATTTTTTGACTCAATTGTGTGTTTAGAAGTTGACGTAGGGATTGATATTTTGTTGTGTGATTTTATGTTTGGAAGCATTGATTGGGGTTTAGGGTAGGACGATCTATGGATTGGCCAAGGTTTGTGGTCGATCTGGGTAGGTTCAGAGAGTTTCTGGGTTTAAGTTAGGGTTCATTCGATGAACCCTAGGGCTAATCATTTAAGGGCTTCTGGGTTAGGGTTCAAGTTGAACCCAGGTTTCAATTGAGGTTGAAAATGAAGGTTCATCTTCTTAGGGTTAGGGTTCATCAGTAGAACCCTAGGGTTCATCTTAGGGTTAGGGTTAGGTTGAAGTTCTGGGTAAAAGTTGAAGATATGATTTTCGGATGAATGTTCATAGAGAGCATTCATCATGTTCTGCATAAGGGATGAAGTTTTCAGTTAAACTTTAATTGGAAATTGGGGTTTAAGGTGTTTGGCAGGGTGGCCGCTGGGTTTGAGTGTGGTCGGAGGTGAGGAGTTCATAGGGGAGTTAGAGAGAGGTCAGAGAAGAAAGTTAGAGTATAAAGAGAAAGAAGGAGAAGAAATAAGGTTTCTGAAGGATAATCCTTTAAATACTCCTTCTACATCCTCTTTGATGTGTGCCAAGAGGCACTCGGGGAGGCCCCGGATCAGTTGACTATCCCATTTAATTGATGATCCCATGTCCCACGTGTAGTATACACTTGTGTTGACTTGCAATTTGGTCCCTCCATTGTACTTACCTTGACTAGTATACCAGATTAAAGGTTGTGATATAAGGTCCTTTAGATTCCTCTAATTATGATCAGACGTGCCCTAGAGAGAGTCAATCGTTGACTCTCTCTTGTGAGACCTCTCTTCAGCTTGTGCTTCAGCAAAAATGGGCTTATGCCCATTTTCTCTTCACCCCAACCCCTTCTCAAAAGCCCATTGCTATTCTAGTGCAAAATACACAACCTTGCCCAATTTATCTAATTTAATTAATTTAAAACAATTAATTTTCATAATCAAGGATTTATTTAATTTTATTTTAAATTACAAAAAAATACAAAAATATGCTTTAATAATTAGGGTTTATTAGTATAATTTTACGATTACTTTTAGGGCTAACTTTTGAGACACTATTAAGGCTAATTAGGGTTTAATCAAGATAATACTAATTTTTCCTTCATTATTATTTTTTTAATATCTCAAATAAAATTAATTATGTATATAGTTATATCATTTAATTTAATTTATACTTAAATTAATTATAATATTTTTTTCAATTAACAAATTAACTAGAATCAACTCCACACATTCAAATCTTAAGTCCTCAAACCCTTGTACATTGAGAAATTTTCAAAATCAAACCTTTCTCCGCCCGTGATGCGTTGAGAACTTTCAATAATCTAAGAACAACCAAAACAAACAAACATTTTCTAGAAGAACTATGGTTCTCTGATCCTTCATCTAACATGAAGGTACATATGCATAGAGTCGTTGCACTCTAGCGAGTACAATAACCAAAAACCTTTTATGTGTCTAACTTAATCAATCAATCATTTTTTTAAACAATAGCATTTTCTTTGTAAGTAAATGCCTTAAGCAAATAATAAATGAAATAAGCAAACATTCCCTTAGAAACACATACTAACCTTAGAATTAGAGGAGGATCCCATTGAGTACAATGGAGTTGAGGGGTTCCTAATACCTTCCCCACACTTAACCGACTCCCGAACCCATAATCAGTTGTGATGACCGTCTTATCCTCTCTTTTAGGGTTTTCTCATTATTTCCCCTATTTCTGAGGAACAAATAAAGGATTATGGAGACTCTGTAAATTTTCCAATCATGACACATGGTTTCAATATCTCCATCCTCCTTCATTTTGAATAGCTTATAATGTTGAACCAGAAGGTTAGCCTTAGCTTCCTGAACTTGTTGATTACCTTCATAAGTAGCACATAGATAATTGAAAATGGTCTTAGCAGTAGATTTTTCAATGATTTTGATGTACTCTGAATGAGGTAGAGCATCAACCAAGATGCCTCTAACTCTATGGTGTTTTCTATAGACCTTTTTTTAAGTTAGTGTGAGAGATTTTCTATTAGACACCATTCAAACTCCATTGGAATATCAAAGCCATCTTCTAGAATATCCCACAAATCATCATCAAGGCATATGATATGAGTATACATCTTGCTCTTCCACCATTCAAACTCAGTAGAGTCTCCACTAAAAGTTGGAATTCTAGTTGCGTAGCTGTTCTTTTCAGGATTGCTATAATCATGATTTATAGCAGCTTGATGAGTAGGAGTACCAATCCTAGATTCAAATACACCATACATAGATCAATATGTTTTTCTAAGGATCTTTTATGTACCACGGTTAAGTGTTAAGCACAAACTGTGCTCTAATACCACTTGAAGGTGAGAAAAACACAAGAAGGGGGGTTGAATTATGTTGGCTTTTTATTTCTTTTAAGACTCTTAAGTTAGATTCTAAACATAATGTTATAGAACCTGAGTTAGTTAGAATAGACATCAAATATTTAGTACAAGAAAGAAGAATAACACACAGAGTTATCCTAGTTCATCTCACAACCCGAGAGTAATTCAGTCCCCTTGTACTTACAAGAGATTTTCATTATAATTACACAAGATTACAATTTTCTCAAGCACACAAGCAGACTTTCTTTGCTCAAACACACAAGAGACTTCCTTTCTCAAGCACACAAGCTTAAGACTTCCTTGCTTAAACATACAAGTATCATACTTCCTTGCTCAAGAACACAAGCTTGAGATTTCCTTGCTCACACACACAAGTATGAGACTTCCTTGATTTAGCATACAATCTATAGACTTCCTTGCTCATACACATAAGTATGAGACTTCCTTGCTTTAGCATACAATCTAGAGACTTCCTTGCTTTAGCACACAAGTATGAGACTTCCTTGCTCGAACACTTAGTAAGAGACTTCTAACAATCTACCTAGCATAGTAATGATTGTTGGGTGAATACCCTTGATATACAATAAGAGGTGTATAAATAATACAACTCAATAAGACTCTTTTAAGACTTAAGGATTTCTAAGATATACAAGGATAAGAAATCACATGTTTAACTTATGCTTTTATTTTGACTGAGTAACTTCTCTTTTTGTCAAGCGTTGTTCATAAGCATGTTCGGCATTTTCTTCAGGTCTTTTATCTATTTAAATAGAGAATAAAAATATTCGTTGAAGATGAAACATAGTAGAGTACGTTGAAAAGCTTCAAGAGAGATGTTAGGAGACGTTGGGATGTTCACCAAACTGTCAGGTTAGGTGAAACCTAGTTTGAAAAACCTTTGCTACAAAAGAAATTATCAGTTGTTTCCCAGCAGACTCTACAAAGAAAATAGAGCTTAGGTCATCACGTGATAAAGTATCTTCAGAGATGAACAATAACTTATCAGTGTCACCTTGGTCCTTGCGTTTTCACTGGCTATGGTTATGATCACCAGAAGCAGACTTCTCCACATTTTGTTCTTTAGAGGATGAATTCTTCAGAGTCAGTTCTTCAGCTTCTGATCTATAAGAATCTGATCTTCATGCTTCTCTTTGAATGTTTAGAGTCAGAACCAATACTTGGATTTTATATGAACTTTATAGTCTATGGTCCTACACACTTAAACAAAAATTCGTATACTGAATTGGTCATTAAATACTTTGCTATCATCAAACCCTAAGGAAAACGGGACAAACCAATTTTGTTCCAACATAATGAAAATAAGTGGTTAGCAATGAAGAGATTTTGGTTAGTTGGACCAAAGGTTAATTAAAAGGAATTAATTAGAATTTTATATATTATAAAAATAAGAGAAAATTAGGTGGAGAGAACCTTTTTTTCAGTGCGTAAAAAGGAAGGGAATAGAGAAACAAGAGTAGAGAGCTAGGGCTTGGAAGGAGAAACCATTGGAACTTGATTTTGTTGATTTTGTTGTAATTACAAGGTAGTGGGATATTGTTCAATTAAAGGTGCCTAAATCATGAAAGGATAAACAGGTTTCTCTTAACCTCCATTAGGATTTTCCTTTTTTCTATTTGATCGATGATAATTTGATAGATGATGAGTAAAAATTATGTTTTGATGTTATGAATTGCTATTATATTGTGTTTGTATATGCTATGATGTTTTATGTTCATGGGTAAATTGATTCAATGATGACATTGATGTGAAAATGGGTTTTTAGGGTATGGACATGATTGAATAATTCAAGATGAAATAGATAGAGTCGTGTTGATTAGTGATTAGTTGACATGGTTGAACATATTAGAATGTGAATTGGTGTATTTTGAATGATAATGGAGACTGGTTTGAGGTATGAGACGTATGTGATGAAGAAGATGAGAAATGTAGAGAAAACTGGGATTTCTAGAAAATTACACGATGTCAATCGATTGACACCATATGTCAATCGATTGCATGCCTTTATTTTTGGAAACTTTAACTATGTCAATCGATTGACACATGATGTCAATTGATTGCATGCATGTATTTGTGGAAACAAATTAAGTGACAATCGATTGACATATTGAATTAATCGATTACATTAAGTTTTAAAGGAATTTTTGAAAAGGCAATGAGCAAATAAAGTTAATATCAATCATTTGACATTATGTCATTCGATTGATGCTGAACAATTTTTGTAAATTTTTCTATGTTAAACTATGTCTATTCCCCGACGAATTTGGCTATAACTTTGTTTTCGTGAGTCCAAATTGAATGTCGTTTGAAGAGTTAGAGAGATAACGTGCATAGCTAACTCACGGTAGTCCATTGTGACAGAATTGGTGTATGGATGTATGTTCAATTCTTGAATGTATGTTGTATGTATAATTGCATGAATTATTATACATGTTTGTCGATGATTGATGAAGCGAGTGGTTCAGAGTGATAACTACTCAGAAAGTGTTGAGTGCATGATGGATTATAGTTAGAGTGTGGTTGTAGTATTTTCTATGTTATTGTATGATCACCTACAGTCAGAATGGGGTTGTATTCGTTGTTATGTTATTATCATTGCATTGAGATATGGCATGCATCATATGTTGTTATTATTGTGAAAGAGGCATGCTTGCTAGTTCATAGTGGGGACTAGTGACATGTCTTAAGCTCGGAGTGAGGGCTTGGAGATTTTAAAGGGGGCTCGGGGTTCGCAGTGATTGGAACCTGATTCATATAAAGAACTAAATGTTGAGTCTATACCGCATGCATATAGAGTTGAGTTATGAGTCCAGTTCATACTGGGGACCATGACGAGCATGAGTTGATTCGATTGTTACATTGCATTATATAATGATTATGAAAATGAGATGATTTTGTATTGATGAATACTCGTGTATGATCGTGTGGCTTTGATTGTGATGTGGGTGAGATGTGAATACATGATATTTGAGGTGCATGTCTGATACATGTTGTCACACCCCAAAATTTTCCCAAGTTCCTTTTTATATTTTTTAAGGAGCTTTTTTATTCTGAATGGTTCAGGTAGCTCAATTGGTAGTGTGTGAGGAGGTCAAGCATAGGGTCCTAGGTTTGAATTCTATTTTACCTCTTTTTGTTATTTATTTTTATTTTCATTTTTATCCAAAACACCAAATCAGTACTACCATAATCATACAACTATAACCGAAAATACCATATGCAAACTTAGTTTTGTTCAGTTCTCTATGAGCCATAAACTACAGAAAAAAATACTTTCTTTTTCTTCATATAAACAACCAATGAACACCCAAATAGCCAAACTCATCAATCATATCCAATAATCAAAATAACACAATAACAACAACGACAACAAAAAATAACACCAAAATACAAATCAAAGGGGGGTCGTTGGGCCTAACTTGGTCTTTGCAAGTTCTTTGATTATTTAATTTTCTTATTTAAAAACTAGGGTTAGTGTTCTTTTAGGGCCCTTAGGCCCAACTTGGTCGTTGCAAGTTCTTTGCACACCTTTTCTCTTATTCTTGCACCCCTACATGCAACTTACTTAACCTATTTAGTTTAATTCATTCATTTTTTCAATAAATCAATTTAATTTAATTATAGCTTATAAATCAAATACAAAAAATACATAATTAGGTTTTATTCAGTTTATTATTTAACTTAATTTTTATTAAAAAATCCATTTTCATTTACTCATATAATAATACAAAAATACAAAAAACATTTAGTTTATAAAAATCCAAAAAAATTACAAATATTCTTGTTAATACATTTTAATTCAAAAAATACAAAAATAATTCTTTTTTCGCTTGAAGTCAAAAATACAAAAAGTAGTCTTTTGTCCCTTTACATTCATGTACATAGACCAAATTACTTTCATAATCAAATTAACTCAACATTTTGTGCAAATAAAAATAGATGAGGGGATGCCCATCCACTTTATCTCTGAGCAATTGATTGGTTGACACTCTCCACATCGATCAATTATTCAAAATTCAAAACAAAATCTAAAATCAACACAGTCCATCAAATCTCTTTTGTTCCCTTGTACACTTATTCCAAATATTTTCATAAAAGGATAGGTTAAGTCATTTCGAAGCGAAATACAAAAGAGCGTTTAAGCCTTCATCGTGCGAGCATACAAGCCAATGTTTAAGCGCAAGAATGACTTAAACCCCGTCCTATAAAATCAACCAACAAACACTATTTCGTATAAATTAAGGAGATCTAACTTTCTCACTACACTTTGAGAATACGAAGGCACCGGGTTTTGAAACCCTGGCGAGTACACTAATAAAAATTAACTTTTTTCTGCTTTCTTTTGTAATTATCTTTTATAAATATCTTATTAATAAATAAAACCTTGCAAGCATACCTTAAGCAAATACCTTAACCCTAAAACTGTAGGAGGTTCTCGTTGAGTACAACGGATGTGACGGGTGCTAACACCTTCCCCTTACATAACCGACTCTTGAACCCATATTTGGTTGCGATGACCATCTTATCCTTTTTACCTAGGGTTTTATCATTATTTTCCCTTTCCTTAGGAATGTATAAAATTCGGTGGCAACTCTGTTAGTCATCCGTGAGTGTGTGATGCACGTCACAAGGTCACATTTTTCAATATGCGATAGTTGACGACTCTGCTGGAGAGACCCTCTAAAGAGAGTCATGCATATGATTTATTTCTAGGGTTATTTGTTTGTTTGTTTTTCATATTTATTTCTCGTTTAATTTATTTTATTTGAATTATTTCTTTACTATTTTGTTCATTGTTCTTAACATTGTGGATTTCATTTTTGTTTAAGAATAAGCTCTACAGTCAAGCTTGAGTAAAAACATAAGCTTAGACAGTAGTCACATAGTATCAATAAGCAAGATGTACATCTTAAGGGGGATATGAAGACTTCACCCAAAATAGATCTTCTAGACTCATCCTCATGGTAGGGATAACCCCTCATCATGTTGATAATCTAGATTGGTCTATGACTCTGGGAACCTTTGTCTAGAACTTGAACACCGAGACTTTATTTATACGAAGACTCCCTAAAGGAGACCCCTTTAAGACTTTATCATGGGAGGGCTAGGCCCTATCATGATGAAATTTCATTTGTGGTCTGTGACCTTGGGTTTTCTCTTAAACATCCAACAAACCCCTAGAGCCACTGATCACACTAAAATTTACGTATTTTTGAATCCGATTTCACATGCATTCTAATCATTTTATTGTCATTTTGTTGTGTTATTACTGTGTTTTCCTTTGTTTTCAGGTTTTTACCTTAATAGGAGCCCCGATCGAGAAAAGGAGCGAAAAAGAGCCAAAAACCCTAAAAATCAGCATTTTGCTCGTATGGCCTACCCAATGGCGGGCGCCACAGTCCAAGCCATGACGTGTCCAATTCAAACTTCCATCAACTCCCACGTTTTCCCACCACTTCCACTAAGGCGCCCCACTTTGTGCTTGTGGCGGGCGCCATAGCCTTGTGGCGGGCGCCACAAGAAGGAAACGGTTTCCTCTATTTTCAAGTTGAAGGGCATCCAAGTCAATTCCACTTTTTTTATTTCCCTATAAATAGAAACACGAATTCGATTTTACAATCACCCAAACTTAGAGCAGACGAAGATCCGAACGTCGGAACAAGGCGAAATCAGAAGCAACTTTGTTTCACTTAGGCATATGTTCAGTTTTATAAGGTGGTAATCGCTTCGCATTGGAGTGTTACCACAATTGTGTAATTGAGTCTATGATAGAGTCTGTACTCGAGTTTGGAGCACTTTGGAAGGAAGTTAATCCTGCCGCCATTTTCTTTTCCGCATTGCAATTTACTCAGCCCTCCGATTGGAGCAGGTTTTTATTACTCGCCTTTACTTTATTTATTTCCCGCACTCGCTTTTAATTTATTTATTTCCCGCACTCGCTTTTAATTTATTTATTTCCCGCACTCACTTTTAATTCATTTATTTCCCGCATTCGCTTTTACTTTATTTATTTCCTCGCACTCGCACTACTTTTATTTATTTCCTCGCACTCGCTTTAAATTATTTACTTTCCGCACTCGCACTACTTTCATTTATTTTTCGCACTCGCACTACTTTCATTTATTTTTCGCACTCGCTTTAAATTATTTACTTTCCGCACTCGCACTACTTTTATTTATTTTAATGCACTTTTACTTTACCATGTCTAGCTAAATTTATAAGGCTAGAATGTAAAGATCGTAATTAAACCAATAATCCGTACAATTGTTCGTAGAAACGCTTAAGGACTATTTTAACTTTCAAATTAAGTTTTCCCGTACTTCAATTCCGTTGGGTAAGATCGAAAGCCATCCAACGTCTTTTTAAACTTAATTGTTTTTAACTATTTCAAAAACAGCGAAAGCGCTTTGTTTAGTTCATTAGGAGTTTTTAACATTAAGAAGAAAAGAGATTTTAAAACTATTTTCGGACGCATTTATAAGTTTAGAGTCTGTTTCGTAAGAACCTCTTTTGGTTAAGAAATCCAGGTTATAATACTTTTCAACTTAGTCAAGATACTATATTTCTTAAAAATAAGTTTACTACTCTAACGCAATGCGCGCCTTTTTATAAGTGACAATAAGAGGGTTTGATTAGGGAGTACAACTCGGTTCTGAATACGCGAAAGCGACAGTTCCTGTTAAATTAGTTCTTTTCAAAGTAGGAAACATTGCCCATAAGTAGTTCTATTAGCAAGTACTTGGATTATCAATTGATTACGTGAATTACATTCGACCCTGTCTTTATTAATTATATTCTATTTCAATACTTTACTTTTTATTGCACACTACAAAAACACTTATATTGATTGCCTTTTATAAACACCATAACGACAGATAACGATAGATTGACACTTGGTCTCTGTGGTTCGATAATCTTTTATATTACTCTGACGCGTTCGTACACTTGCGAACACCAAGTTTTCCAACGCATCAACCACATTGTGAGGGGATTGGGTACTAAAGATTTAGAACCGACCTATCATAGGGAGCGTCCCTAAGTAAGGTGTTATTATATCCTTCGTTATCCCTATGCATGTATGTCTTTTCTTATGCCTGTCACTATCCTAAAGTTATGTGTGACATATACTGTATAAAAAACTTTTAGCATACCTAGAAAACGAAACATAAAATCATTTTGCATACCCATGCATTTTCATGCATACGTATACATGCATATACATTTGCATATCATAAAACAAAAACTCATATTTCTTCCCACTTCTCTAACCTAATCCAGGCTAGCTGAACTCCTGATACTCACAAACGAGCTCGAAGTGTAACACCCCGATTTAGAATTATCGATTATTTTATTTATTTATTTATTTATTTTTAATTGATGTGAAATTAATTAAATAGTTATCTTGTGCTAATTATTTAGTTAGTTGGGTATAATTAATTAAATTAAAATAATAGAAATAGAGGATTAGTAAGAATGAGGTGGAAAGTGTGAATTAATAGAAATAAAGGGGAGCAAGGAATATGAGGTTTCGTTAGTTGGGCCAAAGATGTAATTGGAGAGAGATAATTAAATATTTTATCAAAACAGAAAATTAGAGAGAAAGAGCCCTCATTCTATCAGTGCGTGAAATCGAAAAGGGTTTTGGAGAGAAAAATCTAAGAGGAGTGCTAGGGCTTGAGGGAAGAACACCAATTTACCTTACTTTTGCTGGAAAATTATGAAATCTAAGGTAAGGGGGAAAACTATTCATCTATGGGTGCTAAATCATGAAAGGGTAAAGAAGTTTCCTTAATTTCTAATAGGGTTTGCTCTTAAATTAATGTTTTGATGAATTTTCATGAACCTTGATGGATGTTGTAAAATATTGATTGACTATTGATGAATTCTATGCTGATAATTTTGTTTTCATATGATTGAATTAAATTTCAATGGTGTGTGGTTGTTACATTGGTGTCTTCTTGAGTTTTGACGAAAATTTGGTGTTTTAGGGAATAATATTGGGCTATGGAATCACGAGGAAAAACTGTAGTTGTTTTGATTTAATTATGATTGATCCATTAATGATGTTAGAATGTGATTTTGAGAGTTTTTGGTGGATTATTTTGGACTGGTATGAGGTTTGAAGGGTTGGAACTGGTTCTGCAATAGCAACAGAGAAAACTATTTTTTTTTAGAAAATTCTTTAGCTGCAATCGATTGCGCTAGTGCAATTTTTGGAAAAACATTAAGTGTCAATCGATTGCACCCTGACTGCAATAGATTGCCCAGTGCAATTTTTTTTGAAAAAAATTCGGTATCAATCGATTGCACCCATATTGCACAATATAATTTTGAGAAAAATCTTTTTTCGAATTAGTTGACATATCCCGACGATTTGGGTCATAACTTTCATTCTGTAAGTCAGATTTAGATGCCATTCAAAGTGTTAGAAAGCTCACACGCTGAACTACATAGTGGTAGTCAGAGTTAGGAATGATTGAACTATGATTATGTGTATAATTTTATGAGTTATTGTTGATGTGAAAGAGGAGATTACAGGTTTCGATGTTGGTGACTGATAATTGTCCCAAAATTGATGTTGAGGCTTGGATCTTGGCGTGGGGCTCATGTGTTCGACAGATGGAACCCATATCATAATTGGAACCATTATTGAGATCGGTACCACATGCATTTGAGTCTATAATGTTACTGAGAGTCACATTGCATATTGATTGTATATTATTGTGAAGTGGGTGAATTTGAATACATGTGTTGTGTTGTATAGTGGATTATGTTTGAATTGTATTGTACTTAATCTACTTTGATTGTTTATGCATCATTTATTATTTGAATGTATTTTTCACCTCCTTTGCTTGAATATTGTCCACCATGAACATCTTGCTGATACTCAGGAGTAACTACTGCAGTAAGTGAAGTTAGCTCAAGGAGTTACTTCTTTAGTTTCGTTGTTTTAGAAGTCTTGCTCTGATCTTGTAACATAAGGGTCAGCAGTATTTTATTTGATTATTCTATTGAAGTTTAATAGTTCATTGGCTTATGTTGAAGTTTTTAAGAGTTGAGTTTAATAATTCTTGTTTTTGAAGAATTCTTATTTAAATTACTTTTAAAGACTAAATATTGAGTTTATGTTTCTTTATCCAATTAGAAACGATACTGACGCAATGATACCCTAAGTGAAGGTGAGTGTGAGATGACAGGTGTTGTATGACGTTAGTATATTCCGTTGCATGATTATTAATTGTTGAATGATTTTAGAGGTTTGTCGTTGGTGACACCTGATCAGTGCATTTTGATGCACCTTCTTCTACTATTGTACTTAGGAAAATCTATAGTTTATTATATTATTTTTACTATTTTAGTGTGTTTTAATATTTAAGTTTATTTTTTCCTTTATTTTATTTTCGTACTTTATTTTCAGCATAAATAGTTATTTGATACCTTATCACTATGCAAATCATAACTTGAGCTATGAGAATCAAATTAACGCATTCTAATATGCGTTAGAAAGCTAAGAAGAAAATCTAAAAGTTTCATGTTTAAGTCAAAAGCATATTCGGAGTGAAGAATGGCCAAATAATTCGTTGAAGTTCAAGACTTAATTAAAATAGTTAGTTTGGGCCAATTTTTATAATTTTCGGGTCAGATCCCATCAGGGCCCGAATTTTCCTTTTATTATATTAGGTCTTTAAATTCTACATGAATCCAATTCTGAATTTTGATGATACAATATTGCTTAGAAAATTTCATGGAGAGTTGGTCTATTGTATTCGAATTCCACTTTGAGGTTTTTATTAATTTCAGTTTAATTTCAATTTTTTTTCAATTCTTCCTATAAACTCGTTTGCTTAATTCGATTACTTTCATTTGCTTAATTCGACTGTTTCTTATAGGAAAGAGTTGATTCAATTTGATTGTTTGTATGATCCTTAACTATAATCACGTTAGCATAGCTTTTTCATTATCCTGTTTGATTAAGTCGCGTTTGCTTAATTCGCGTCTTCTTAAATCCGTTTGCTTAATTCAGAAATTAGGAACATGCATCATATAATACCAATTTGCGCTTGTCAGTGGGTATTATAATCGAATGGGATTGAATCCGCTAGGGAATTGAAATTATAAGAATCGATGAAAAGTCGGAAATCGATACAATAGATTAGCTTATTTATCAATTTTGCTTTTACCTTTAATCATGTTCGATTTAAGTTTTAAACCTTAAAAACCCCATTCTTTTCATTCGTTTGGTTATAACATTTAAGAGTCCTTGTGATACGATACTCGAGTGTCGCTTCCGTTTTACTACACTTTTATTACTCGTTTTTGACCCGTGTGCGACAGCGGATCAAATTAGTGCCGTTGCCGGGGACTTTTGTAGATTTTAACCATTATTATAGTCTAACCATTATTATAGTCATAGGTGTTGTTTTTTTAACATTTTTTTGCCCTAACTTTCTTGCGTATTGGTCTTTTTGCGGTTTAGGATAAAAAAATTATGTTTTTAAAAAAATTGCCTCAGATTATTCCGATTCCTTGTCGATTCATTAGGAAAACATTAAGGATCGAAAGCCACTATTTAGGGGGCTAAATAATGGATGCCGCCCTAAAAAATCGAAATTCTTTATTTTTCTATTTTTTATGATTTATTTTTTGTTTTGGTAGTTTTAGAAAATTCCGCAAAAATTCTCAAAATTCTTAATTGAAGTTATTAGATTAATTTTCGTGTTTTTGTATTTTTTAAATTTTATTTTAATCATTTTTTTCGTATTTCAATTGTTTTTACTTAATAGGGACATTGTCAGTATTTTCCTATTTGTTGCTACATTGCTGAATTAGTTGTGTTTTCTCATTGTTTGTTGATTTTTTTTCTTTTCTATTAAGTTTAACATGGCTGACCAAAGAATTCTGAGTGAACTTGTTGTTCCTGATGTTGATTATAATGCTTTGTGTATTGAATATCCTATTGCTGCCAAATCCTTGATTGTGAACATGTCACTTAACTCCCAACAGTTCATAACAAGGGATAATTTTGTGGTCCAAGCAAAAGGTGTGAATGAGATTCAGGTTTCTTCTTCCAATAAGGCTCTAGAAGCCAGAATTGATGAACTTACCTCTTTAGTGAAACAATTGATGTTACCCATTCCACCACCACCACTGTCATACCCAAATTTTGTCCGGGCACATTTAAATTTTTGTAAAATCGACTTCATTTTTAATTTGCATCATATGCACAGCATGACATGCATTTCATCATGAATAAAACCTAAAATATCATTCAGAATAAATTTATTGAAAATACAGACAAATTGGTTAAATCATTTCTCAAGAACATGTAAAATCAGCGGGTAAAAAGTTTCAGAATTAAAATTACAGACATCAGTATTATTAATCTACGGTTCACGTAGTTTAATCTGGTGTGCTCGTTATATTTTTCAGCAACTGTTTCGGTTGCATTTTGACCCGCCTGAGGCTTTTAATCGGTGAAAATTTATTTCAGGATTTGAAGAAATGTTGTATTTTTTCAATAAGTATATTTTGTGCTGATCATTTTAATGTGTCTGATTTAATTTTCTGAGCAAATTTATATCCGACTTATATTTATAATCGATCACTATTTTTATTAGGTTAATATTTCAACAAATCAAAATAGTTATTAGAAATTTTTAATAGGATTTTTTTTATAATAGTAATTGTTTTCATCAAAAATAAAATAAAATTTACATTGGATTCTCTTTTTTGACGACTGGTATCCAGCTTGCGTATCTCTCACCTTCACACTACCTCCATCTCTCTCAACACACGCCACCCACTCAAATGCTCTGTCTCCACTTTATCTCGGGCTCAACAGTGAAAAAGAAGAAAATCCTCTTCCTCACGTTACCTCTCTCTCTTTTCACTCACTAAACACGTTACTCACAAACCACTCACTAATACTCTATTTCTCTGGGTTGCAAGAAACAAAAAAAAAAAAGAGACCAAACAGGGAGGTCTCTCTCACTCACCTCACATTCTCTTCCTTTACTCTCTCATTCAATCTGCAAAACACCACCAACAAAACCAATCTCCGCCGGCAAACTTTCCACGCCCTGCCTTTTCCTCACCACGACCTCTGTGACGTCACCCACTAACCTCTCACCACCGTTACCTTGTTCTTCTTCCTTAAAATCTCAAACACATCCACAACCGCCGCCGGTAGCCACCACCACATGACCTTCATGAAAACCCCTTAAACCTTCGTTTCCGCCTCCAAATCACCCAAACTCTTCATCTTCATACCGGATCTACCGCTTCCATCAACATTCCGACCAACGCCGCAAACCGCATCGGAAGCATCATCCCTCACTCACTGCAAACCGCACCGGAGACCCTTGCTCGTAACTCGGCCGTCATGAGACTCACCTCTCGCACATCATCCAAAATGCATCGTTCTGTTTCGCATCTGTAACGGTGATGGCAATAGCGACACGGCTACCCACAGCCGAAAATAACCAGCATCTTCCATTTCCTCCCGCATCTTCCATTTCCTCTGACGTCATGTGGTATCTGTTGCAAGACATACGTCACGTATCGTTTCAAGCATCACAAAGTAACCGCAACGCCGTTCACTTTCGGTAGCTGCTTCTCCACCGAAAGCCATTTGAAAATGAGGTATAACAATCTTAATCTTGAACTTGGTTTTGTTACTGTAAAGAATTGGAGAACACTTTTTTTAAGTATTTCTTTTCTTTCATGTAGAATTTAGGATGAGATTGTTGACACATTGTTGGATAAGTGATAGTTGAGTTTTACATGTTTGCTTTAAAGTAATTCTTTTTCTTACTGATGAAAACAAACCATAGTAGGCTTTAGTTTTCTATTTCTAGTCTTTTTTTTTTCTCAGCTTAAAAACGGAAAAGATAAATTATTTAGATATGATAGTTTTCTTTCAATTAGAATTATTTATCCTTAAAATATTAAATTATTCTTAACTTATAATAACAAATGGGTTCTTGCCCATTTTCTTTGTTAATGGTAGCATACTGACATGGCTTTAAACTTTTTTAGATTAGTGGTTCTTAATTAAATTATCAAATAAATTCCAATTTAATAGTACTGCTTGATATGTATATATATATTTATTTATTTTCATCTTTAGGAATCACATCTGTAAGATTTAGTGTGTTTTGATTATAGTGTTTCTATTGGATCATGTTGATGTTGTGATTATCTCAATTACATTATTTGCGACAAATTTGTTTAGGCATATGTGCTAGAGTTTTTGTTTAAGATTTGTTGACATTCAATTTTAATGTAATCCATAAATGACAGAATGTGAGGTTGTTAGAGTCTATTCCATTGCATTGTGTTGTGTGAGTTAAGCTTAATCAAGTGGTTTCAACACCGATTTTATGTTGAAATGTCGTCAAATTTCAAATATATCAATAGATTTTTCACCGCGTTTGAATTTCGCGAATAACATTAAACGTTGTTATCTCGCATAAACCGGTTGAGCACATTACCACCAATTCAATTCAATCTTTTTAAACCGACATCGTCACCTACTTCATTCTCTTTTAATTATAATTAATTAATTAATTAAATTTTGTTTAATTAATTAATTACGATTAATTAATTTTAATTAACTTGATTATTTGATTCAATTAAATAATTTTGATAATTAATCTTAGTTAACTTTAATTAATCATTTTAATCAAGCTTTAATCAATTAATTTTGTTAATAAAAATTGACCGACTTATTTCATCATCATTTTCCACTATTGTTTCATAATCATTTCCAAAACCATTTCAATTTCACCAATTCCAAACCACTAAAAATCACACAGTTCTTGATTCCAAGTCAAGCCCATTTTCAAACACCTTTGTAAGTCGATCGCTTTTAAAACATCGCCATCAACCTCACATAGCTTACTCTTGGGCTTTCTTACAATGAGACCTATTCGGTTATTAAATAATCCATTAGATGATTGATTCACTCAATAAAATATAATTTATTCACAAACACCAATTCAAACCTTGATCCAACATCGAGTATTTTTAAAATTAAATTAAAATGCCTAATCACAATTAAATACCATTTGGAAATGAAAAGGGGGATGGCTTTGAGTTTTCAATTCCTCCCCTCGATTATTTGAATACGAGTTCTCTTACTCGGTTAGTCAAGTAGTCGTCACTTCTATCCATTTAAGCACAAACAAATCAAATCCTTTTATAACAAGAAACTAAAAGGGAGATAACTTTGAGTCTTCAATTTTTTCTCCACGACTATTTTAATACAAGTTCTCTTACTTGGTTATTCAAATAATTGTCGTTCCTCTACAAACTTCTAAACCCGATTAAATCAAATTATTTTCATAATAAGCTAAATGAAAAAGGAGATGACTTTGAGTCTTCAATTTCTCTCCTCAATTGTTTGAATACGAGTTCTCTTACTTGGTCAGTCGAACAATTGTCATTTTTCCACCAACTTATACCATAAGTCAAATCATTCTCAATCAAAACTATACGAAAAGGGAGATGGTCTTGAGTTTTCAATTCCTCTTCTCAAATGCTTGGATATGAGTAGTCTTACTCAGCCACTCAAGTACTTGTCATTTATTCTAAAAAATACATCAACTATATACAACCTTATTTTCATAAATATTCAGACGAAACAGAAAGTGGTCTAGAGTCTTCTATTCCCTTTCCCAATTATTAGGATACGAGTTGTCTTACTCGAATATCCGAGTAATCGTCATCCATTCAAAACACCTTAATTATTATCCAATCCTTTTCATAATTACTCAGATGAAACAAAAAGTGGTCTAGAGTCTTCTATTCCCTTTCCCGACTGTTAGGATACGAGTTGTCTTACTCGACTATCCAAGTAATCGTCATCCAACCAGAAACATCATAACCAATCAAACAAAATATCCAACATATTAATCCAACTTATCACCCTCGTGTGACCAAAACTCTTTTCGAAAAGGACACTATTTAATCCTTTCTAATGCGTATAACAGAGAAATGCTTAAGCCTCCGCCGAGAGTAGACAAGCCAACGTTTAGCCTTTAGAACGCGATCTAAATAGTTGTTCGGTAAAAAACACCAACCAATCGTAGTCCTCGAACTACGAATGCTCTGATTTCCTTATTATACCATAAGGATACGTAGGCAGGAGATTGCTGTATCTTCGCGAGCACACTAATAAAAAACCTCCCCTTTCCCTTTCTGAGGTTCTCATCCATTTCTATTTTTAATAATTTTATAATCCAAAGATAACAAACAAACATAAATTAACACACGAAACGCACATTAGAACTAAAAGGTTCCCGTTGAGTACAACGGACGTAAGGGGTGCTAATACCTTCCCCTTACGTAATCCACTCCCGAACCCGAATATGGTTGCGACGACCATTATTCCATTCCCTAAAGGTTTTATCGATATTTTCCTATCCCTTCATTGGGATAAATAAAGTTCGGTGGCGACTTTGTTCGAACAACATTTTTCCGCGACCATCGCGAGGAATCACATTTTTCGAGATGCGACAGATGGCGACTCTGCTGGGGACATTTGCTCCAAGCAAAAGAGAGTGAAGCCTAATTTAGTTCAGTTTCTGTATTGTGTGTTAATCTTGTTTGTTTATCTGTTATTTTTTATTCTGTCATTATTATTCTATCATAATTATTATATTGTGATTTATTGACTATGTCGTATTTGGGGTTCTCTGGTTGGTGATACTTGGTGAGATAGGCTCTCCACCCGAGTCTGAGAAAAACCATAAGATTAAGTTGGTGGTTGCGTAGTGGGCGCCCACAAGGAGTCTTCCTTGTTGGGAAGATACGAAGACCCCGCCTAGAGGAGATTCTCTTGAAATATTATTGCCCGACGAGTCTTCGTCACGACGATAGTATTCTCAAGTTGGATCAATGACTCTAGGGACCTTTTAACCCATTATATCCGGTGGTTATGTAGTATTTACCTGAAAAGTCCCAGACTTATTGGGTTAATACGAAAGCCCCAATCAGATGAGATCCCTTGGACGTATTACTATCTTACAGTAATATTTCCAACCTCGATCTATGACTCTGAGAACCTTGTTAGAACCCTGGACTCGAGAGTTGTGTAGTAGAATCCTCATGGAGCTTTCCTTGTTGGGATAATACAAAGACCTCACCTAGACGAGATCTTTTTAAGGATATTATTGTCCGACGAGTCTTCGTCACGGCAGTGACGTTTTCAAGAAATATCCGTGACTCTAGGAACCTACCAACTGTAGAGCCTACCCATGGGGTTCCATTAATCAGAGATACCTGTCATTTACCCTTTATTCTGATCTATCTAAAAACACTTTGAACCTGTGATCCTGAACATGTCACTACAACTCATACACATATCATTGCATCTGCAATCATCGTGCATTGCATATCACCTTTCATACAAAATACATACAAAAAAATCATCCACCCTTCGTCCATAACCTGCGTTGATTTCCCGACATTCATATCAGACTTGAAGTAACTCTTGAAAGATTATGGATCCATTGGAGCAAAGCCATACTGCATTGAGAGGAGATGTGGACTCGATAAAAATCAGCTAGACCAACTTGTGGAAGCTATGATAGTTTTAGCAAAGAAGGAAGACAACATTCAGCAGACTGCAGTTGTTGAGAACGTTATGCTAGCTACAGTAAATGGCCCTACCCAACCTCTACTCACCTGGATATGATCCTGATGTGCAATGTGGATATCACGCCGGAACAATAGGGCATTCAACTGAAGACTGCAATGCTTTCAAGGCTAAAGTGCAATAATTGATCGACAAAAGTTTCTTTGTCGTTAAAAGCTGCTTGTGTTTAAACATTGTTTGTTTTAATGGTAATATTGATGAAGTAATGATGCATGTTTTGAATTAATCATCTCGCATTCGCTCATTTTTCTTCTCTTATATCAAAAACAAAAAATACATCAGTGTTTCTCCCATTCACTTTTCTTTATCATAACTTTTGTTTTAGCAAAGATTTGAGGGAGGATGACGAAAACAAAATACCCATAATTGCTTACTATATGCTTTTGGATAAAATCCTACTGATGATGTACAGGCATTGTTTCAAATTCCCAAACACTGGAGAGATAAGGAGTTAATCCCTAGTCAACCACTTCGAGCCTGAAGTAGGAGTTTCTTTCGGATCTAAAAAAACCTTACATTAAACCTGGGGCAGGGTAGTGTTCAGTTAATCTGACTAAGCATTCAAATTACAAGATGAAATATCCAGTATGTGGATCGACTACATGCCTTTCTTCGCACACATCCTAAAGTGTCGAAGGAACCAGACAAAATCCAAAGGTTATTTTGGATTGTTCTTCAAATGACCAATGACTTGGCAGTCACAATTCTAAAAAATAAAATAAAAAAGCCCGCTAAGTCGATACCCCAAAAAGAGACTTAGGCAAAAACTAGGGCAATCCCGATGGACTAAAGCTTCAAAAAGCGGTCCATGCAAAAGTTAGGGATCAAGACAAAAAATCAAAGGAGGTCACGAAAACCCTCAATAAAATAAAAACAAGATTTAGTGACCACCATATCAAGAATCAAAGGGTCACCAATATCCATGAAGAGAAAAATGAAGCGACTGTCATTTCAAAAAGATCTTACACTGCTGAAATCTCGTAAGAGTAAGTGTGTGTCAAATTAATTGAACGTAGGATTGGAGATCATCATGAAGAAGGGTGGGTACAGAAACAATTTTGAGCCTTATATCCTTTTGTTTCAATAACCATGAACCAAGCCACGTTACAACCCTCAAAAGACCTAATTGAGGTAGGGTTATTTCCGAAAGCATATTACAGCAAAGTTGTGTAAACCGACTCCTAAAGATTTGCTAATATTCAACATCAATGTCATTATTCTCGCTGTGTCTTTCACACTTTAAATTGCTAAATCAGCATCACATTTGGACTCATGGTCCACTCATCACACACTATCACATCCCTCCAATAAATGATTTTTCAAACTTGCATGAGTATCGCATTAAAATTACCATTTCTGAACAAACAATTTTAACTGCAAGACAGTACTTGACGCCAGGGAAATTCCAACAATAAGGAACAATTAGAGGAACTTGGACATTCGTTGGTGCTAACCCGAATCAAGACTACCTCATAACCCACGAATCAGGTGCATGCCACCCAAAACATCAAGTTGATCATAGGAAAATTACTCCAAGAATTGGTCAGTCTTAAACAGTCTCCAACATCTGTTAATAAATGTGCAAATCATTTCAAGAATCAGTTGATCCAGAGCAAATCATCTCAGGACTCTATTAACTAGGGGTAGATCACCTAGAGGTTTTGTTGGCCAGGGACAGACCCCTTCAATGTTCAATTAGGGTGAGTTAAGTCGCTTCAACGCTCACATCGGGGCAAGCTACCTCAAGAGCACAGAAAATTCAACCATTCCAAGAGTCGGTTAACCAAGGATAAATCCTTTCATGGATCAAAATTCGGGGGCAATCCATCTCCAAATTATGGTACAATTGCTTTCAAAATCCTTTCAAGGTAAACATTTTGCGTAGACCCATCACATTGGGGCAAGATGAGCCACACAGGAGCGAGTCCTCTCCATGTTTTCAAGCAGTTCAAGCAAAAGCTTTTTCGCAAGTCAGCAAATGCAGAGTTCAAGATGAGTGTCGGGGAATCATGCTACCACCCCATAAAATAACCTTTTGACAGACATAAGCCTTTCTAGAAAGAACCTTATCTTCCAACACCCACGCATGGGTATTTTGAAAACCTTCCAATCATTACATAAATCATCATCATGCATTAGTCATGTCGCTTTGCTCTAGCATAAAGCCATGCATATCATATCATTTATCAGACATAACCCATAACATGAACCTGACATCAAAAAGCCTTGAAACCTAAAATCTGACGTCAAAGTCCAATTCTCGTTTGGCAAAGTATTTCAAAGCCCAGTTCCTGTCTGGAAATTTATTACAAAGTCCAGTTCTCGCCTGGAAATTTATTTCAAAGTCCAGTTCCCGTCTGGCAATTTATTTCAAAGCCCAGTTCCCGTCTGGCAAACCTTTTTCAAAAAACCAGTTCCTGTCTGGCAATTTATTTCAAAGCCCAGTTCCCGTCTGGCAATTTATTTCAAAGTCCAGTTCTCGTCTGGCAACTTATTCCAAAGTCCAGTTCCCGTCTGGCAAACTATATCAAAAGTCAGTTCTTGTACGACAAATCATTTGCCAAATACCAGTTCTCGTCTGGTCTCTTAATACCAGTTCTCGTTTGGTAGGTCACCTATTTCGATACCAGTTCTCGTCTGGTGGTTAATTATTTTCACCAGTTCTCGTCTGGTAGCCTACTTTAAAAATCAGTTCCTGTCTGATAAACAAAAACAAATTCAATCTCGTCTGACATTTCAATTATTTTCACCAGTTCGCGTCTGGTAACATATCCTTCAAGTGTTGTCCTTATCTGGCAGTTCAATCTCCTTCACCAGTTCTCATCTGGCAGTTCCCATTTAAAGTTCAACCTCATTGGCAATCAAGAATTAAACCCTACAAAAATATCCAATTACCCAGTTGCATTCCCACATGCATCACACGAATCATCCACACATGGTTTTCCTACCAAACAGAAAATTCAAAAAAACACAGTCATATCAATCATCAACATATTCATGCGTAACACTCCCACAAAATGGGAATTTCAACAAAAAACAAAAATCATTCGCATTCCCTCATACACAGCCAAATATCCCCAATAATTGCATACTTACATGCATCTCATGCATCATCCCATGCATGGTATTCCCACCAAAAGTGGAACATCATACAAAAATCAAATAAAAAATATCAGGATCCAAGGTCATTCATGTATATCTTGGACATTTCTCATTTCCAAATAAAGTTATTACCCCGCATGTGCTCGTGGAACCATTTCTCCAGTAAGCCATTCTTTTCAACTATATGATTAATAATGACATTCCCAGCATTTTCTTTGCTAGCATTGCTCCCCAAGCAGAGGTTACCATAAAAAGTCTCTTATGAGCTTTCCCCCTGCAGAGCTTTGCCAATATGTCTCCCTCAAAAGGAGTATTTTCTTAAAAATTCCCCCAACAGACGAATATTTGAGATACTGCTTCATTTATCTGAAGAATCTCATCTCTCTGTTTGAGATACTGCTTCATCAATTTGAAGAATCTCATTTGTTTTCTAGAGATACTGCTCTAAGTATCCTCGGAGAGTCTTAGATTCAATTAAGGTATCATTCCCTTGTTCGGAATATCTTAATTCTATCATATAAGATGCTGCTTCGACTCGATACAGAGAATCTCATCTTTACTGTTTGAGATACTGCTTCATCAATATGAAGAGTCTCATTTCAGATTCTTTTAGAGATACTTCTCTAATATCCTAGGAGAGTCTTAGATTCAATTAAGGTATCTTTCCCTTATTGGAATATCTTAATTCTATCATATAAGATGTTGCTTCGACTCGATACAGAGAATCTCATTTTTACTGTTGGAGATACTGCTTCATCAATATGAAGAGTCTCATTTCAGAGTTTTTTTAGAGATACTGCTCTAATATCCTTGGAGAGTCTTAGATTCAATTAAGGTATCTTTCCCTTGTTAGAAAATCTTAATTCTATCATATAAGATGTTGTTTCGACTCGATACAGAGAATCTCATTTTTACTGTTTGAGATACTGCTTCATCAATATGAAGAGTCTCATTTCAGATTCTTTTTTAGGGATACTGCTCTAATATCCTCGGAGAGTCTTAGATTCAATTAAGGTATTTTTCCCTTGCTGGAACATCTTAATTCTATCATATAAGATGCTGTTTCGACTCGATATAGAGAATCTCATTTTTACTGTTTGAGATACTGCTTCATCAATATGAAGAGTCTCATTTCAGATTCTTTTTTAGGGATACTGCTCTAATATCCTCGGAGAGTCTTAGATTCAATTAAGGTATTTTTCCCTTGCTGGAACATCTTAATTCTATCATATAAGATGCTGCTTCGACCCGATACAGAGAATCTCACTTTTACTGTTTGAGATGCTGCTTCATCAATATGAAGAGTCTCATTTCAGATTTTTTTTAAAGGTACTGCTCTAAGTATCCTCGGAGAGTCTTAGATTCAATTAAGGTATCATTCCCTTGTTCGGAATATCTTAATTATATCATATAAGATGCTGCTTCGACTCGATACAGAGAATCTCATCTTTACTGTTTGAGATACTGCTTCATAAATATGAAGAGTCTCATTTCATTTTTTTTTGAGATACTGCTCTAATATCCTCGGAGAGTCTTAGATTCAATTAAGGTATTTTTCCCTTGCTGGAACATCTTAATTCTATCATATAAGATGTTGCTTCGACTCGATACAGAGAATCTCATTTTTACTGTTTGAGATACTGCTTCATCAATATGAAGAGTCTCATTTCAGATATTTTTTAGAGATACTGCTCTAAGTATCCTCGGAAAGTCTTAGATTCAATTAAAGTATTTTTCCCTTGCTGGAATATTTTAATTCTATCATATAAGATGCTGTTTCGACTCGATACAGAGAATCTCACTTTTACTGTTTGAGATGCTGCTTCATCAATATGAAGAGTCTCATCTCAGATATTTTTTAGAGACACTACTCTAAGTATCCTCGGAAAGTCTTAGAGTCAATTAAAGTATTTTTCCCTTTGCTGGAATATTTTAATTCTATCATGTAAGATGCTGTTTCGACTCGATACAGAGAATCTCATTTTTACTGTTTGAGATGCTGCTTCATCAATATGAAGAGTCTCATTTCAGATCTTTTTAGAGATACTACTCTAATATCCTCGAAGAGTCTTAGATTCAATTAAGGTATTGTTTTTCCCTTGTTGGAACATCTTAATTCTATCGTATAGGATGCTGCTTCGACCCGATACAGAGAATCTCACTTTTACTATTTGAGATGCTGCTTCATCAATATGAAGAGTCTCGTTTCAGATTTTTTTAGAGATACTCCTCTAATATCCTCGGAAAGTCTTAGATTCAATTAAGGTATTTTTCCCTTGCTGGAATATCTTAATTCTATCATATAAGATGTTGTTTCGACTCGATATAGAGAATCTCACTTTTTACTGTTTGAGATGCTGCTTCATCAATATGAAGAGTCTCATTTCAGATTTTTTAGAGATACTACTCTAAGTATCCTCGAAGAGTCTTAGATTCAATTAAGGTATCATTCCCTTGTTCGGAATATCTTAATTCTATCATATAAGATGCTGCTTCGACTCGATACAGAGAATCTCACTTTTACTGTTGAGATGCTGCTTCATCAATATGAAGAGTCTCATGCCAGATTTTCTTTATACTGCTCTAGCATCCTGAAAAGTCGTGAGATTTAGCTAGGGATGTCATTCCATTACTAACATATCTCGACTATGACGTCCAAGATACTGTTCTGACGACTCCCAGAAAGTCTTGGCTGTTCCATTTTACTTTAGGATAACGTCTCTCACTATTTCTCACTGCAATTTTCTTCCTATATTTTCTTCCTTGCATTTCCAAAGACAAAATTTGGGTATTTTCGTATTTAATTACCTTCCACTACGAATGTACGAAGACTATTGTCATTCTTACCTTCTAGTTCAAGATAATGAAATAGGGGCAGCTGTCATACCCAAATTTTGTCCGGGCACATTTAAATTTTTGTAAAATCGACTTCATTTTTAATTTGCATCATATGCACAGCATGACATGCATTTCATCATGAATAAAACCTAAAATATCATTCAGAATAAATTTATTGAAAATACAGACAAATTGGTTAAATCATTTCTCAAGAACATGTAAAATCAGCGGGTAAAAAGTTTCAGAATTAAAATTACAGACATCAGTATTATTAATCTACGGTTCACGTAGTTTAATCTGGTGTGCTCGTTATATTTTTCAGCAACTGTTTCGGTTGCATTTTGACCCGCCTGAGGCTTTTAATCGGTGAAAATTTATTTCAGGATTTGAAGAAATGTTGTATTTTTTCAATAAGTATATTTTGTGCTGATCATTTTAATGTGTCTGATTTAATTTTCTGAGCAAATTTATATCCGACTTATATTTATAATCGATCACTATTTTTATTAGGTTAATATTTCAACAAATCAAAATAGTTATTAGAAATTTTTAATAGGATTTTTTTTATAATAGTAATTGTTTTCATCAAAAATAAAATAAAATTTACATTGGATTCTCTTTTTTGACGACTGGTATCCAGCTTGCGTATCTCTCACCTTCACACTACCTCCATCTCTCTCAACACACGCCACCCACTCAAATGCTCTGTCTCCACTTTATCTCGGGCTCAACAGTGAAAAAGAAGAAAATCCTCTTCCTCACGTTACCTCTCTCTCTTTTCACTCACTAAACACGTTACTCACAAACCACTCACTAATACTCTATTTCTCTGGGTTGCAAGAAACAAAAAAAAAAAGAGACCAAACAGGGAGGTCTCTCTCACTCACCTCACATTCTCTTCCTTTACTCTCTCATTCAATCTGCAAAACACCACCAACAAAACCAATCTCCGCCGGCAAACTTTCCACGCCCTGCCTTTTCCTCACCACGACCTCTGTGACGTCACCCACTAACCTCTCACCACCGTTACCTTGTTCTTCTTCCTTAAAATCTCAAACACATCCACAACCGCCGCCGGTAGCCACCACCACATGACCTTCATGAAAACCCCTTAAACCTTCGTTTCCGCCTCCAAATCACCCAAACTCTTCATCTTCATACCGGATCTACCGCTTCCATCAACATTCCGACCAACGCCGCAAACCGCATCGGAAGCATCATCCCTCACTCACTGCAAACCGCACCGGAGACCCTTGCTCGTAACTCGGCCGTCATGAGACTCACCTCTCGCACATCATCCAAAATGCATCGTTCTGTTTCGCATCTGTAACGGTGATGGCAATAGCGACACGGCTACCCACAGCCGAAAATAACCAGCATCTTCCATTTCCTCCCGCATCTTCCATTTCCTCTGACGTCATGTGGTATCTGTTGCAAGACATACGTCACGTATCGTTTCAAGCATCACAAAGTAACCGCAACGCCGTTCACTTTCGGTAGCTGCTTCTCCACCGAAAGCCATTTGAAAATGAGGTATAACAATCTTAATCTTGAACTTGGTTTTGTTACTGTAAAGAATTGGAGAACACTTTTTTTAAGTATTTCTTTTCTTTCATGTAGAATTTAGGATGAGATTGTTGACACATTGTTGGATAAGTGATAGTTGAGTTTTACATGTTTGCTTTAAAGTAATTCTTTTTCTTACTGATGAAAACAAACCATAGTAGGCTTTAGTTTTCTATTTCTAGTCTTTTTTTTTTCTCAGCTTAAAAACGGAAAAGATAAATTATTTAGATATGATAGTTTTCTTTCAATTAGAATTATTTATCCTTAAAATATTAAATTATTCTTAACTTATAATAACAAATGGGTTCTTGCCCATTTTCTTTGTTAATGGTAGCATACTGACATGGCTTTAAACTTTTTTAGATTAGTGGTTCTTAATTAAATTATCAAATAAATTCCAATTTAATAGTACTGCTTGATATGTATATATATATTTATTTATTTTCATCTTTAGGAATCACATCTGTAAGATTTAGTGTGTTTTGATTATAGTGTTTCTATTGGATCATGTTGATGTTGTGATTATCTCAATTACATTATTTGCGACAAATTTGTTTAGGCATATGTGCTAGAGTTTTTGTTTAAGATTTGTTGACATTCAATTTTAATGTAATCCATAAATGACAGAATGTGAGGTTGTTAGAGTCTATTCCATTGCATTGTGTTGTGTGAGTTAAGCTTAATCAAGTGGTTTCAACACCGATTTTATGTTGAAATGTCGTCAAATTTCAAATATATCAATAGATTTTTCACCGCGTTTGAATTTCGCGAATAACATTAAACGTTGTTATCTCGCATAAACCGGTTTGAGCACATTACCACCAATTCAATTCAATCTTTTTAAACCGACATCGTCACCTACTTCATTCTCTTTTAATTATAATTAATTAATTAATTAAATTTTGTTTAATTAATTAATTACGATTAATTAATTTTAATTAACTTGATTATTTGATTCAATTAAATAATTTTGATAATTAATCTTAGTTAACTTTAATTAATCATTTTAATCAAGCTTTAATCAATTAATTTTGTTAATTAAAAATTGACCGACTTATTTCATCATCATTTTCCACTATTGTTTCATAATCATTTCCAAAACCATTTCAATTTCACCAATTCCAAACCACTAAAAATCACACAGTTCTTGATTCCAAGTCAAGCCCATTTTCAAACACCTTTGTAAGTCGATCGCTTTTAAAACATCGCCATCAACCTCACATAGCTTACTCTTGGGCTTTCTTACAATGAGACCTATTCGGTTATTAAATAATCGATTAGATGATTGATTCACTCAATAAAATATAATTTATTCACAAACACCAATTCAAACCTTGATCCAACATCGAGTATTTTTAAAATTAAATTAAAATGCCTAATCACAATTAAATACCATTTGGAAATGAAAAGGGGGATGGCTTTGAGTTTTCAATTCCTCCCCTCGATTATTTGAATACGAGTTCTCTTACTCGGTTAGTCAAATAGTCGTCACTTCTATCCATTTAAGCACAAACAAATCAAATCCTTTTATAACAAGAAACTAAAAGGGAGATAACTTTGAGTCTTCAATTTTTTCTCCACGACTATTTTAATACAAGTTCTCTTACTTGGTTATTCAAATAATTGTTGTTCCTCTACAAACTTCTAAACCCGATTAAATCAAATTATTTTCATAATAAGCTAAATGAAAAAGGAGATGACTTTGAGTCTTCAATTTCTCTCCTCAATTGTTTGAATACGAGTTCTCTTACTCGGTCAGTCGAACAATTGTCATTTTTCCACCAACTTATACCATAAGTCAAATCATTCTCAATCAAAACTATACGAAAAGGGAGATGGTCTTGAGTTTTCAATTCCTCTTCTCAAATGCTTGGATATGAGTAGTCTTACTCAGCCACTCAAGTACTTGTCATTTATTCTAAAAAATACATCAACTATATACAACCTTATTTTCATAAATATTCAGACGAAACAGAAAGTGGTCTAGAGTCTTCTATTCCCTTTCCCAATTATTAGGATACGAGTTGTCTTACTCGAATATCCGAGTAATCGTCATCCATTCAAAACACCTTAATTATTATCCAATCCTTTTCATAATTACTCAGATGAAACAAAAAGTGGTCTAGAGTCTTCTATTCCCTTTCCCGACTGTTAGGATACGAGTTGTCTTACTCGACTATCCAAGTAATCGTCATCCAACCAGAAACATCATAACCAATCAAACAAAATATCCAACATATTAATCCAACTTATCACCCTCGTGTGACCAAAACTCTTTTCGAAAAGGACACTATTTAATCCTTTCTAATGCGTATAACAGAGAAATGCTTAAGCCTCCGCCGAGAGTAGACAAGCCAACGTTTAGCCTTTAGAACGCGATCTAAATAGTTGTTCGGTAAAAAACACCAACCAATCGTAGTCCTCGAACTACGAATGCTCTGATTTCCTTATTATACCATAAGGATACGTAGGCAGGAGATTGCTGTATCTTCGCGAGCACACTAATAAAAAACCTCCCCTTTCCCTTTCTGAGGTTCTCATCCATTTCTATTTTTAATAATTTTATAATCCAAAGATAACAAACAAACATAAATTAACACACGAAACGCACATTAGAACTAAAAGGTTCCCGTTGAGTACAACGGACGTAAGGGGTGCTAATACCTTCCCCTTACGTAATCCACTCCCAAACCCGAATATGGTTGCGACGACCATTATTCCATTCCCTAAAGGTTTTATCGATATTTTCCTATCCCTTCATTGGGATAAATAAAGTTCGGTGGCGACTTTGTTCGAACAACATTTTTCCGCGACCATCGCGAGGAATCGCATTTTTCGAGATGCGACAACCACCACAATATAACCCTCCACAAGTAACCACCTTTTCACCTTCTGAACCTTCACTAGAGGAACTTGTCAAGCAAATGGTTGTAAATAGTCTCCAATTTCAACAACGAACAAATTATAGTATTCATACTTTGCAAACACAAATTGGACAACTTGTCACTTCAATGAGTGTCATGCAACAAGCTCAAAGATCAAACCAGCTACATGCCCAGACAGTAGCTAATCCAAAAGGCTCTAATCTGAGTGCAATTTTCTTGAGATCCGAAAAAGTTACAGAACCAGCCCTAGAAAAGAATAAAAAAATTGTTAGTGTAACACCTGAAAATAAACTTGAACCTTCTATTGTTGTTGAGGTTGGAAAGAAGTATGTATCACCAATCCCTTTACCACAAAGAGTACTTGAAAAGAAGAAGATTGACGAGGAAGAGCATTCTGTTTTTCAAATAGAGTTGCTTTCTGAAGTTGTTGATGAAGCTTATTCTGATTTGTTTTCAGCTGATTTTCCAACTTTATCTGGTTTTGATGATATTTACTCATATGATGATTGTACTAACACTAACCTTTGTGTTGTTTGTGCTGAGATTGATGTCACCTTATAGGGTGAGAGTGTAAATGAAGTTGTTTATGCAGCTGAAGCTCTTGACATTCTGGCTGTCCCAAACATATCATCCATTGAACAACAACATTATGTATATCCTAATCCACTTCCTAAGGATTCATATTATTCATCAAAGCTTCAACTTAAGCAAAAATGTAAGAAGGGAATTGGATGGACCTGGGCTGACACTTGTGATCTTAGCCCATCCATATGTATGCATAGGATCTCACTTAAAAATGAAACAAAAGTAGTGAGACAACCCCGTAATCATTTAATTCTTGATGTTGTGAAAAAGGAGATCACTTTCACGTACACATTCAACACTTTTACTTATCGAAGATACTTCTTTGATCCTGGAATACAAGGCAAATGCACTAATTAAAATTTCAAGATCAATGGACACTACCCAAAGCTACTCCATGAGAACCCGACTTTGGAAGAAGAGACTGTAGAAGAGCTCTCTTTGGGAAAGGCTGCTTATGCAATCATTTATCTGCATTGACTCCTCGGGTGTGTTCTTTCCTTTCTCTCACTCTTATTTTATATTTATGCTCTTTCGTTGAGGACAACGCATGTTTTAAGTGTGGGGGAGGGAACCATTTATTTGTTTTGTTTTATTTGTTTTTTCTCTGTTTTGGTTTTGGTTTGCTTTCTTAAAAAAAAATTGCATGTTTTTCCTTTGGTTCTTGAGTTACAATTATGAGTATTTTTCTTAGTTCTCTTGACTAAAGTCTTGTGGTGTGACGTGAAAAATTTGTTGTGCATTTTTAGTATGATAGGAATGTCTAAACTCTAAATTGTACATCATTTGTGGTAGATCAATTAACCTTGTGAGATTTTGAGCCTTATATGGATAACATACAAAAATCCATCCCTTTCTTTCTTGTGTGATTCACTCATGTCTGTTAGTCTCCAGAACTTGAATTGACTCTTGTTGATGTTGTTGTTTACTTGTGCACACTGATATGATAAAGGCAATTTTGTTTTTGTTTTTTTTTGTTTTTTAGCCAGTTAGCCAAAAATCCAACCCGGAAATAATATCATCCCTTGTTTGAAAACCCCTTGAGCCTATTATCCTTTTTTTTTGTTTAAAACTCATTACAAACCGAGAAGTGAAAAACAATGTTATATCACCCTATTCAAAGGGTTGGAAGAGTCTTGTTTGGAGTTGTGTGGGTTGAATAATTATATTTGTAATATTTCAGAAGTTGGTAGAAAAAGAAAAGAAAAATAGAAAAAGAAAAGAAAAATAGAAAAAAAAATGAATGAAAAAAATAGAAGGATGTCAATCAATACATACTCCTTCTGAAAAAGAAAAAAAATAATAAAATGAGAAAAGAGAAGAGAAAACAATTGTTATAGAGTTGTTCAAGTAAATGAAATATTTTGTAAATTCAACTCCCTCGGTTTCTTTCAAGTCTCTTTTATCTCTTTGAATTTTATCCTAGTCCCTTAGGATTTATCTCACCCTTACCTTGGCCACGTTACAACCAGATAAAAGTCTTTTTGATCTTTGTGTGCATGTATTTCAATTGTGGATGTTAGAGTCTTTTCAAGCTTATGGTAGTACTAACTTTCATGTTATGCTTTGAGTGTAAACAATTAACCTAAACACTTGAGAGTTGAGTGAATTTTATCTTGTGAGGATCTTACTACTTTTGGATGTACTCTTTGGTAATCCGTTTTCCTATCTTCTTTGAATGTCACAAGAAGTTGCTCACTAACACCATATTCTCGAAGCATAGACTTAGAATTCTGCTTGTACCTTGTATCTTGATAACTTTTGGAATTGCATGTTTTGTTTGTTCTTGTTTTTTCTATTTTGAGTTTCGAATTTATAATTTTGCTCGGAGTGCAAAAGTTCAAGTGTGGGGAAATTTGATCAGTGTATTTTGATGCACCTTCTTCTACTATTGTACTTAGGCAAATCTATAGTTTATTATATTATTTTTACTATTTTAGTGTGTTTTATTATTTTAGTTTATTTTTTCCTTTATTTTATTTTCGTACTTTATTTTCAGCATAAATAGTTATTTGATACCTTATCACTATGTAGATCATAACTTGAGCTATGAGAATCGAATTAACGCGTTCTGATATGCGTTGGAAAGCTAAGAAGAAAATCTAAAAGTTTCATGTTGAAGTCAAAAGCATATTCAAAGTGAAGAATGGCCAAATAATTCATTGAAGTTTCAGACTTAATTAAAATAGTTAGTTTGGACCGATTTTTATAACTTTCGGGTCGGACCCCATAAGGGCCCGAATTTTCCTTTTATTATATTAGGTCTTTCACTGCTACATGAATCCAATTCTGAATTTTGATGATACAATATTGCTTAGAAAATTTCATGGAGAGTTAATTCTCAAAGAGCTGATCTATTGTATTCGAATTCCACTTTGAGGTTTTTATTAATTTCAGTTTAATTTCAATTTCTTTTCAATTCTTCTTATAAACTCGTTTGCTTAATTTGATTACTTTCGTTTGCTTAATTCGATTGTTTCTTATAGGAAAGAGTTAATTAAATTTGATTGTTTGTATGATCCTTAACTATAATCACGTTAGCGTAGCTTTTTCGTTATCGTGTTTGATTAAGTCGCGTTTGCTTAATTCGCGCCTGCTTAAATCCGTTTGCTTAATTCGGAAATTAGGAACATACATCATATAATACCAATTTGCGCTTGTCATTGGGTATTATAATCGAATGGGATTGAATCCGCAAGGGAATTGAAATTATAAGGATCAATGATAAGTCAGAAATCGATACAATAGATTAACTTATTTATCAATTTTGCTTTTACCTTTAATCATATTTGATTTAAGTTTTGAACCTTAAAAATCCCATTCTTTTCATTTATTTTGTTATAAAATTTAAGAGTACTTGTGATACGATACTCGAGTGTCACTTCCGTCTTACTACACTTTTATTACTCGTTTTTGACCTGTGTGCGACAGCGGATCACACCTTAAGTTTTTGTATAATTCTTAATATATAAGTTTCGGGGTTTAGGATGTTACACGAAGCATGTCTCAAGAAGCCATGGAGGAACTCACAAGAGGATAAACACAAGGTCGAAGACTTGGCCATTGACAAGAAGTCAACTTTTGAAGGAGGAATCCCATTGGTGAATGGTCACCCCTTACTTTTACAAGTGTAAGAACGTCTAGAAGCATCTCTTAAAGTCAGTGGGTCAATGAGGAAACTCATCCCTAGGATCATTAGGCTTTTTTACCGCTGTAATTTTTTCTTGATAAGTATTGTTTGTTTTTAATATTTGTACTCTTTGATCGGTAATTTCAATAAGATGAGCATGCATATTTTTGGAATCAATCCTTTTGTATTCACTCATTTCTTATACCATCACTCGTCATGTACAATACTTTTTTCGCTTTTCAGACGTTAACAAACTTATAAGGAGAATGATGAAAATAAAATAACTGAATTTGCTGACGTGTGCTTTTATTAGTAAGACTTTGATGACGGTGTAAAGCATTGTTTCACTTCCAAAAAACTGGATAAATAAGCAGATAATTTGTAGTCAACCCTCTCGACCTTGAAGGTGGTGTTCTTTCTATTTATAAAAACCTTTAATGTTAACCAGGGGAAGGGTAGCTTTCAATTAATTCAACGATGCATTCTAATCTCAAGAGAACCATTTCATCTAATCACCTCAATAAGAGTTTCAAAGCACATAAAAATCAAAGTATCTAACATGGAAGTCACAACCTTTCTGAATCAAAAGCAAAATCTCACAAGAATTGCTCTAAAAAATCCCGCTAAGTCAAAGAAAACCTAAAAAAAGTTGACTTAGGCAAAAGTTAGAGCATCCCGATTGACCGCAACTTCAAAAGAATCGGTCCATGAAAAGATTGGGATTAAAAGAAAATAAAGTAAAATGGACACAAACTTATAAATGGAAGTAGGTGACTGCCACCTCAAGAATCTCATTAGTGCTTCAACTACTACATTTACATCCATCATCATGACTACCAAAATGTTTGTTTGATCATCACTAACCATATTATTCTATCACAATTTCATATCATCAGTCGTGCCAACCTCATGACCAAATATCATCCACCGAACACACTGTATCTATTTTCCATAACAATTTTTGATTTCGAAAACATGCACGTGTGTTGGGTTAGAATTACTTTTCAAAAGGAACAATTTTACTCACAAATAAATACTTAGCATCGAGGAAACTTCAATAATGGTCTGATCATAGGCATGCCGCTTCATGACACTTTTGACTAGCGTCAAATCACCTCTAGACCCTGTGGATCAGGGGCAAACATTTCAAGATTCAGATACTGGGATAGTCCATATTGAGATCATATCACAACATGGTGGGATCAAGGTTCCTTTTCAAACAACTCTTTCAAAGATCCTGCCAACAGGGGCAAAAAACCTGAAGACACCGTTGATTAGAGGCAAATCCCTCAAAAGCTTAGTCAAATACTAAGGGAAAATCACTACAAGGCTCGATTAAAAGAAACCACTCCAAGAAATGATTCATCATGGGAAACTCATTCCAAGAGTCGGTTAGTCGAGGAAGAATCTCTTCAAAGCCCATACTGGGGAAAGCCACCTTAAAAGCACAGTGAGTCCAACTCTCCAAAGGTCTGTCAATCAAAAGTTTGCCATTCAAAGAACCATTTAATCAAAGAAGACCATGGCAAGATTCAAACAAAGGGCAAGTCTTCTCCAGACTTTTAAGTTTCTCAAGCAACCATTGAGTTCTAAATGAGTGTCGGGAAATCATGCTAGAAATTACCTTCCATCAAACATCCCTTTTTTCTCGACGAATAAACCTTGCTACAAAGGAACTCTTTCATCCATTACCCACCACAGGGACATTGTTGGAAGCCTTCAAGTCATCGCATAAATCATATTCATGCATTAATCATGTCTCTTCACTCTAGCATCATGCCATGCATATCATCACAGTCATCAGGCATATTCCCATAGCATGAAGCCTTGAAAATTAAACACCTGCAATCAAAATTCCAATTCTTATTGGCACATATACATGAATTCATCAATCATTAAATTTCATGTATCATCTCATGTGTAGTATACCCATAAGTGTGGAGTACTACAATGAGTAACCAGAGTATTTCATGCATCAAACAAAATGTATAGCAAAACATATTCAAACATAAACACATCATGAACCATGTTTCATGCGCATAGGAAGACAATCATTATTACCATAGTCAGCCACTCTACACTTTTCAAAGTGAATCTCGACAGTAGATTCCATGGTAAAATCTTGGAGGAAGATTTCCTAATAAACCTCGGTAGAAGGTATATTCATCATTGAATCTCGATAGTAGATCCTCATTTAAATCTTGGTAGAAGATTCCCAATACACCTCGGCAGAAGGTATATTCATTATTGAATCTTGGTAGTAGATTCCCTAGTTAAATCCTGGAAGAAGATTTCCCAATAGACTTCGGAAGAAGGTATATTCATCATTGAATTTCGGCAGTAGATTTCTTGGTTGAATCTCGACAGTAGGTTACCTGGTTAAATATCGGCAAATTATTTCTCAGTAAACCTCGGTAGAAGGTATATCCATCATTGAATCTCGACAGTAGATTCCCTGGTTAAATCTCGGCAGAAGATTTCCCAATAAACCTCGGCAGAAGGTATATTCATCATTGAATCTCGGGAGTAGATTTCCTAGTTAAATCTTGGCAAAAAATTTCCCAGTAAACCTCGAAAGAAGGTATATTCATCATTGAATCTCGACGGTAGTTTCCCGGGAAAATCTTGGCAATAGATTTCCTAGTAAACTGCGGAAGAAGGTATATTCATCATTGAATATCAACAATATATTCCCTGGGAAATATCGACAGTAGATGTTCTAGTTAAAACTCGGAAGAAGGTATATTTACCCCAACAAAATCTCGGAAGTTGGTTCCCTAGTAAATCTCGGCAGTAAATTTCCCACTAAACCTCTACAAAAGGTATTTTCCATGTAAACCTTGAGTTTTGGCAGTAGACTCCCTAGTGAGTTTTGTTTAAATCTTTCACAAGGAACCTCGACAGTAGTCTTTCTCGGTGGAACTTCTTTAGAAGATTATTCTTAAAGAACATATACACTTGTCGACTAGCGTACCCATGCAATTTGTTAGATTAGTCGATCATTTATATCCCTAGCGATTCCACCTTGCATTTCCATTCACCAATAAAGGTGTCTTTCCAAGCCACAATTCATCTCATATCATATCGTATTCCATGCAAGTTATTTTTCTCAAGCAAGTTTTCTCAGTAGAGCTCCCCAATAAGTATTATTTAAGAAATTTCCCCATTCGACTGTATTCGCGGGATATCCTCAAATATTTTTCCTCGGTAGACCTATAATGATATAGGCTTCTTATAGATGATCAAACTTTATCACCAGTCGGGTTAAATTACATCTCGGTTTTAATATTGGTTCTTACATCGATGACGTTTTATTTCGGTTCTTACACCAATGACATCTTATTTCGGTTCTTATACCCATGAAGTTTTATTTCGGCTCTTACACCGATGACGTTTTATTTCGGTTCTTACACTGATGAAGTCTTATTTTGGTTCTTACACTAATGACGTTTTATTTCAGTTCTTACACCGATGATGTTTTATTTCAGTTCTTACACCGATGACGTCTTATTTTGGTTCTTATACTGATTACGTTTTGTTTCGATTCTTACATCGATGACAGTTTATTTTGGTTCTTACACCGATGACATCTTATTTCGATTCTTATACTGATAACGTATTATTTCGGTTCGTATACCATTGCTGTTTTATTTCGGTTTTTACACCACTACCATTTTATTTCGATTCTTATATCGATGACATTTTATTTTGGATCTTACACCACTACTATTTTATTTCGGTTCTTACACCACTACCATATTATTTCGGTTCTTACACCATCGTTATTTTATTTCGGTTCTTACACTGCTATCATTTTATTTCAGTTCTTACACCACTGCTGTTTTATTTCAGTTCTTACACCGCCGCCATTTTATTTCGGTTCTTACACCGCTACCATTTTATTTCAGTTCTTACACCGCCACCATTTTATTTTGGTTCTTACACCACTTCCATTTTATTTCGGTTCTTACATAACTGCCTTTTAATTTTAGATCTTACACCACTCCCAATTTATTCTGGTTCTTACACAGCTACAATTTTATTTCGGTTCTTACACTAATGATATTTATTCTGGTTCTTACATCGATAACCGTCATTTAGCATCGGTTCTTACACCAAAAACAATTGAGTTTTAACATAGGTTATTACACCAGTGAAAATTAAATTTCTCATATCCCTAACACAATTCGAATTTCTATTGCCCTGACAACTTGCATAATTGTTTCTAGCGGACAAAATTCTGGGTCCTCTCGTATTTTACCATCTCCCACCATAATTACATGAAGACTATTGTCGATCATGCTCTCGGGTCAAAGGTAATTAAATAGGGGCAACTATCATATCCCAAGTTTTGCCCAGGTTCCATTTTATGTTTTTTGAGGAATTTTTTATTTCGAATAGTTCAAGTAGCTCAGCTGGTAGTGTGCGAGTAGGTCAAGCATAGAGTCCTGGGTTTGAATTCTATTGTACCTCTTTGGATTCTTTATTTTAATTCTCATTTTTATCCAAAGTCAAAAGTTGACTTTTTATTTATTTTTATTTAACTTTCATTTTTCTTTATTATTAAATTTTTTACCATTTTATTTTTCTTTTTAAAAATATCAAATTTATTAAAAAAAGTCAAAAATGGAAAAAATAAAAATAAATTTTGGTTATTATTTTATTTCCTTTCTCAATATGTAAAAAATTCAAAAAAAATAAATATTTTTAAATACAAAAATACAAAATGACATTTATTTTCTTTCCCTTTTTCTTGATTTTTTTAATAATCTATGTTAATTCTAATTAAAGTAGAGATTTTTTCTACTATAAATAGAATCCTTCACACAAGACCAATGGACCAAAAACACTACCCACTCATACACCAGGAACACACAATTACCCACACAAAAAATCGACCCCAATCACAAACCACTACACGTATAAACAACAAAATATCAGCATCCCTCTCATACACACATTATGTTAGACGATAGGTTTCGATCCAAATGGGGTGAATAGATCACAAGTTAAAACTTTGAACAAAAAACTGTTTTAAAAAAATTTATGGCGAGCGGAAGTAACCCGTGCATAATCATCTACCGAATTGCTATCAAAAATCTTTGATATGCGTAATTGTAATAAATGTATGATAATGAACACAAATTTGATCAACCCAAATATCAACCACAATTAATTGAATGCAATGCTGGAAGTAGAGACTATTCCCAATGATAATTCACACAAAAATACTATTGAGACAAATTATCAAACACCTTGTGTGCAATTGATTTTGTTTGCGAATTTGTATGGTTTTGTTGATATTCAAATCCAAACACAATCTAAAGGATTGTGATCAACTTAACAAAACCTCTTCCAAAAGGTTATCAAAATTTCTGACCAAACGTAATGATTGCACAATCGATGAATTCAACAATTTGCAATTGAAAAGTACACAAGGATTTGCTTAGGAAGTTCCTCAATTGACCTCGTTATGGATACGTCTGCCCTCAATTCGAACTCGAATTGAGATAATGAAACTAACCTTACTTGCAAAATTATGTAAACAAGAGAAATGTAGCAATCCAACCCTACAAACCCCAAGTTTCATATTGATTTTGACACTTTCTCTTCACTTGATCAAGTAACCCAACTGTCGCAACCTGAAAAAGGGGAATGCGAAAAAAAACAACCGGCGAAAAAAGCAATGACAAAAGAGTCGCCACCGTGCGTTATTTATCCTAAAGGAGGGAAAGGAAACGCTCGAAGTAAACCTGGAAAAGGGAAAGGAAAAGACAAGGTCTCGCAACCAAATCTTGGGTTCGGGAGTCGATTATGCGAAGGGAAGGTATTAGCACCCCTACGCATCCGTAGTACTCTACGGGATCCACTCTTGTTGTTCTTGTCTAAAGGGTGTGGGTTTATCTAATGTACTATTTACTAAAAGAGGGGTCAAAAGAATATGACTCGCACAGATGTCGCATCCACTGCATACGTATCTCATCTGAATATGAGAATCAGAGTCTTCGTAGCTCGGCTACCTAGGGGTTAAAGGGGAGTGTGTTTTTAAGATGAACGGCGTTACTACGCAATCTACCGGATGCTCGACCTTTGGAGACTTACTCGCCTGTAGTAGAAGGAGTTAACGTGTTCTTAGGAGAAGAAAAATCAATGAGTTTGTTTGTTTTAGGGATGCTCATGCAAAAAGGAAGTCCTAGACGAAGGAACCGTGCTACCTTAATTGACATGCAAACGAGAGACTATACGAAGCCTAGCAATCCTATGGGGAGACGATCACACCATACAAAACATACATGCATAAAGTAAACACGCGAACAAGGGGGCTCGAACATACATGGGTAAGGCTTTAATCAAGAGGGGTCATATCAACCTCGACAAACAAGCCATGGAAGGGTAATCAAACGGGCTCTTAAACACTGACACTGAACGTCAGGGTGAGCAAATCAAAAGGGTAATGAGGATAAGACCTCATAGCTCTTAACCCTGGACAGGGTGAGCTCATGACAAAAAGTGGGGATTCAGGAAGATGGAACCTTCTCCACTGACGACTGGAAAAAAGATCTTGGGCTTTGGTTCTGAAGCATCGACACGTAGTGCGAGCATAAAGAACGGCACACTGAATAACAGGGGATTGACTACTAATCCCTTTTATCCGTCAATTGCCTCTTCATGGAGGTCTTTAGCACTGATGCCTCTTCTTGGAGGTCTTTGGGCACAAAAGTAAACACACAAAAACATTGCCTCCTATCGAGGTCTTCCAGCTAAGAAAGCGGTAAAATGCTGAAAAAGATGTAAAAGGGATCAAAAGATCTACCACACGGATAAAGATCCGAAGTAACAGCAACTAAAGAAATAAGAAACCCGGAGATCTCTCAGGCTAGCGCCATCAAAGAAAACAAGTCAGCAAAGCAATCAGAATAAATCTCCAAGTGGTATCCCACAAATAAAGTGAAATACCAAGCAAGCTATCTCTTCAAGAGTCATGTGAGCCCTCACAAAAACTCAACAAACAAGTTAGAATAACAAGATGGGGTGCAATCAAGAGTTACACCAAACAAGAGAATCATAGCAATAATAGTATCAGGTAAACAGCGCACGGATGCAAGAGAAAGCATGTCACAACAAAACGCAAAACAGGTTAGAGAGCAAATAAAAAAACTACTGTCACGATCGCTACTGCTTCGCTTAGCGAAGACTTAGCGAAGCTTCGCTACATGCTCGCTTAGCGAGGTGCTAGCGAATGTCTGCGGGTTCTGGGTTCTTCCTTGATAACAGTCTGATTTCAGAAACCCCAAAACCTATGGTATCCATCTCAGAAACAAAGTGATTAAACATTCAAGGTATTGTTCTACACATTCATACATATCTAAACCCACATGCAAAACCTAACGATACCCACTCTTCCAAATTCACCCATAATACCTCATACATTCAGAAATTTCAAATTTGAAAGCATAAAGTAATGGAAATGAGGGCAAACCTGATTGGAGAGATCGAATGAAATTGAATTGCGCCGTTGGGTTTTGCAAAGCAATCTTAGGGTTTATATGAGATGGAATTGGTAGAGGTAATCCTGTGCAAAAGAGTTTTTTTCTTCAGTGTCTATGGAGGCTGCTCTGAATTCTGTTAGCTCTTCTCTTTTCTAGGGTTTTGTTTCACTGAAATTTAGAATTTATACTCTGATTTTCGTGGCTTTGTGGGCTCAACTGAGGGCAACTCAAGCCCATGACTTTCTGTTATATTTTCAAAACGCGTGGGCTTCGCCTAGCGAAGGATTTGCTCGCCTAGCGAGCATGACAGTTCAGACTCTGATGGCTCGCTAGGCGAACCATTCTGCTCGCCTAGCGAGCATGACAGTTCAAGTCATCTTTCCAAATTTGTAACCTGTGCGCTGGACCTTTGCTCCTTCAAGAGTAATATGTCGAATGATGAATATGCCTCATTTGAACATGTTGGAAGTAACTCAAGTTATTCCCTAGCCATTTGACCTTCAGTAGACCAACAGTTGACCAGAGGTAATTCAGATGAACTTTGCTGAAATGCAATATGAAATCTTAAATGACCTAAAAAATGAATGCATGAATGAGGGGGGCAAATTTGAGGTGTTACAGCTGCCCTATTCAATCAACTATGAACCTGAACGGATGAAAGCAGTGGCTATCAGACTTTCAAGGTAAATAGGGATTGAATACCAAAAGAACCGGAGAATTTGCACTCTGTAGGTGACGAAACGAAGAAAGCGAGGCCATTTACCGATGGCGGCTTCAAAACAAAATTGATATTTACCGATATCAAAGAAAGCGAAGCCATTTACCGATGGCGGCTTCAAAACAAAATTGATATTTACCGATATCAAGGAAAGCGAGGCCATTTACCGATGGCGACTTCAAAACAAAATTGATATTTATCGATATCAAGGAAAGCGAGGCCATTTACCGATGGTGGCTTCAAAATAAAATTGATATTTACCGATATCAAGGAAAGCGAGGCCATTTACCGATGGCGGCTTCACTGGGGAGGAAAAAGATGTTTACACGTGAAACAAGGCCAGACATTTACCGATGCCCGGGAAGGAACTCGAACAATGATGTTTAAAAGTGAGACAAGACCAGACATTTACCGATGACTAGGAAGGAACTCGATGTTTACCGACATCGAACAAAGATGTTTATAAGCGAAACAAGACCAGACATTTACCGATGATTGGGAAGGAACTCGATGTTTACCGACATCGAACAAAGATGTTTACTGACCCCAAAGAAAGAAATACACTTATGAAACGAAAACCATTTACCGATGGCGAAAATGAGATACTCGATATTTACGGATAGCAAATCTGCTGGGGAATCTTAAACGACAAAACCATTTACCGATGGTTAATAAGCAGCTGATGTTTACCGACATCGAACGATAATGTTTACCGACACCAAACAATGATGTTTACCGACACCAAAAAAGGAAAGGACACACACGGGTGTTGACAGAACGATTTTTTGTTTGTAGACATCATGAGAGGCATGCCATTTACCGATGGCCAATGATTTGAATTCGACGTTTATCGACATCGAAAGATGATGTTCGCCGACATCAAAGAAAAGTACATACATTTACGGGGATCAGCACGACACTTACCGGTATCGCAAGGATGACATTTACATATGTCAAAATAAGGCAGACACTTGTCGGGGACTAAATCGGAAGGGAATCAAGCTTTCCTTTCATGGACTGGTGAGAAAATAAATCTCACTAGGATTATCGATTCTGAATGTTGCCAAGAGCAATTGCTGCAAATGTGCTACACTGATGTTGAAAAATGATCTGTCTCTTCCGGTGATATGATCCAATCTGGTTTAATACATGTATGCATATGTTTGAGTTTTCTATGGCGTAATGCTCCATACTGAATGGAAATGCTACGCGATTTGAGAATGCGAATGCAAATGATGATTACTACATGCAAGATGCAAAGGGAGGAAAACTCTTGCTGGGAAAGCAAATGATCACTTTACTGAGCACACAATTTCTGATTAAATATTCCAACTCTGTGGGGACATACAACAATTTTGCTGAGAATGCTTACTGATCTGACATTCTCGGAACGGTAGAGAAACCAACTCAACTGGGGAGTCACTTGTTGGGAAAACCCCAACCTCTCAACCATGCTGGGAAGACAAATTCTGAACTCGACTTAGACGACCCAACTTCTTACACGACTGGGCAGCGTTGAAACAACGGGGTCTTACTTCGAACAAACTTTGGCTCATCTGCTTTAGCCATCAATCAAAGATAGTAACTTGCAAAACGGTAAGACATACATGCCCCAGGGGATCGTATGGACAAAATATGCTCAAGTGTACTCAACATTCAAAATGATTTTCAGATGTTTTATCTTTCCGCACGTCACTGTCTAGCCTTCATGTTTTTTAGATGCAATGTTTATCAAAAATTCGGACATTTTTTGCAAACAAAACAGTAGAAATAAAAAAACAAGAGAGCAATTTGACTGAATAACGACTTTTATTGATTGAAAATGGCCTATAAAGGCAAATACATCAGGAAGCAATTCCTAGGAAGAGGTAATTGCGCCAAAAGAGAAAATAAACTATCCTATTGGCAATGTGAACACGGCATTCCACTATTTTCCAATTCTTTTATGAGTCATAGATCTTCAATTTCCCCAAATTCTTTGCTTTCTGAGAAGAGTGATTGGACCGATCATATCCTTCAAGATGGTAGACACTGAAACACGATGAAGTACAGATAACTCAGACTGTAGTCTTCGCTTTAATCCCTCTTTTGCCTGGACCGCCTTTTCAGGTTTTCAATCCACCGGGATACCCATTTTTGCCTAAGCCGCCTTTGCAGGTTTTCGACTTACTGGGTGTACATATTATTTTTTATTCTTTATCCCTAACTTTTGCCCGAAGCTTTTTCTTTTCTTTTTCTCTTGGTTCGCCAGGATGCCCTTTTTTGCCTGGACTTTCTTTCTTTGTCCAGCGGGTCAGTTTATGCGAAGTATTTTTTGACTACATTTGAATTCACAGGAGACGGAAAATCTTCACCATCCATAGTTGTAAGCATCAAGGCTCCACCAGGAATACCTTTTTAACAACATACGGACCTTCATAATTCGGGGTCCACTTGCCCCTGTTATCTGTACCGGGAGAAAGGATCCTCTTCAAAACTAAGTCACCTATCTGATAGCTTCGAGGATGCACCTTCTGATCAAAGGCCTTCTTTATCCTTCTCTGATATAGTTGTCCATGGCACACAGCTGCCAATCGCTTTTCCTCAATTAAATTTAACTCATCAAACCTGGCTTGAACCTACTCAGCCTCGTCAAGTTTTACATCCATCATCACCCTCAAAGAAGGGATTTCAACTTCTACTGGCAAGACTGCCTCCATGCCATACACAAGTGAAAACGGAGTTGCCCCGGTTGACGTACGTACTGAGGTACGATACCCATGCAAAGCGAAAGGCAATATCTCATGCCAATCCTTGTACGTCACAACCATCTTTTGCACAATCTTCTTAATGGTCTTGTTTGTCGCCTCTACAACACCATTCATCTTTGGTCTGTAAGGAGAAGAATTGTGGTGTTCGATCTTAAAGTCTTTGGAAAGCTCTTTCATCATCTTGTTATTGAGATTCGAACCATTATCAGTGATGATTCTCTCAGGAACCCCATAACGACAGATAATTTCTTTCTTAATGAATCGAGCAACCACTTGTCTGGTAACATTGGCATAGGAAGCTGCTTCCACCCACTTGGTAAAGTAATCAATCGCGACTAGGATGAAGTGATGTCCATTAGAAGAAGTAGGTTCAATCTTTCCAATCATATCGATGCCCCACATCGCGAATGGCCAAGGAGAATTCATAATATTCAGAGGGTTTGGTGGTACATGCACTTTATCTGCATAGATCTGACATTTATGGCACTTTCGAGCGTATTTGAAACAATCAGATTCCATGGTTATCCAGTAATAATCGGCTCTTAACAACTTCTTGGCCATTGCATGACCACCAACATGGGTACCGAAAGATCCCTCGTGTAGTTCCTACATTAACATGTCTGCTTCGTGTCTAACCACGCATCTGAGCAGAACCATGTCAAAGTTCCTCTTGTACAACACATCATCCTTGTTCAAGTAAAAGCTTCCAGCTAGCCTTCTCCGTGTCTTCTTATCATTCTTTGACGCTCCTTCAGGATACTCTTGGCTTTTGAGGAAATTCTTAATATCATGAAACCACGGCTTCTCATCAATAACAGACTCGGCTGCAAACACATACGCAGGCTGATAACACTAAAATTTACCGTATTTTCAACTCCGATTTCACATGCATTCTAGTCGTTTTATTATCATTTTGTTGTGTTATTGGTATGTTTTCCTTTGTCTTCAGGTTTTTACTTTAATCGGAGCCCCGATCGAGAAAAGGAGTGAAAAAGAGCTAAAAAACCTAAAATTCAGCATTTTGTGCTTATGGTCTACCCAATGGCGGGCGCCACAAACCAAGCCATGACGTGTCCAAGCTCAACTTCCCTCAACTCCCATATTCTCCACTACATCCACTAAGGCGCCTCACTTTGGCCTTGTGGCGGGCGCCATGGCCTTGTGGCGAACACCACAAGAGGAAAACAATTTCCCTCCATTTTCAAGTTGAAGGGCATCCAAGTCATTTCCATCTTTTTACTTGCTTATAAATAGAAACTCGAATTCACTTTTACAATCATCCAAACTTAGAGCAGAGGCAAACTCAGAGCAACTTTGTTTCACTTAGGCATATATTCAGTTTTATAAAGTGGTAATCGCTTCGCATTGGAGTGTTACCACAATTGTGTAATCAAGTCTGTGATAGAGTCTGTAATCGAGTTTGGAGCACTTTGGAAGGAAGTTAATCCTGCCGCCATTTTCATTTCCGCATTGCAATTTATTCAACCCTCCGATTGGAGTAGGTTTTATTACTTGTCTTTAATTTATTTATTTTCCGCACTCACTTTACTTTATTTATTTCCCGCATTCGCTTTACTTTATTTTATTTCTCGCACTCGCTTTAATTTATTTATTTCCCGCACTCACTTTAATTTATTTATTTCCCGTACTCGCTTTACTTTATTTATTTCCTCGCACTCGCTTTACTTTATTTATTTCCTCGCACTCGCTTTAAATTATTTATTTTCCGCACTCGCACTACTTTTATTTATTTTAATGCACTTTTACTTTACCATGTCTAGCTAAATTTATAAGGCTAGAATGTAAAGATCGTAATTGAACCAGTAATCCGTACAATTGTTCGTAGAAACACTTAAGGGCTATTTTAACTTTCAACTTATGTTTTCCCGCACTTCAATTCTGTTGGGTAAGATCGAAAGCCGTCCAACGTCTTTTTTAAGCTTAATTGTTTTTAACTATTTCAAAAACAGCGAAAGCGCTTTGTCTAGTTCATTAGGAGTTTTTAACAAAAAGAAGAAAAGAGATTTTAAAACTATTTTCGGACGGACGCGTTTATAAGTTTAGAGTTTGGTTCGTGAGAACCTCTTTTGGTTAAGAAATCCAGGTTATAATACTTTTCAACTTAGTCAAGATACTATATTTCTTAAAAATAGGTTTACTACTCTAACGCAATGCGCGCCTTTTTATAAGTGACAATAAGAGGGTTTGATTAGGGAGTACAACTCGGTTCTGAATACGCGAAAGCGACAGTTCCTGTTAAATTAGTTCTTTTCAAAGTAGGAAACACTGCCCATAAGTAGCTCTACTAGCAAGTACTTGGATTGTCAATTAATTACGTGAATTACATTCGACCCTGTCTTTATCAATTATATCTTTATTTCAACACTTTACTTTTCATTGCACACTCCAAAAACACCTATTTCGATTGCCTTTGATAAACACCATAACAATAGATAACGATAGATTGACACTTGGTCTTTGTGGATTCGACAATCTTTTATATTACTCTGACGCGTTCGTATACTTGCGAAAAGCACGCATCAAGTTTTTGGCGCCGTTGCCGGGGACCAATTTCGTCAAATTTCATTTTCCTGTTGTTATATCGTTTAGACTTAGGCTATTTCCCGCCGGTCAATGCGAAGAACTCGCAGCACTGGAAGTTTAAGCTTAGTACACCCTCTGGCGGAACCTGAACGTTACGCTCGCGCACGTTTATTCTTTCATAGAATTAAGAGAGCTATGGCCGAAGATCAAAACCAAAAACCTCTTAAGGACTTCTCTCAACCATCTAATGAAGAACCTAGTTCTAGTATAGTAAACCCAACCATCCCAGTTAATAATTTTGAACTTAAACCATCTCTGTTACAACTAGTGCAACAGAGACAATTCGCGGGTCTCGCTACTGAGAACCCAAACCAACATTTAAAAATGTTTCTTCAATTAGCAGACACTTTAAAACCAATGGAGCTTCTCCTGAGGCAATACGTTTGAGATTATTCCCTTTTTCCCTCAGAGATAAAGCCCTATCATGGTTAGATTCCCTTCCACCCAATTCCATTACGACTTGGGATAACCTTAGAAGAGTTTTTCTTGCTAGATATTTTCCCCCGAGTAAAACCGCCGTTCTTCGAAACCATATAACTAGATTTACCCAAAACCAAGGAGAATCGCTGTTTGAGGCTTGGGAGAGATATAAAGAGTTGTTACGAGCATGCCCATATCATGGCTTAAAAAATTGGTCAATCATCCAAACCTTCTATAATAGACTTAATTACAACACAAAGATGACCATCGACGCTGCCGCAGGCGGTGCTCTAATGAACAAACCTTATCCTGAAGCTAGTGCCCTCATCGAAGATATGGCTCAAAACCATCAATCATGGGGAGTCGAACGAGCGACAGTTGAGAAGAAGGAAGCCCAAGGAGGAGTGCATGAACTAAGCTCTATAGACATGATGCAAGCTAAAATGGACGCATTAGCCCTCAAAGTCGAGCATATGTGTATAAACCCAAATATTGTAGCCGCAGTTTCGTCGGATTGTGAGATATGTGGAACCAAAGGACACCAATCTGCAGAATGCAGTCTATTGAACGAAACCCACTCTGAGCAAGTGAACTACACCCAAGGGAACCCATACTCGAATACCTATAACCTTGGATGGAGGAATCACCCAAACTTCTCCTATAAAAACAATAACCCTATTCAAAATAATGCACCTCCGAGACCTAGTTATCAAGCCCCTAGATCAAATCAAACTATGCAACCTGTACCACCAAAGCCGAGCCTTGAGAAAATTATGGAAAATTTTATCACCGCTCAAACCCAACAAAACGAGGAGTTCATGAACCAAAACATTCATGTTAACGAATTGATTACTCAGTTAGGAACCAAGGTTGACCAAATAGTTACTCATACCTGTAGCGGTGTATTCGTCACTTTATGATTTATTGATTAAATCAAAAGCAAAGCATACAAAGAATCGAGTCGCCACCGCACTTTTATTTATCTAAAGGAATGGCTAAAAAGCAAACAAAAGCCTAAGAAGTTTTACACATAGAAAACTAATGAAAAGATCAGAGATCTGGGTAAGGGGTTAATTACGCAATGGGAAGGTGTTAGGCACCCAAAACGTCCTAGGTACTCCTAGGGAGCCCTTTTCACACTTGTTGTACGAAATGTTATTTGTTTATGAAATATTTATTGTGCAAACATGGATTGAAAGGATGAGAAAAGAATATACAATTTTTATTATTTTTGTGTTTGAACGGATGAACCTGTTGCCTACGTACCTTCCATGAAAGGTAAGGATCAAAACGCCGTAGTTCGGCTAAAAGATTTCCAAAATATGAGTGGATTGATTTTAAACAAAAGCCCTAAGGTCTTTCGTTATCCACGGGAGAAAACTCAACCTTATACAAACAACAAGTCCACCATGTGAGAAAAGCTTCAACTTGCTAGTGAGGGGTTAACCCTATAATAAGCAAGGAAGTCTTACAATTCAATCACTAAGGACAGAAGGTGAGATTAACATCAACCAACTAGGATAAATCAAACCTATGGCTAATGTATGAAAACTTAACAAGGATGGACAAAGCCACAAAACAATTGAATGAGTGAAATTAACCAATTAGGATTTATTCATAAAAGATGGTCAAAGTATGATTAGAATTCAATTCAAAGAAGTATTATGAAAATGAGGTTTGAAAAATCAAAGGCTTAAGGCCTAGGTTTCTAATTTGAAAAGAGATGAAAAATGTTTGCACAACGTTTTCAGGTTTTGGATTAATACAGATGGAGGTTTAAAGAAACAAAAGGTGCGAGGGTGAGGAAGTAAAACTTCTTAGATGTTCACCTCTTGAGATCATATGTAGATGATTCAAGTGATTCCTTTGGAATAAGGCAACAATGCAATAACAAATAAGCAAAACAAATGGATACCGGATGCCAATCAATGGACTTACACCAATCTCACAAACAAAGGTGGATACCGGATACCAATCAATGGATTTACACCAATCTCCTAAAACAAACATGGATATCAGATGCCAATATATGGACTTGTACCAATCTCCTAAAACAAACATGGATACCGGATACCAATCAATGGATTTACACCAATCTCCTACAACAAAACAATGATACCAGATGCCAATCAATGGACTTACACTAATCTCACAAAACAAAACTACAAGGATACCAGATGCCAATCAATGGATTTACACCAATCTCCTAAAAAAACATGGATATCAGATGCCAATCAATGGACTTACACTAATCTCACAAAACAAAACTGGATACCGGATGCCAATCAATGGACTTATACCAATCTCCTAAAACAAACAAACATGGATACCAGATGCCAATCAATGGACTTATACTAGTCTCCTACCATATCATAGGATACAACTGCCAATCAATGGTCTTATGCTTGTCTCCTCCATGGTCAAAGCAAAATGCTATAAAGCAAAGTTTATGAAATGATATACAAAGGATGATGATAAATGCACAAAGGCAAACTCAAGAAAATATGCACAGATGAATCAAGTAATTAACAACCAAGTCAACTAGCACACACTATATACAAGCAATTAGGCTCAAGCAAGGTTAGACTTTACAGTCAACTGGAATAGGGTATGTTGTGCTCTTAACCTTAACATTGAGAGTTAAGGTGAAGCAGATGAAATGGAGATGAGGGGTGTGCCTCATAGCTCTTATCCCTGGCCTGGGAGAGCTTTAAACATTAGAATGTGTGGGAGTTCAGAAAGTTGGAACTCTTCTCCACAAGTGATTTGACTCTATAAGATCTTGGGTTAATATTCACAGTGCATCAACATGTTATGTGAGCAAAGTGGATGACACACTAAGTAGTAGGAGATGGATTACATATCTCTTTTGTCTACCAATTGCCTCATAAGAGGACTTTTCCTGCTTGGCACAAAGAGTAAACAATCACAAGCATTGCCTCTTAAGGAGGACTTCAGACAGGTGCTTGCCCACATAACAGGACAGGTCTTCCAGACTACATGAAGAAGAGAGGTCATACCTAAGTGGTTAAGCAACCAAGCAAAAGCAAGTTCAAAATGAACTTAAGCAACTAATGTACCTGTGGAAACATCAAACAAATCAGTACAACTATACAGACAAACAACCAACAGTTAATATCAGACAAACAGACAAGGTTCACAACGTATAGGCCAAAGGTCGAACTCAAATGAGTCAACATCAACCTACAAAAAACACAAAGATTAGTAATCAAAGGCAAACATCAATGCTCAAATGATAGAGCATCAACAACTATGGAACTTGGATGTTCAACCTGAAATCAAAGCTCAAATGTGAGAGGCAAACCACTAGGTCAAAGCCTAGGGTCAAAGATGGAGAAAAAATTTAAAACAGAAGCTGAAAATTAACATGAATCAACTTCAAACACCTCTTGAAACAATCCAAAAGGTCTCACATCAATATCATATACCAAATCCATTTCATGATCAATTGAAGTTCAAGACAATTTTAAAGCTCAAATATGATTAACCAGAATGAAAAATCTCAATTAAATCAGAAATCAATCAAATAATTCCAAGAAAATTCATGCTCATTCAGAACATCCATAATATGCATCACACAAAAAATCAGGACAATTGGAATTCATTTGGCAAGGCAAACACATCACATAAGATGAACAAGCAAAGGTGTGACACAAATTGTCACACCTATCTTAACATGATCATAAAACAGCAATGACACATGATAAAAATACCAAATCAACACCATAATTTCAAGCAAAGTGTCTAGTTTTAACATGCAAAATTTCAGATTCATTGGATAAAAACTCAGCATTTCACAAATGATATGGCAAGGCAAGGTATAAAATGGATACATGTTCACATTCCCTAGCACAAAATAAAATCCAGCCAAGCACAAATTATGGAAAAGTGATCAAAAAAACTAGACAGAAAATGGAATGCAATGCAAAAAATCTCATAATTTTTGGAGCAATTTTCAATTTGTTATGATTTTTGAAAGATTTGAAATGAAATGAAATAATATGTGACAATTAAAATGAATTAAATGGAATATTTATTTAATTTGAAAAATAATTTGGCGCCAGCAGCGAAACGCTGCGTTCCACTTATGTGGTGGCAGCCAGGCGCGCGTTCAACAGGAACCGGCCAATTAGAACGCAAGCATGGGCGTCTCATGGAGCCAATCGCGTGCAAACCCTAGTGAAACATAAGGAAACGGATTTGTGTTGCTAAAACGAATTAAAAACAGTGGCCAAAAGTTCTGCACTTCATCTTCATCGTGAAACAGAGGAACAGTGAGATCATCAAGAACACCAAGAACATTTTTCCCAGAATTCAAAAAGGTATACATCAACATGTAGATCTTTCAACATAGAGCACGAATATATGCATGGCTAAGGCTAATTCAACATACACAAGGAGAATCGATCACATGAACATTTTGCACATGAAACTTAAAATCAACATTTCTCAGTCAATAGTGCATGAAATTCAATGGTTCGAAGCTCAGAACACTCAGTATCAAAAGATCAACAACAATAGCATAATAATTTCAAGAAATAAAGAGATCGATTATGTGACCTCTCGAAGTGCAGAACTGGAATTCGATGGATCCAAGCCTTGTGATGCTCAACAGTTCTTCTACAATGCTTGTGAAGTTGATTGGATGAGAGCTTGAGGTTCAATTGTGCACGAATCCTTCAGAACTTGGATTTACCATTGTTGCTTCAAAGCTTCAAGCATGAACAAACAGGCACGGATTCTCTTGATTCTTCCCTCAAACTTGCTCAAAGATGCTTCCAGATGATGAATCAAGTAATGGATTGTGATTTGGTTTTAAGAAATTTCCAGAAAAGTTGAGAGAAAAAGTTTAAGAAAATTTCTAGATCTGAAAATTGTGATTGTTGTTAGCTGAAAACAGTTAGGGTTTGTGTTATATACCTCTCCCTAATCATGCTCCTAATCATGTTTAAGCAAATGGTAATTGGATTAGCAAGAATGTGGTGTATGTGCAAATTAGCAATTTCACCTCATGCATGATATGCATGCATGAACAGTACACGAATTCACTTTAATTTCACTTAAAAATCCATTTTGGAGCTATTGGCAATGATAGAATGTTCAAATAATGCACCAATTTTAAACTTTAAAAATTCCCTCAAAAATCAAGTGAATTGGCAAATGTTCATATGATGGTAATTGATGAAATGCAATGCATGATTTGGAAAGTAGAGGTCAAGAGAAGAATGTACAAAAAAGAGCCATCCAATTTGGAGCTTTGGTTGAGAAGTTATGCACATTTGAAGTCCAATGCACACTTGGCCATGTTTTGATAATATCTCCTTAACCACACATGAGAAATTGATGATCTAGGACTTTTTAGAAATGGGAGAGAAAGATCTACAACTTTCATGTTCAACAAAAGTTCATTTGAAACTTTCTTAATGATGTAATTTGAAGTTGAAGTTAGGTTAAAACCTTTCCATTTTTGGCAAATTTGAATTATAGGTCACTTTCTATTTTTGGAAAGTTTTGACCTGACTTTATTTTCTTCAATGTTGATGTTTGAAATGTCAAATGAGACTTGTTTGAACATGAATGAAGTATTTCTAATCACTTCCCACCTCCAAATCCACAGTTGACTTGGCAGTTGACTTTCTAGGCCTTTAGTTGGCTGCGAACTGTTCTGATGAGATTCAAGCCTCTACCACTTGGGATTTTGATTCAAAATGATATCATAGCTCATATGAACTCTTGATAATGATTGTGGGGTCCAAATTCTCAAGAATGGCCACCATCTATTGCTCAATGACTGCCTTTAACTGCTTTGACTGTTGATTGCTTCATCTGCAAGACAAATGTTAGATGACATATTTTTGTACTTTTGGTTAGTGATAAAGAGAAAAGAAATGATATACAAGTGCAAAGCATACTTGGTGATCAAGAACCACTCTCAAACAGGTAACCCATCCATAGGGAAGCAAGCAAGGTGCACAATGATCCTTGAGGCAATGAGATGATATGACATGATGCCATGAGGGATCTTAGGGACAAAATTGGGGTCTTACAGATGCCCCTATTTAAGGTCATTCTAGCCGGAGAAGTGAAGTTTAGAAATCTTCATCTCGACGCGGTAGAATGGGCTTAAATAACAGTAATGAGACAAATTTTGGTCCCTAAGAGACCTCATGATGCAAATGTATGCATGCAAAAGAAACAAACTCTGTGGGGAATAATGATCCACAAAGAAGAAAAGACGATCCATCGGAGTAATACACTCACCAGGAACAGAGACTCTAACAGGACTCTCATGGGGATAAGAAAAAGAAAAAATGCGTGAGCAGGACACGACTCTGAATTAGGGAAAAACTGACATTGCGTGAACAAGACACGACTGGACTGGAGACCTCACTGGGGAGTGAAGGACTCAAACTGGGAAAAGAAGAATTCCAAAGGAGGACACATCCATTGGAAAGACTCAAGCTGACTCAAACTATCCACAAAGGATACTTTGGATGAAAATCCGGACTCGGACTGGGGAAAAGATTCACACAGAACCTCCCTGCCGGGGAAAAATTGCATATATTGGGGAAAACGCCAATACAACAAAAGGGTAAAATCACAGCAGAAACTCCACTAGAAAAGCAACAAAGAATGAGGTGTTACCGGTATAAGGGTAACAGGCTCAGGAAGAAATAATATCTAAGACCGGTATAAGGGTGAGAGATATCCATCAACCAACATCTGAGAAAGACCTGAAAAAGGTACATCAACTCAGGAAAATCTGACTCCACAGGGGACCAAGGTCATAATAGGGAGCAGAAAGGAAGGAACACCAAGGATACCGGGTACTGGGTATATAATAGGTGACCGACCAAAGCGTGAATTGGTATATATGCCAAAACACTCATCATCCGAAGGGAAGGCTTGAAAAAGCAAATCGACTTACAGGATGGACATTCGAATCCACAACGGGAAAACGAACCTTACTCAGCTGGGAAACAACCCAAAGAGCGCATGAGATATAATATCCATTACCGTCAGAACGTGGATAGTATACTCGCATGAGATATATCATCTATTATCGTCAGAACATAGATAACATACTCGCATGGAAGGAAACACCAGGGATACCGGTTACTGGGTATATAATAGGTGACCTACCGAGACCGTGAATTGGTATATATGCCAAGACACTCATCATCCAAAAGGATGGATATTCGATTCTACAAAGAATACGAATCTTACTCTACTGGGGAAAATCAACAAAGGACTCCAACCAACGAGCGAAATGAGATATATTATTCATTACCGTCAGAACGTGAATAATATACTCGAAAAGGAAGAGACATCAGAGATACCGGTTACTGGGTATATAATAGGTGGCCAACCAAAAAGAGAGACAATCGTTACCACAACAAACAGGGTATACGAAAGATAACTCACAGGGGATAAATTGCAAGCATCCGGCAATTATCCAAGAGAACAACAAATATTCGATTCCACAAAAGGGAATAAGAATCTTACTCGACCGGGGAAACACAACAGGCTTCGACTGAAGAGTGCATGAGATATATTATCCATTACCGTCAGAACGTGGATAACATACTCGCATGGAAGATTATCCACAACCGGTTACTGGGTTAATAAAGGATAAATCGACCGAAAAGAAAGGCACCGGGATACCAAAACTAGGTATATAAAGATGACCGATCGAAGGGAGCAACAATCATTACCAAGCAAAAAGGGTAAATGAAAGACGACCCGCTGGGGATGAATTGCAAAAACAGCAATTATCCACAAGGACTTGCTGGGGATACAATTGCTAGCAAACGGAAATTACCCAGAAGCAAGGAGGGAAAATCAACATCGAATATCGGATGAAGATAACCACAAAGAGTAACCATCATCAGTTAAGATGAACAACAAGGTTAACTCTGCAAAGGGGAGAAATTAGGGTTTACAACTACCGAATACGGGGTAGAAAACCAAAGACTCAACTGGGGATAGGGTGAATGAATGCCAAATACTGAGCAATTATTCAACTTATTCCACAGGGAGACACAGACTCCGTTGGGGATAAAACCACAACAGCACAAAATCCACCACCAACCAGAACGAACCACAAAGGTTACCTCTGCTAGGGGAAAAGAGATAGGACTTACAACTACCGAATACGGGGTAGTAGCCAAACTCTGATGAGGATAAAAAGTAGGGTTTACATCTACCGAATACTGGGTAGAAAACCACCAACTCCGCGTGGGGAATGAAGGAAATCACAAATCCGCACGGGAACAAATATAGGGTTTATAACAAACCACAAACTGCTGGAGAGCAGAAAAACTAGGATTTACGACTACCGACTACTAGGTAGAAAACCAACGACTCTCGCTGAGGAATAAAAGGTATATAACCACAAATTCCGCCAAGAAGAGGGAACATAGGACTTACAAATACCGGTATAAGGGTAGAGGCCCAAAAGATTCCGCTGGGGATAAAAGAATCATTGCCGGTTACTGGGCAATTTATTCATTTATTCCACAGGGAAACACAAGAAACAGTTGACAAATGCCAATTCAGGATCAAACCGAAAAGACAGACTGAATCAAAACTCGTCCTAATGAGGATATAACTCAATAGGAAAATCCATCCCAATATATGTGTTGGGAGGAAATGGAAGAAACCGTCATCCACGAGGACATATCTCAGTGGGGGACTGCAGAAGGAAAGACAGACACTTTCTGCTTATGGGGTTGACTCTATATTGAGATTAAACACCCGACATCTGCTTGGAAAAGATCTACTAGAGAGATCTATATCACCATAGCAATAGGCAACAAACAAGAGATATATGGCAAAAATGCAACATGAATATCTGAATGTTGAAAGCATGCATGAATATGCGTGATTTATGTTTGATGAATGCTGACAAAACAGACATATCTAACACAAACAGGCCCAGGAATCAAACGCCCGGTACTACACTTCCAGAGGAAACAACCAACTGGAAAGCCAATCTGCTGGAGATCTACATGTTGAAAAGCAAAGATCTGCGGGGAGGCAAAAGAGGTCAGAGATATCACAAAATCTCTTAGTGATGGATCAACAATCAACCCAACTGGCGAACAGAAAGTCACAACAGGCAACAACGGCCACAAAGACAAATCTGTTGGGGACATGGAGAAATCCTGAGGTATCTGCAGGGGGATTCTCAGTATCAACTGCAGAACAAGAGTTCACTGCACAAGCAAGAACTGCTACGAAAGCAGCTACAAATAACTCCGCTGGGGAACAACCCACAAAGAGAGAACAGATCATCCATGTAGAATCTAACTGCACAAGCAACTCTACTGGGAATAATGTTAGCCACTCCATTGGGGAATAAACCCACGGAGGGGAAAAATGGATCACACAAGTAGATTCTGCAATAAGCCACCCTACTGGGGATCAAAAACATCAGGAAATCAACCGAATCTCTAGATGATAGATCACCAACCGACCCTACTGGGGAAAACAACTCTGGCGGGGATCCTGACTCTGTTGGGGATACCAACTCTGGCGGGGACTCTGCAGGGAAAGCACAAAACTTCTGCAGGAAACTTCTGAGATATAATCCACCATACCACAAATCTACTGGCGGGGACTCTGGGGAAATCACAGCTACCATCCATTATACCACAACTCTACTGGCGGCTTTACTGGAGAATCCACTGGGGAATCCACCGGGGATGAGGAGGAGCTGGGGATCAACCACCAAACGCTGAACCTTCCAACAACCGATGAGGAGGAAATTAAACACTGCTCTGCCGAAGGAATAAGAGGTGAAAACCTCAACAAGCGCTCCGATGGGGAGGAATATAGCACATCATATCAATAAATCTTACTAGCGACTGTGCCGAGGAAAATGGTAAAGTACCGGGATGTCAACTTACCAACCACTGAATCTTCCAAAAGGGAAAACATCCATGCTGAAGAGAGAATACTGTTGGAGAGGACCATGAAGTCCTAACAAACACTCTGCTTGGGGAACAAACCCAACAAAAGCTCTGCTTGGGGAACAACCCCAACAATAATCCAGAGAAAGAGGACACAGCCATGCGAGGAATATGAACAAATGTCTTATCTGTTGGAAATCATGCCACCATTGGGAGAGCACTGAGAAATTCTTAAGTATCCTTTCATCATTGTGAATGTTCACTTTGTTTAAAACAACAATTTGAAAATTTTATTTGTTTAAAACAATGACATTTTATCAATTAAAACATGCAAAACATTTGTTGAATTGAAACAAATAAGAGTGCAAATAATTGGATAAAAGTTCAAATTGACTTAATGGGAATGGTAGCCTGCAAATGGCAAGACTCCATAGATCTGTACAAATTTGAAATCAGTGATATATATTGGAAGAGGGCTACATTGAACATAATGATCTTTTCTCTACCAATTTGAATTTCGATGTATTTGAAGCTTCAGTCGACGACGAATCGAGAATCTCTGACGAACAGACAGCTGTGGAACAGAAAGTCTTGTCAGGATGCAGTTACTTGCCATATCCCTAATTTTTGCCTAGATTTCCCCAGGGTGAGGTACTCAATCTAGCGGGATGCAAATATTCTTTTTTATGTCTCTAACTTTTGCCTGGATCGCCCTTTCGGGTTTTCCACCGAGATGCTCATTTTTGCCTAAGCCGCCCTTTCGGGTTTTCAACTTAGCGAGCTATTCTGTTTTTCTTTTGCATATACTCTTTTTTTAGGCAAAGTATTTCTTGACTGCATCTGAATTCACAGGACGAGTGAAATCCTCCCCATCCATTGTCGTAAGCATCAAAGCTCCGCTTGAAAAGGCTCTCTTAACAACATATGGACCCTCGTAGTTTGGAGTCCACTTGCCCCTGGAATCGGGCACGAAAGACAAGACTTTCTTGAGCACGAGGTCACCTTCTCGGAACACACGAGGCTTGACCTTCTTATCGAATGCTTTCTTCATTCTCTGCTGATATAACTGACCATGGCACACGGTAGTTAATCGCTTCTCTTCAATCAAATTCAGCTGGTCATAACGACTCTGAATCCATTCAACATCAGTCCATTAGGGATTTGAGGGTATGCTTTTTCTTTTATTCTTCTTCTTTTTTTTTTCTTATTTTGATTTTATTCTTTTATTTTTTTCACCCCCTCTTTTTTTTTTATTACATTTGTAATGCCCCAGTTTAACTGTTCTGTTGATTCTCAAGATACAACTGAATGATCTTCTTTTCATACTCAAGAAGGCGGGTAATCTTGTCAGGAATCCCCTTCGACATCATCTTCCTCTGCCTCAAATACAAGGAATTCAAGATTGAGAGATGGCGTTGGATCATTATGTTCAATGGGTTTAGAAATCCCTGCATAATGATTTTGGATAATGAAAAGCTTTTGAATTTAAACAAGCAAATCATTTATGCAGATGAAAAAATTGCTTTTATTTGTTTTTCAGGGTTTTTTGTGATCACTGATTTCATGCAAAAGCAAAAAGTGAAAACAAATGGAAAAACAAATGTTTAACAATGCATTAATTGAATGAAATATCATTGTATAAATGTTGCCAACAATGTCATCACTTCTCCTTTTGGCATGGGAGAAGGGTTTTGAACAAAGTGAACAAATTACGCTGACTTATGAATGACCGTAGGAACATCCACAGCGACCCAATTATGGCAGACACCACCAGGTATGATGAAGTTGCTCAGATCTTCTGCATCTTCTTCCAGAATAGCAGCAGCTTCTTCAGCTTGATCAGCATGGATGAAACCTCCACTCTTGAACAGCCCTTGCTCGTTGAATGCCCCGGAAGAATAGCCAATGCCAGCCCGGGATTTATTGTCTTCAAGCTCAATCATCTTTCCTAACCCAGCAACTGCACCACATTCAATGGCCAGTTTCGCATCACGATAGGAAGCAAATGAAGGAGACTTCTTCTCAATTGGCTCAGCTATAGACAAAGCTTGGAAAGGAGTTCCAACTTCATCCTCAGCATAAATATATGAGAAAGAAGACAAGTGGCTAACCAGGAGAGCCTTTTCTCCCCCTACCACAACCAATTTCTTATTCTTAACGAATTTCAGCTTCTGGTGTAGGGTGGATGTCACGGCGCCAGCCTCGTGAATCCATGGTCTACCAAGGAGATAGCTATAAGATGGGTGGATATCCATAACCTGAAAGGTAACTTGGAAATCACTTGGTCCAATCTTGATTGGGAGATCAACTTCCCCAATCACGGTCTTACGCGACCCATCAAAAGCTTTCACGACAACACCACTCTGCCTCATGGGAGATCCCTGATATGACAATCTCGAAAGAGTGGTCTTTGGCAATACATTTAGAGATGACCCAGTATCCACCAACACGTTGGACATGGCGTCAGTCTTGCAATTCATGGATATATGTAAAGCCATGTTGTGGTCTCTTCCCTCCTCAGGGAGATCAGCGTCACAGAAACTCAAAGTGTTGCAAGCAGTAATGTTTGCAACTATACTGTCAAACTGTTCTATGGTGACATCATGATCAACATAAGCCAGGTCCAATACTTTCTGCAGAGCCTCCCTATGGGGTTCTGAATTCAGAAGCAAAGATAACACGGAGATCTTGGACGGCGTTTGTAGAAGCTGGTCTACAACGTTGTACTCACTCTTCTTGATGAGCCTCAGCGTCTCATCACATTCTTCATTCACAATGCCACTCGGGCCAACAGAAGAAACAGGAGTCTTTTGTACAGAGGAGGGTTTGGCAACAGGTGCCGGATTCTGAACATTCACCGTAGTCCCAACCGGACGCTCAGCAGAATCAGAAGCAACAGCTCTGGCCTGAGGCTTAGGTGCAGAAAACACACGACCACTACGGGTCAACCCGCTCACATCAGCAATATTAACCACGGAAGTTGAAGGCAACGACACTTCTTTCCCATCTTCCACAGCAACGGGATTATATCGGAAAGGAATTGCTTTATCCGAAGAATAAGGCACAGAGCCTGCAGGCTTGATTATCAGAGAAGGAGAGACCTTCGGCTTGCTCCCATCATAACGGATGACAACAGGTTCCGGAAGCTTGAACACAGGAGAAATCACATTCACCTCTGGTTCGTCTTCATCAACATTTCGATTCTGCAGAATCTCTATGGTACCTTCATCCAACAGCTCTTGAAGCTCTCTTCGCACTTGGCGATAACCCAATCTATTGACGGAGCAGATACGGCATCTGTCATGGTCGTGCTCCATATGACTGTACTGACACAGCAGACGATGCAACTCGACCAATGACTGTCGAATATGACTCACATATTTGACTTTATACTTGCCAGGGCAACCCTGGACCATGTTAACCGACTTCCCATGCTCGGGCAATGGGTTCTTTGTAACATTCGGGCCTGAGTCCTCAAAGCTCAGGATGCCGCATCTCATCAAGTCTTGAACTTTGGTCTTCAACGGATAGAAATTTTCAATATTGTGTCCCGGAGCACCGGAATGATAAACACAGTGTTGATCTGGCTTGTACCACCACTGCGGGTTAGCAGGCACAGCCGGAGGCTCCCTTGGAGTAACCAGTTTCCTCTCCAATAAGGAAGGATATAATTCAGCGTATGACATAGGAATTGGATCGAAACTGATCTTCTTCCTATCATAATTCAGATTAGCCTGATTACTGGTGCTGCCACGAGGCTGGTAAGCCTGTTGCTGTGGACGATGTTGCTGTTGATACTGAGGTTGTTGCTGATGCTGATGATTGGGCTGCTGATATTGCTGAGAATTATCTCTGAAAACAGGTGCTATATGAGCCACCTGATGCTGGCCGCTGGCGTGACGCACAGGCTTCCTCTTAACAGAGGGTCTTCTGGGTTTAGCATGGTATTGCACAGCATGTGCCTCCCCATCTTTCTTCTTAAACGCCCCATATCGTTTAGAAGAGCTCTCATCTTTAGCCAACCGTCCTTCGCGGACACCTTCCTCCAATCGCATCCCCATGTTCACCATTTCGGTGAAATCAGAGGGAGCACTCGCAACCATCCGCTCATAATAAAATGAACTAAGAGTCTTCAGAAAAATCTTAGTCATCTCTTTCTCTTCCAGCGGAGGAGTAATCTGAGCTGCTAACTCTCGCCACCTCTGGGCGTACTCCTTAAATGTCTCTTTATCCTTCTGAGACATGGCCCTGAGTTGATCACGGTCAGGAGCCATATCAACATTATATTTGTACTGCTTGACGAAGGCTTCGCCAAGATCGTTGAAGGATCGGATGTTTGCGCTATCAAGGCTCATATACCAACGAAGAGCCGCACCGGACAAACTATCCTGAAAATAATGAATCAGAAGTTGATCATTATCAGTCTGAGTAGACATTTTCCTGGCATACATAACCAGGTGAGCGAGAGGGCAGGTGTTCCCCTTATATTTTTCAAAGTCAGGAACTTTGAACTTGACCGGAATCTTCACACCGGGAACCAGGCAAAGTTCAGCAGCAGACTTGCCAAACAGATCTTTCCCTCGGAGGGTCTTCAATTCCTTTCGGAGCTCGAGGAATTGGTCATTCATTGCTTCCATCTTCTCATTAACATCTGAGCCCTCAGACGACTCAGAATGATAGATGGTGTCGTCTACCCTGGGAGTGGTATGCACGACAGGAGGAGGCATAGCAAGGACCGGGCTAGATGCCGGCATGGAAGCAAAAGTTGGAGCTGGAATATCAGTCATGAAACCAGGAGGCATACCCCACGGAAACCCGGCTGGCATGTCATTCGGCACGAAATGGGCACTAGCAGCTGGCACGGTCGGAGCGACCACTTCTGATATAACAGTCCTCTGGGGAGGAGTTGCAGGAGGTGGAGATGGTTGATTCTGAGCAGCTAGAAATTGCTTCATCAAAGCAGTGAGCCTGGCGACTTCATCCTTCAGCTCTCTGTTCTCTTGTTCCAATTGATCCATCACTCTTGTAGAATTGGCTCTGGTATAGTACCGATGAGTCAGCTTGTCTTCAAAATAAATGAAGAGCACAGAGTTAGGCCGCAGACAAGAAGACCAGAACAACCTGCTTATGCAAGATGATGCATGCAATGCTTGTGCATATGCTTTGTTTTTATTTCAAGGAACTTTTAGAGTCCTATTTGCAAATTTGAAATATTAAGCATTTAATAGCATATGGAAAAATATCTCATCAAATATATTCGAGACAAAGAAGTACAGCATTGTTGATTATTACAAGGGAAAAGGAAAATGAACATCCTATGGATCCCTAGAAGCTCGAGATGTCGAAAGACGAGATACACAAAGCTTCTTGATCTCTCTCTCATAAGCTGCTTCCATATCTGCTTTCTCCTTCGCAAGTCCATCATACTTCCTCTTCCAGAACTTGGAAGACTGAGGAAGCAGAGAAGTCCAAGTATCATTCGGATCATCTATCACCTGATGCTCGAGGAACTCAATCAGAGCGTCCTTCTCCTTAAGCTGTTGAAGTAACTCTTCTCTTTCACGGATCCAAGCACGTGAAAGGTCTTCGTCTCTCAACTCCTCTACGCCTTGGTTAGGGAGGGTTGAAGGCCCAACCACAACCAACGGTGTAGGTCTCGGATAATCATACGGCATAATATACTCAGAAGCTCTTTGTCTGACCCAAGAAGTATAAGGCTCCAAAGCAATGCAGTTCTTCGGACCCAACTCGTTTCTACCCTTCTTGTGAATCTTGCGCCAAGCGCGGACCATTCTGGCTTTCAGGCCTTGGGGATCTTTACCCTCCTGAAAGAACACACCTTCTAACAGAATGTTATGAGGTTTATCCTTTAGGGGGAACCCAAGCTGACGACGTGCTAAAATAGGATTGTAGCTGATCCCACCACATGTACCAAGAAGAGGCACATTGGGGAATTCACCATAATAATCAATAATCTAAACAGTATCATACACGCGACCATACCAAGAGATATCATCATTAGTGAGAGACATAAGCCTCGTAGACCACCGTAGACATCCCTTGTTCTCCTTGAAAGCGACCGTCTGCGGTAAGTGAGAAATAAACCACTTATACAACAGAGGCAAACAGCACACAATAGCTCCTCCACCCTTTGCATTCCTCAGATGCAAAGAGAAATAGGTATCACCCAACAGAGTAGGAACGGGATTAAGAACAGAAAAGATCCTAATGGCGTTCACATCCACAAATTTGTCGATGTTGGGGAACAATGCCAAACCATAGATGAGCAGCACAAATAAAGCCTCAAAAGCATCCTCACTCATGGCCTTCCCATAAACAGTAGCTTGAGCGATGAGGAAATCAGAAGGAAGACCCTGAATTCCACCTTTAGTGGTCATATGCGCCTCAATCAGGGATTCATCTATGTGCAACAAGTCTGCGATCTCTCGAGAAGTCGGAATACTCTCTAGGCCACTGAACGGCACCTGATCCAGAATAGGAATACCCACAAGATGAGCATACTCATCGAGCGTAGGCAACAACTGAAAGTCCGGAAAAGAGAAGCAGTGATACAGAGGATCATAAAACTGCGCCAAAGTACTCATCAACCCTTCGTCAACCTGAGTAGTCAACAGAGGCAGAAGCTTCCCATAGCGAGCTTTGAAACCCAAGGGATCTAATACATAAGATGTCAGATTCCTTAACTCTTTCAGATCGGGCTGTCGGAAGCTGTACTTCTTTGTATGCCTTTTCGGTCTTTCCATGTCTGAAAAGTTTGCAAATAAACCCTTTAAGTTCCTTGAAAATTTTCTGATTTTTCTGATGACATGAATGCAGATGAATGCATGAATGTATGAATGCAGCAATCACACTCAAGGATCAAGCAAATCACACCAGACAAAGGTCATGGGAAAGCTCATAGTATCCTTAATATCAATCATCCATTTTGGTGGATTAGGGTTTTCACCTTATCAACACCCAAGTTCCATTGATATTAACAATACATGAACCGGCTCAATCATCCTTAATATCAACCATCCATTTTGGTGGATTATGGTTTTCACCTTATCGACACCCAAGTTCCATTGATATTAGGGATGTCTGAACGACTCAACCATGAATCACGGGTTTGTTGAGAGTCACGAGCATGGAGTCTCGGTTGAGAACCACCCAAAGGGAGTGTACTAGGGTTTAAACCTGCCGAACATGTTCGATCAGAGGTTCCCATAGTCATCATCCCATCTTTCGGATATTATCGGAGGAACGAATACTCGTATTCCGAAAATATTCTCAGGAGAGACTCTTATGAGTGTAGTATCGCGTAACAATCGCATCAGATCTTACATCTGAACGACCTCCGCACTACGTCCTAAAAAATAGGCCAAGATGGGCTTGGTAAACTAAGGTCCTTGGCTTCTACGGCACACATTGAAAGAATAATGCCTAACCACAAATGACTTGTGTGACATTATTAATCCAACATGACCTCCACCAAGTGAATGGACTCGCAAGTCAACTTGTTAAGGAATACTCCACACAAGTCGACAAGACTACGCTATTCTCATATCCTAAGGTGCACTCGAGTTCGGGTATAGAACTCATCTCACAGAGATCACCAAGCAAACAGCAAATGTATATCAAGCAATTCAAACATTACAATCAATACAGTTATCCCAAATTGTACAAAAATATGTCAAATAACAAATAAACAAATATTATACAACAAGGGTGTAAAGTAGGCAATACCACCAAGGATGATCTCCCCAGCAGAGTCGCCACTTTTCTGTAGCGGTGTATTCGTCACTTTATGATTTATTGATTAAATCAAAAGCAAAGCATACAAAGAATCGAGTCGCCACCGCACTTTTATTTATCCAAAGGAATGGCTAAAAAACGAACAAAAGCCTAAGAAGTTTTACACATAGAAAACTAATGAAAAGATCAGAGATCTGGGTAAGGGGTTAATTACGCAATGGGAAGGTGTTAGGCACCCAAAACGTCCTAGGTACTCCTAGGGAGCCCTTTTCACACTTGTTGTACGAAATGTTATTTGTTTATGAAATATTTATTGTGCAAACATGGATTGAAAGGATGAGAAAAGAATACACAATTTTTATTATTTTTGTGTTTGAACGGATGAACCCGTTGCCTACGTACCTTCCATGAAAGGTAAGGATCAAAACGCCGTAGTTCGGCTAAAAGATTTCCAAAATATGAGTGGATTGATTTTAAACAAAATCCCTAAGGTCTTTCGTTATCCATGGGAGAAAACTCAACCTTATACAAACAACAAGTCCACCATGTGAGAAAAGCTTCAACTTGCTAGTGAGGGGTTAACCCTATAATAAGCAAGGAAGTCTTACAATTCAATCACTAAGGACAGAAGGTGAGATTAACATCAACCAACTAGGATAAATCAAACCTATGGCTAATGTATGAAAACTTAACAAGGATGGACAAAGCCACAAAACAATTGAATGAGTGAAAATAACCAATTAGGATTTATTCACAAAAGATGGTCAAAGTATGATTAGAATTCAATTCAAAGAAGTATTATGAAAATGAGGTTTGAAAAATCAAAGGCTTAAGGCCTAGGTTTCTAATTTGAAAAGAGATGAAAAATGTTTGCACAATGTTTTCAGGTTTTGGATTAATACAGATGGAGGTTTAAAGAAACAAAAGGTGGGAGGGTGAGGAAGTAAAACTTCTTAGATGTTCACCTCTTGAGATCATATGTAGATGATTCAAGTGATTCCTTTGGAATAAGGCAACAATGCAATAACAAATAAGCAAAACAAATGGATACCGGATGCCAATCAATGGACTTACACCAATCTCACAAACAAAGGTGGATACCGGATACCAATCAATGGATTTACACCAATCTCCTAAAACAAACATGGATATCAGATGCCAATATATGGACTTGTACCAATCTCCTAAAACAAACATGGATACCGGATACCAATCAATGGATTTACACCAATCTCCTAAAACAAAACAATGATACCAAATGCCAATCAATGGACTTACACTAATCTCACAAAACAAAACTACAAGGATACCAGATGCCAATCAATGGATTTACACCAATCTCCTAAAAAAACATGGATATCAGATGCCAATCAATGGACTTATACCAATCTCCTAAAACAAACAAACATGGATACCAGATGCCAATCAATGGACTTATACTAGTCTCCTACCATATCATAGGATACAACTGCCAATCAATGGTCTTATGCTTGTCTCCTCCATGGTCAAAGCAAAATGCTATAAAGCAAAGTTTATGAAATGATATACAAAGGATGATGATAAATGCACAAAGGCAAACTCAAGCAAATATGCACAGATGAATCAAGTAATCAACAACTAAGTCAACTAGCACACACTATATACAAGCAATTAGGCTCAAGCAAGGTTAGACTTTACAGTCAACTGGAATAGGGTATGTTGTGCTCTTAACCTTAACATTGAGAGTTAAGGTGAAGCAGATGAAATGGAGATGAGGGGTGTTCCTCATAGCTCTTATCCCTGGCCTGGGAGAGCTTTAAACAATAGAATGTGTGGGAGTTCAGAAAGTTGGAACTCTTCTCCACAAGTGATTTGACTCTATAAGATCTTGGGTTAATATTCACAATGCATCAACATGTTATGTGAGCAAAGTGGATGACACACTGAGTAGTAGGAGATGGATTACACATCTCTTTTGTCTACCAATTGCCTCATAAGAGGACTTTTCCTGCTTGGCACAAAGAGTAAACAATCACAAGCATTGCCTCTTAAGGAGGACTTCAGACAGGTGCTTGCCCACATAACAGGACAGGTCTTCCAGACTACATGAAGAAGAGAGGTCATACCTAAGTGGTTAAGCAACCAAGCAAAAGCAAGTTCAAAATGAACTTAAGCAACTAATGTACCTGTGGAAACATCAAACAAATCAGTACAACTATACGGACAAACCAACAGTTAGTATCAGATAAACAGACAAGGTTCAAAATGTGCAAGCCAAAGGTCAAACTCAAATGAGTCAACATCAACACCATAATTTCAAGCAAAGTGTCTAGTCTCAACATGTAAAATTTCAGATTCATTGGATAAAAACTCAGCATTTCACAAATGATATGGCAAGGCAAGGTATAAAATGGATACATGTTCACATTCCCTAGCACAAAATAAAATCCAGCCAAGCATAAATTATGGAAAAATGATCAAAAAAAACTAGACAGAAAATGGAATGCAATGCAAAAAATCTCATAATTTTTGGAGCAATTTTCAATTTGTTATGATTTTTGAAAGATTTGAAATGAAATGAAATAATATGTGACAATTAAAATGAATTAAATGGAATATTTATTTAATTTGAAAAATAATTTGGCGCCAGCAGCAAAACGCTGCGTTCCACTTATGTGGTGGCAGCCAGGCGCGCGTTCAATAGGAACCGGCCAATCAGAACGCAAGCATGGGCGTCTCATGCAGCCAATCGCGTGCAAATCCTAGTGAAACATAAGGAAACGGATTTGTGTTGCTAAAACGAATCAAAAACCATGGCCAAAAGTTCTGCACTTCATCTTCATCGTGAAACAGAGGAACAGTGAGATCATCAAGAACACCAAGAACATTTTTCCCAGAATTTAAAAAGGCATACATCAACATGTAGATCTTTCAACATAGAGCACGAATATATGCATGGCTAAGGCTAATTCAACATACACAAGGAGAATCGATCACATGAACATTTTGCACATGAAACTTAAAATCAACATTTCTCAGCCAATAGTGCATGAAATTCAATGGTTCGAAGCTCAGAACACTCAGTATCAAAAGATCAACAACAATAGCATAATAATTTCAAGAAATAAAGAGATCGATTATGTGACCTCTCGAAGTGCGAAACTGGAATTCGATGGATCCAAGCCTTGTGATGCTCAATAGTTCTTCTACAATGCTTGTGAAGTTGATTGGATGAGAGCTTGAGGTTCAATTGTGCACGAATCCTTCAGAACTTGGATTTACCATTGTTGCTTCAAAGCTTCAAGCATGAACAAACAGGCACGGATTCTCTTGATTCTTCCCTCAAACTTGCTCAAAGATGCTTCCAGATGATGAATCAAGTAATGGATTGTGATTTGGTTTGAAGAAATTTCCAGAAAAATTGAGAGAAAAAGTTTAAGAAAATTTCTAGATCTGAAAATTATGATTGTTGTTAGCTGAAAACAGTTAGGGTTTGTGTTATATACCTCTCCCTAATCATGCTCCTAATCATGTTTAAGCAAATGGTAATTGGATTAGCAAGAATGTGGTGTATGTGCAAATTAGCAATTTCACCTCATGCATGATATGCATGCATGAACAGTACACGAATTCACTTTAATTTCACTTAAAAATCCATTTTGGAGCTATTGGCAATGATAGAATGTTCAAATAATGCACCAATTTTAAACTTTAAAAATTCCCTCAAAAATCAAGTGAATTGGCAAATGTTCATATGATGGTAATTGATGAAATGCAATGCATGATTTGGAAAGTAGAGGTCAAGAGAAGAATGTACAAAAAAGAGCCATCCAATTTGGAGCTTTGGTTGAGAAGTTATGCACATTTGAAGTCCAATGCACACTTGGCCATGTTTTGATCATATCTCCTTAACCACACATGAGAAATTGATGATCTAGGACTTTTTGGAAATGGGAGAGAAAGATCTACAACTTTCATGTTAAACAAAATTTCATTTGAAACTTTCTTGATGATGTAATTTGAAGTTGAAGTTAGGTTAAAACCTTTCCATTTTTGGCAAATTTGAATTATAGGTCACTTTCTATTTTTGGAAAGTTTTGACCTGACTTTATTTTCTTCAATGTTGATGTTTGAAATGTCAAATGAGACTTGTTTGAACATGAATGAAGTATTTCTAATCACTTCCCACCTCCAAATCCACAGTTGACTCTGTAGTTGACTTTCTAGGCCTTCAGTTGGTTGGGAACTGTTCTGATGAGATTCAAGCCTCTACCACTTGGGATTTTGATTCAAAATGATATCATAGCTCATATGAACTATTGATAATGATTGTGGGGTCCAAATTCTCAAGAATGGCCACCATCTATTGCTCAATGACTGCCTTTAACTGCTTTGACTGTTGATTGCTTCATCTGCAAGACAAAGGTTAGATGACATATTTTTGTACTTTTGGTTAGTGATAAAGAGAAAAGCAATGATATACAAGTGCAAAGCATGCTTGGTGATCAAGAACCACTCTCAAACAGGTAACCCGTCCATAGGGAAGCAAGCAAGGTGCACAATGATCCTTGAGGCAATGAGATGATATGACATGAAGCCATGAGGGATCTTAGGGGCAAAATTGGGGTCTTACAATACCAAGATGCTTGAAACCCAAATCTCTCAGGTAGCTTTAAACCAAGCCCCTCAGACTACACGTGGAGGACAATTCCTTGGACAACCTCAACAAAATCCGAGAGGACACGCCAATGCCATTACCTTACGAAGTGGGAACGCTTATGATAAGCCACCAAACCCAAGATTGAGTGAACGTGAAACTTCTAAGGAATGTACCAAACCCACGGACGAAGTAAAGGAACCAGAGGAATCTGAAAACCAGGAAGGTCGAGAGAAAGGAGAAGAACCTAAAGATAAAACTTACGTACCACCCCCGCCATATAAACAACCTATACCATATCCGCAAAGACTCAAACAAACCCAGATCAATAAACAGTATCAAAAATTTATTAAAGTTATAGAAAAACTTCATGTAGAAATCCCTTTCACAGAAACCATCACCCAAATACCTTCTTATGCAAAGTTTCTCAAAGACATCCTTACCAACAAACGTAGACTTGACGATCCGAAGCCTTTGGAATGTAATGCTATTTCCGAGGACAAATTAGCAAAGAAAGATAAAGATCCTGGAAATTTCTCCATTCCTTGCCTTTTGGGTAATCATGTCATCGAAAAATCTTTTCTAGACTTAGGAGCTAGTGTGAGCTTAATGCCTTTAGCGGTTTGTGAGAGGTTAAACTTAGGAGAATTACAGCCCACTAAGATGTCACTTCAGTTAGCCGATAGATCTGTTAAATATTCGATAGGCATTTTAGAAGATGTTCCTGTTAAGATAGGTCAGTTATTTATCCCTACTGATTTTGTTGTCATGGACATCAAAGAGGACAATGATATACCAATCCTTCTAGGTAGACCATTCTTATCGACTGCAGGAGCCATAATAGATGTCAAGAAAGGAAAGTTGACATTTGAGGTAGGTGATGAGAAAATAGAATTTATACTTTCGAAATTTCTTATGGCACCTGTGATGGGAGACTCGTGTTATGCCTTAGATATCATTGATGAATGTGTTAGAGAATTAGAACAAAAAGAAATTATAAAAACAATTAAGTTACCATCAACTCTTATAAGAGAAGATGATGACTTTAAGAAACCCTACATCGATGATAACCTTTACGAATGTTTATCCCTTACCCCAGATCCTATGCCATGCCCTAAGAAACCAACCTTAGAACTTAAGGAACTGCCTAAGAACCTGAGATATGAGTTCCTCGATGAAAAGATGAACCGTTCAGTTATAGTTAGTGCTACCTTGAGCCAAGAGGAAACGAACCAACTTTTAGACGTTTTACGAAGATATCCCTCAGCCTTAGGATATAATATCTCTAATCTGAAAGGTATAAGCCCATCCGTATGCATGCATCGGATTTCGCTCGAAGAAGATTCAAAACCCTCTAGGGAACATCAGAGAAGAATAAACCCTATAATGAGTGATGTTGTTAAAAAGGAAGTTCTTAAGTTACTTGAGGCAGGTATCATCTACCAGATCTCGGATAGTAAGTGGGTGAGCCCTGTGTATGTAATACCTAAAAAGGGAGGCATCACAGTCGTGCAAAACAATAAAGGCGAACATGTAGCAAAACGTTTAGAAGGAGGATGGAGGATGTGTATAGATTATAGAAAATTAAATAAAGCAACTAGGAAGGATCATTTCCCTTTACCATTTATTGACCAGATGTTGGAGCGTCTAGCCAGACACTCTTACTTCTGCTATCTGGATGGATACTCTGGATTCTTCCAAATACCTATCCACCCCGAAGATCAAGAAAAAACTACCTTTACATGCCCTTATGGAACTTTTGCCTACAGACGAATGTCGTTCGACCTCTGTAATGCCCCAGCTACTTTCCAACGCTGCATGATGTCAATCTTCGCAGATTACCTAGATGGTATCATGGAAGTGTTTATGGATGATTTCTCGGTTTGCGGATTTGACTTCCACAATTGTCTTGCTAACCTTGAGAAAATCCTGGAGAGATGCGTGGAGGTGAACCTCGTGCTAAACTGGGAAAAATGTCATTTCATGGTAACCGAAGGAATAGTTTTAGGACATATAGTTTCCGAAAAAGGTATAGAGTTAGATAAAGCTAAAATAGAAGTTATAGAAAACCTAAAACCCCCAAAAACCATCAGAGAAGTCCGAAGCTTTCTTGGACACGTTGGATTCTACCGGCGTTTTATTAAGGACTTCTCCAAAATAACTAAACCTTTAACTGGACTTTTAATGAAAGATGCTGAATTCATTTTCGATGAAAAATGTAATGACGCATTTAATCTTTTAAAACAAGCGTTAGTATCTGCACCCATTATGAAACCACCTGATTGGTCAGAACCTTTTGAGATAATGTGCGATGCTAGTGATTATGCAGTTGGAGCCGTTCTAGGACAAAGGAAAGATAAAAAAATTACATGCCATTTATTATGCCAGTAGAACCCTAGATGCTGCCCAACTTAATTATGCAACAACTGAAAAAGAATTACTCGTTGTAGTTTTCGCTATAGACAAATTTAGATCTTATCTAGTAGGAGCAAAAATTATTGTTTACACCGATCATGCTGCCATTCGCTACCTATTAAGTAAAAAAGATGCCAAGCCCAGGTTACTCCGATGGATTCTATTACTACAAGAGTTTGATTTAGACATAAGAGACAAAAAAGGCACTGAAAATGTAGTAGCTGATCACCTTTCTAGGCTAGAACATCTAAAACCAGAACTAGTACCCATAAATGATGGTTTTGCCTATGATAGACTGATAGCTAGAGTAGAAACCATTGAAGATAATAACCTAGATCATTATGAGCATTCCCAAAATTCCTTAGCAATAAGTAACGTACCCTGGTATGCAGATTTCGTTAATTACCTAGCTGCTGATATAGCACCCCCTGATCTTGACTACCACCGCAAGAAGAAATTCTTCCACGATGTGAGAAACTTCTATTGGGACGAACCGCTCCTTTTCAAAAGGGGTAAAGATGGCATTTTTCGCCGTTGCGTTCCAGAAGAAGAGGTAAATAGTATTATCGAGAATTGTCATTCTGCGCCTTATGGTGGACATGCAAGCACCTCTAAGACATATGCCAAGATTCTTTAAGATGGCCTATTCTGGCCTACCATGTGGCGTGATGTCTATGCTTGCATTGTCAAATGTGATAGATGCCAACACACTGGAAACATTTCAAGACGAGATGAAATTCCCTTAAGAAACATTCAGGAAGTAGAACTCTTTAACGTATGGGGTATAGATTTCATGGGACCTTTTCCATCATCCTTAGGAAACAGGTATATAATAGTAGCTGTAGACTATGTGTCTAAGTGGATTGAAGCTATAGCTGCACCCACAAACGACACTAGGGTAGTAATCAAACTATTTAAAAACTATATATTCCCTAGATTTGGAACACCACGTTTAGTCATAAGCGATGGAGGATCACACTTTATATCGAGAATATTTGACAAAATTTTAAGAAAATATGGAGTTAGGCATAGAGTAGCAACACCATACCACCCACAAACTAAAGGCCAAGTAGAAGTATCTAATAGGGAGATAAAACAAATCCTAGAGAAAATTGTTTCTATTTCTAGGAGAGACTGGTCTCAGAAGCTTCAAGAAGCGTTATGGGCCTATAGAACCGCTTTCAAAACCCCTATAGGAACTACTCCTTATCAACTAGTTTATGGAAAATCATGTCACTTACCATTCGAATTAGAGCATAAGGCCTATTGGGCCCTTAAAACTTTGAATTTAGACTACCTAGCCGCCGGAGAAAAGCGTACCCTAGACATTCATAAATTAGAAGAACTTAGGCAATCTGCCTACGAGAATGCAAAAATATATAAAGAGAGGACAAAAGCCAATCACGACAAAAGAATAGTAAAGAAAAATTTCAATATAGGCGATCATGTTCTCCTTTTAAACACTAGGTTACAACTCTTCCCTGGAAAGCTACGTTCAAGATGGATTGGTCCTTTCGAAGTATCCAGGATTCTGAGATCCGGAGCCGTAGAAATCAAGAACGATACCTGTAGTCCATTCATTGTAAATGGACAAAGACTGAAGCTCTACGAAGGAGGAGACATTCCAGCATACTACTCGAGCCACACCCTGATTGATCCACCAATCCCTACTACTACAGGTGTATAAATTCTAATCGTCAAGCTAATGACGTTAAACAAGCGCTGCGTGGGAGGCAACTCATGGTTTTTCTTTCATTTTACTTTTTCGCATTTATTTATTTTTATTTTTATTTTATTTTATTTTATCATATTTTGCATTAAGACTAAGATTTGAATGGTTTGTATTTTCAAGATCACTTTCTTAACCTTTACAGGATGCAGGATTTTGATGACATGCATGTGGCCTATAGAGATAATGCTCAGAGGGAGCGCTACATCACTTTGTATCAGCGCCCTATGGCACCCACACGTTATCCTGATCAGCACTGTATGGAGGCACTGGGTTTCGAGCCGAGTATCCGATTCCTTAACCACCAGCTTCACTGGGACGAGTTTGTTGATGGCTTGAGTAACACATATAGGAACCTGACTTTGGAGTTCCTGAGTTCATTCGACTATGACCCATATTCTGGACCAGATGGGTATGCTGCTTTCAGGCTTTTCGGAGTTGAGTACTCCTTCAGCCAGAAAGAGTTCGGCGACTTATTGGGTTTCCAGACTACTCCTGATGCTATCCCGGAGACACCTATAGGATATTTCTTGGGTAAGGAGGTTGAGAAGTTTCGGAGTGATATATCAGGTGGCGGAAGCCAAGATCCATCTATGCGGTTGTCTCATGTCATACATAACCCCGCCTTCAGATACTTTCAGATGATATTAGCACATTCCTTCTTGGGAAGGCCGGATGCAGAGACACTACTGACTGAAGAGGAGATCTTCCTATTATTCTGTGCATCCCAGTCTCGCCCAGTAGCATGTGGGAACTTTTTATTATACAGTCTCAGCGGTATCTCCAGATCTACCGAAGGAGTCATCCATGTTGGCGGAATCATCACGCAGATTGTTGTCGCTTTAGGTCTGTCTCGCAAGTTGTTACATCTTCGGACCTACTGTGGGTACACGACCATGGACATCGACTTCTGTTTGACCAGAGGATTGATGAGGAGAGCCTCTTTCCACCCATGTCAGTTCCGATTGCTAGTCGACAGTGAGGTTATCCATTACTTCACACTGCCAGACCCTATGATGACCAGTGTGCATGATCAAGCGAATTGGAGTTATGCTTTAGAGGGCCAGGGAGAGACAGTTGAGGAGCCGAGATCGCCACCCATTGCTGAATACACACCTACACCACCATCTCCCAGAATCACTGTTTTCTCTAATAATCTTTCATTGCAGACACCCGACATCTGCACTCAGATTGCTGAGTGTCGTAGAGAGATCGCAGCGCTTAGACAGGAGGTGGCTGACCTTACTTTACAGATGGGAGTGTCTGATCACACCCATGCTACTGAAGCCGACTGTCTATATCAGGAGATCGCAGAACTCAAGCAAGAAGTAGCCATGCTCCGCGGTTCCTCTCAGGAAGATGACATCCCCACTACATGATCTCACCATTTAATCTTATTTTATCTCATTTTTATATTTCTCGTATTTACATAACTCATCTTACATTATCGCATTTGGAATATTATATAAACTACATCTATACATTAGTATTTCTATTTTTATTTATATTTATTTTATTTGCATTTTAATTTTTCAGTTATTTATTTATTTATATTTAATTTCTGTTTTTGTTTTTGTTTCAGTTTCACTTTTTATTTTTGTTTTTACTTTTATAAAATTATGCAAGTCAAAGATACTAGGAGAATCACAAGACAAATGCTATCCAGACCCCTCAAAGCCAAAAGACAAGAGAAGCCCAAACCAAAGGACCAAAATCTGGCCCAACCAGATTTTGCCTTGTGGCGCCCGCCACAGCGTCTGTAAATGGTCGGGGCAGAACCCCTTTCTTCACCATTTTTGCAACTCACAACCTCCCAAACCGATTTTTTCACCTTGGAAAAACATCCTTGAACCCACAAAAAGCTCATACTTTTCTAACCACCACACCACACAAATCATTATTCCACTTTCCATTTTCGATTTCATCCATCGGATTTTGTAAAAATCCAACCTTTTTCACAAACCACTTCATCTTCTTCATCACTTTTCAAGAGCTTTCAAATGGAGTTTAACGGATTCATTCTTCGAGGAGGGAAACCGGGGTATCGGCAAAGAAAAATTATTGAACGGTTGCAAAATCGGGAAATCCTCCCGACAAGGTATGTTGACGAAGACTGTCTCTACACTTTAGGTATCTATCATAGCATATTTCATTTATTAGATAATTTAGGTTTGCATAATTTCTTTTCCAATAAAGAACCTACCTATGAGCGGTTGACAATTGAATTTTTGAGTTCCTTAATTTATATTGTCAACCCTAACACTATTAGCACAGTTGGTACTGTCAAATTTAGAATGTTTGCTATTGAATACCAATTCAGTACCGACGAACTAGCCAGCTTGTTAGGGATCCCTTATGGGGAAGGTGCTATTTGTGAGGCCCCTTTGGATTCCGAATGGTCTGTTGAGGTATTTTCCTTCTGGGAGCGTTTATCAAACACTTCCATAAACTCTTTTGAAGGAGTTCTTGCCTCAACTATCCATAACCCGACCATCAGAGTTTTTAGATATCTGTTGGCATGCACTATTTTTGGCCGGGAGAATCCAAATAAGGTTAATGCTAGAGAGCTTCTATTTTTACAAGGAAGCCTCACAAATAAACGTATTAATTCGGTCCCGTTCATGCTTGCTCATATGATTTTAACTGTGAATAAAGCGGGACCGGTTTCTTTTGGTGGATTGATTACATCTATTGCTCGGGCGCTTAACCTGAACAATGAGATGGCTACCCTAGAACCCTTACCTCCTTGCACAATTAACCTAAAATTTCTGAGAGACATGAAATTGTACCGCTCGAGGAGAGAAGGAGGCTATATGCTTATGGTTCATGGCGTAGCCATCCCGTCTGTTGCTTTACCGTGCACTAGACATACAGATGTACGAGATGAAAGGAATTGGACCTACGCTTTAGATGCTCCACCTGTTTTGGGTCCTCTTCCTCCTAACATTCCTAATGAGGCGGGACATGACACTGATGATGAATATGATCAGAGAGAGAGATCTCCCGTACCCCATGTGTCCCCCCATCATCCTTCACCACCACACACAGCACCATTTTCTTCTTCTGCAGGTACCACTCCTGGCTTCTATATTACAGAGGAGATGTGGCGTGACCACATGGCTAGAGAGCAAAGGCGTGACGACCTCCTCTCTACCCTCCAGCAACAAATGACGAATAATATGAACTTCATGCAAGAATCGCAGCGGAGGACAGACAGGTCCTACGACACTGTTCTACAGTCCCTACAAACAATCACAAATACACAGGCCCGTCAACAACACTACCACCAGCAACACATTGCTCTCGTAGAAAACACCCAGGGTACCATTTTAGGTCACCTTCGAGACGTGAGGACCGCTCAGGATGCCCTGATGGCGAGGATGGATCAGAGAGACCGTCGTCGTACCCGATCCCGTCGTCCACCTCAGGATGGCGAGGGCACTAGTGGTCAGCAATAGGTTTCCAGGTAACTCTTCCCTTATCTTATTTCGAAACATTGGGGACAATGTTCGATTTAAGTGTGGGAGGAGACTCTATTGTCTTTTCTTTATTTTGCTTTTCTCGTTTTTCCTTTATCGCTCTTTCTTTGCTGTTTTTAGATAGTTTATTTATTGTTATTTCCTTTTAGTTGTCTATTTTGCTTTTTAGTATAATGCATGAGTCTGACGAGTCACCAAATATAGTAGATCTTTAGTACAATCCTACCTCCCTATACCTTTAGCCCCACCAAAAAAAAAAATTCAAAAGAAAATAGTGTTATTCCAAAAGTTTTCAGGTTTTTAAGACATGTTTTGAGTAAGGATGCGGTGACTTAGGAGAACTTTGCGAAACATCAGTATCTGTTTTAGCACCATAAGCTTCGTAAATATAGGAATCATTCCCGAAACCCCATATACCATGGCTTCAATCATCATTTTCGTATAAGTCCTTAGTAGTTTATCTCAGCAGTCAGCTCCGGCCTACTCATCCTCTACGTAGAGGATCGATGCAAATAAGTGAATGATCCAGAAAAACAAAAAAATAAAAGAAAGCAAAAAAAAGGCAACTCCGGTATAGGTGACCCTCACAAAGTCATTTAAACCAAAGAATTATAAAAAAATTGCTACAAAAAGAAAAAGGAAAAGAAAAACTTACCCACTGCTAGTTGGTTCAGAGGTATCTAACACTGAACTTGGTAGGACGGATTACGATCCGATCCCCCACAACTACAGTTGGGTCCAATAAAAGGGTTTACACATGTTTATGTGCCAGAAACCCCAAGCTCTGATCATAATCACTAACAGGCCATTCTACTATGAAGCATGTACGGATAACGGGCTTAATGTGATTGCGCCTGAATGAAAAGGACACAAAAAGAGATGAAGAGGCAAGCCTAGGTATTGTGGGATAATATGGGTTGGTTAATATAGGAATGAAGTTTATGTCCGTATTTGAGGATTAGTGTCATCATGATACCCTTAGTTCACTCAGTTAGTACCTATCATTGCATCCCGACTTGAACTTAGAATTTTTACCTGAAGCACTCGTTTACACAAATTTTCTTTTATGAGCTTTTCAATGTTTTGCTTGAGGACAATCAAAGGTTTAAGTGTGGGAGAGTTTGATAACACTAAAATTTACCGTATTTTCGACTCCGATTTCACATGCATTCTAGTCGTTTTATTATCATTTTGTTGTGTTATTGGTATGTTTTCCTTTGTTTTCAGGTTTTTACTTTAATCGGAGCCCCGATCGAGAAAAGGAGTGAAAAAGAGCTAAAAAACCTAAAATTCAGCATTTTGTGCTTATGGCCTACCCAATGGCGGGCGCCACAGACCAAGCCATGACGTGTCCAAGCTTAACTTCCCTCAACTCCCACGTTCTCCACTACATCCACTAAGGCGCCTCACTTTGGCCTTGTGGAGGGCGCCATGGCCTTGTGGCGGGCGCCACAAGAGGAAAACAGTTTCCCTCCATTTTCAAGTTGAAGGGCATCCAAGTCATTTCCATCTTTTTACTTGCTTATAAATAGGAACTCGAATTCACTTTTACAATCATCCAAACTTAGAGCAGAGGAAAACTCAGAGCAACTTTGTTTCACTTAGGCATATATTCAATTTTATAAAGTGGTAATTGCTTCGCATTGGAGTGTTACCACAATTGTGTAATCAAGTCTGTGATAGAGTCTGTAATCGAGTTTGGAGCACTTTGGAAGGAAGTTAATCCTGCCGCCATTTTCATTTCCGCATTGCAAAATATTCAACCCTCCGATTGGAGCAGGTTTTTATTACTTGTCTTTACTTTATTTATTTTCCGCACTTGCTTTACTTTATTTATTTCCCGCACTCGCTTTACTTTATTTTATTTCTCGCACTCGCTTTAATTTATTTATTTCCCGCACTCGCTTTAATTTATTTATTTCCCGCACTCGCTTTACTTTATTTTATTCCTCGCACTCGCTTTACTTTATTTATTTCCTCGCACTCGCTTTACTTTATTTATTTCCTCGCACTCGCTTTAAATTATTTATTTTCCGCACTCGCACTACTTTTATTTATTTTAATGCACTTTTACTTTACCATGTCTAGCTAAATTTATAAGACTAGAATGTAAGGATCGTAATTGAACCAGTAATTCGTACAATTGTTCGTAGAAACACTTAAGGGCTATTTTAACTTTCAACTTAAGTTTTCTTGCACTTCAATTCCGTTGGGTAAGATCGAAAGCCGTCCAACGTCTTTTTTAAGCTTAATTATTTTTAACTATTTCAGAAACAGCGAAAGTGCTTTGTCTAGTTCATTAGGAGTTTTTAACATAAAGAAGAAAAGAGATTTTAAAACTATTTTCGGACGCGTTTATAAGTTTAGAGTCTGGTTGGTGAGAACCTCTTTTGGTTAAGAAATCCAGGTTATAATACTTTTCAACTTAGTCAAGATACTATATTTCTTAAAAATAGGTTTACTACTCTAACGCAATGCGTGCCTTTTTATAAGTGACAATAAGAGGGTTTGATTAGGGAGAACAACTCGGTTTTGAATACGCGAAAGCGACAGTTCCTGTTAAATTAGTTCTTTTCAAAGTAGGAAACACTGCCCATAAGTAGCTCTACTAGCAAGTACTTGGATTGTCAATTAATTACGTGAATTACATTCGACCCTGTCTTTATCAATTATATCTTTATTTCAACACTTTACTTTTCATTGCACACTCCAAAAACACCTATTTCGATTGCCTTTGATAAACACCATAACAATAGATAACGATAGATTGACATTTGGTCTCTGTGGATTCGACAATCTTTTATATTACTCTGACACGTTCGTATACTTGCGAAAAGCACGCATCACAGGCCTCTCGAGTCGATTCACAGCAACGTGTGTCACATGATTCTGCCAATGAACTTTGATCATGGAAGACAATGTGGCCAAGGCATCAGCCATTTGATTTTCATCTCGGGGTACATGATACAACTCTACTGTCTTGAAGAAAGTCAAGATCCTTCTGGTGTAATCTCTATAAGGAATCAAATGCAGCTGACAAGTATTCCAGTCTCCATTGACTTGATTAATCACTAGCGCAGAATCTCCATAAATGTCCATAGTTTTGATTCTTAGATCGATGGCTTCCTCAATCCCCATGATACAGGCCTCGTACTCAGCTTCATTGTTGGTTACTTCAAAAGTCAATCTGGCGGAAAAGGTATGTGTGCACCATTAGGATTAATGAGTACTGCCCCAACACCATTTCCATTCACATTTACCACCCCATCAAACATTAGTATCCACTTGTCATCGGGATCCGGTCCTTCCTCGACAAGAGGCTCTTCACAATCTTTCATCTTTAAGTACATGATATCTTCATCGGGGAATTCAAACATCATCGGCTGATAGTCATCAATTGGTTGCTCGGCAAGGTAATCAGACAGAATACTACCCTTGATGGCCTTTTGCGACGTATACTGGATGTCATACTCTGTCAAAATCATCTGCCAACGAGCCACTCGTCCGGTAAGAGCCGTCTTTTCAAAGATATACTTTACTGGGTCCATCTTAGAAATCAACAAGGTAGTATGGTTCAACATATACTGTCTTAGTCGGCGAGCAGCCCATGCCAAAGCGCAACAAGTTTTCTCGAGCAGCGAATATCTTGTTTCACAGTCGGTAAACTTTTTGCTAAGGTAGTATATTGCATGCTCTTTTCGACCAGACTCGTCATGCTGTCCCAATACACACCCCATCGAATTCTCTGTTACTGAAAGGTACATTATCAGAGGCCTCCCAGGAACTGGAGGTATAAGAATTTGAGGTTTCTGCAAATATTCTTTTTTCTTATCAAAAGCTTTTTGATAATCATTGTTCCACCTGATTGCTTGATCTTTTCTTAGCAATTTAAATATCGGTTCGCATGTAGCTGTTAGGTGAGCTATGAACCGTGCAATGTAGTTCAGCCTCCCTAAAAAACCGCGAACCTGCTTCTCCGTTCTTGGTTCAGGCATTTCTTGAATAGCTTTTACTTTCGCTGGGTCAACCTCAGTCCCTTTCTCACTAACAATGAAACCTAACAGCTTTCCAGATCTCACTCCAAATGTACACTTGTTTGGATTCAGCCTCAGTTTGAACTTTCTCAATCTTTCAAACAACTTTTGCAAGTTTACCAAGTGCTCCTCTTCTGTCTGAGACTTCGCAATCATATCATCCACGTAAACTTCAATTTATTTGTGCATCATGTCATGAAAGAGAGTCGTCATAGCTCTTTGGTAGGTAGCGACGGCGTTCTTCAACCCAAATGGCATTACCTTATAACAGAACGTGCCCCAAGGTGTAATGAATGTCGTCTTCTCCATGTCTTCTGGCGCCATCTTGATTTGATTATAGCCAGAAAATCCATCCATGAAAGAGAAAACCGAGGACTGAGCAGTGTTATCGACCAATACGTCAATGTGAGGTAATGGGAAGTCATCTTTCGGACTGGCTCTGTTTAAATCTCGGTAATCAACACACATCCTGACTTTACCATCCTTCTTCGGCACAGGTACGATGTTGGCCACCCAAGGGGGATAATTGGTAACTGCTAGAAAACCTGCATCCAATTGTTTCTGAACCTCCTCTTTGATCTTGACAGCCATATCAGGACTAGTTCTACGAAGCTTCTGCTTTACCGAAGGACAACCTTCTCTGAGAGGTAGCCTGTGCACCACAATATCTGTATCCAAACCAAGCATATCTTGATACAACCATGCGAATACATCCACATATTCTTGCAGCATTTCAATCAGCCCTCTCTTGACCTTTTCCTCTAAAGCAACCCCTATCTTGATCTCTTTCTTTGCGTCCTCAGTACCATGGTTAATGACTTCCAACTCTTCCTGATGAGGTTGAATGACCCTTTCCTTCTGTTTCAATAGTCTGGCCAATTCTTTAGGGAGTTCACAATCTTCTTCACTCTCCTCTTCGGCTTGGTAAATGGGATTATCAAAGTCATACTGAGCCATAACATAACTGTTTTTAATGGAATCCGCAAGATCAATTTTGCACGAACGATGTTTTCATGCTTTATTTTAGAAAATAGTTCAAGAAAGGCACAGGAAAAAACATTGCCATTTTTATGGTTTTGAAAACGAAAAAAAACAGAAAGACAGTGAGCACAAATTTGATTGCAAAAACGTCCTTTATTGATGATAATCATTGAAAATTCAAAACATGATGTGGCCCTACAATGAACCACTACGCCTTGGGCAGAGCATAGGGCTTTCAAGCAAAATGCAAAACAAAAGAAAATTACTCTGTCTGAAGAGTAACTTGGACTATTTCTTCAGCAGTTCAGTTGTTGATCTTCTCCCCTGGAGCACACGGGCGCACCCAATTATCCATATCACAATCACTATCACCATCTTCACTGTCTGTTGCAAAGATATCCCCGTGATTCATCAATCCAGCACTAGTGAAAGTACACGGCCCTTTCTGATCCTGGACACCCTACTCTGACGATTGAAAAGGTTGATAACCAATGCCAAACATGTGTTCTTTTACGGGCACATCAATCATCTTGCCCCAGCCTTCCGCGTTACCTGAATGAATGACCTCCAGAGCTTGTTTATAGGACGCAATCGAGTGTCGCGTTACGCGAAAAACCGGCGGGAAAACGAAACAACAGAGCCGCCACCGTGCGTTATTTATCCCAAAAGAGGGAAAGGAAACGCTCGAAGTAAACCTGGAAAGGAAATGGTCTCACGACCGGAGATTGATGGGATCGGGAGCCGGTTATGTGAAGGGAAGGTATTAGCACCCCTACGCATCCGTCGTACTCGACGGGATCCATGCATAAAAGAAAGGATAAGGTTGCTAAAAAACTACTCACAAACTGCACAAGGCTGGAAGGAACACACAGAAAGACAAAAGAAACAGGACTCGGCAGGATATCGCATCCTGGGCCTACGTAGTCTGTCAAGCACAGACATCAGAGTTGACGTAGTTCGGGACAGGGGAAACGTGCTCGCTAGGATGTCGCATCCTATGCATACGTATCTTCTCTGACCGGAGAAGAATCAGAGCACTCGTAGCTCGGCTAACGCACGCCAAACAAAACCAACACAGGAAACCGACTGCCAATCACTGGACTTACGTCAGACTCCACACAAACAGGCAAACATGGAAACCGAATGCCAATCGCTGGAATTACATCAGACTCCGAACCAACAAACACATACATAGGAAACCAACTGCCAATCGCTTGACTTATATCAGACTCCAACAAGCAAACAAGACACAGGAAACCGACTGCCAATCGCTGGACTCACGTCAGACTCCAACACAACACAAAGGGGTTGAAAAAGAAAAAGGGCGCCCGGAGAGATCAGCTCATCTCCTGCCTACGTACCTCATCTGGTATGAGGATCAGGGCGACGTAGTTCCCCTAAACAGGGAAAGAACTTCTATCCTAACCAGAGACAAAGGGAGACACAAACTACTAGGGAGACTACGACTCGAGCCTAGAAGTTGTCATGCATACGATCCCTACGTTGAGGTTTCTATCCTAACTTGCACAGGAAGCAAGCTAGCCTAAACAACACAATAGCAAACACAAGCAAGCACACACACTATATGCAAACAAGTGGCTCACACAAGGCTAGGCTTTAGTCAAAGGGTCAAATCAACCTCGACAAACAAGCCAACTGGAAAAGGGTGTGGTTAGCTCTTAACCCTAACATTGAGAGTTAGGGTGAAGCAGATGAAATGGGAAGTGAGGGTAAGACCTCACAGCTCTTATCCCTGGCCTGGGAGAGCTTGACTCAAAAATAGAAAGTGTGGGAGTTCAGAATGTAGGAACTCTTCTCCACAGATGACTGACTCAACATGATTTTGGGTTCTTATTCAAGATGCATCAACACAATGGTGTGAGCAGGATGAATGACTCAACTGAATAGCAGGGGATGGATTGCACATCCCTTGTATCTACCAATGCCTCTTCACTTAGGAGGTCTTTTGAATGTACAGGGCACAACATTAAACAAACACAAGCATTGCCTCTTAAGGAGGGCTTCAGACAGGTGCCTGCCCACATAACAGGACACGTCTTCCAGACTACATGAAGTTAAGAGAGTTATACCTAGGTGGTAAGAAAACCACAAGCCAAGCTAGGCAACTCAAGCAATGAGTTAAAGCTACTAAAGTACCTGTGTAAACAACCAAACAATCAGTTCAACTGTACAGACACACTAACAACAGTTAATCACACAGACAGACAAAGCATCAGGCAACAATGAGCAAGGCACAAGCACAAGTGAATTTGTTCTCAAAGCCTACAAAACAACACAATGTTAGCCAACATCAACCAATAATCAGGCTCAAATGAATGAGTCACTCCAATCATGGCAATGTGCATCTGAACCTGAAATCACAACTCAAAGGATAAGTCCAAACCACTAGGTCAAAGCCTAGGGTCAAAAGTGGATTAAAAATCCAAAACAGAACTTGAAATTTGACACAAAGCAACTTCAAACATATATTGACATATCCTAAAAAGGCTCATATCAAAATCATTAATCAAATGCATTTCATGATCAAGTGAAGTCAAAGGTGATTTCAAAGCATCCACATGGTCAACATGAATGAAAAATCTCAATCAAAACAGAAATGATTTCAAAAAATCTGGAAAAAATCATGAGCAATCTAGACATCCATGACATACATCACACAAAAAATCAGAAGCATTGGACATCATTATGCATGGCAATTACATTGTACAAAACAGACAACCAAAGGTGTGACACAAATTATCACACCAAGTTAGCACAATCACAAAACAGAACTGGTGCATAGGAAAAATCTCAAACCAAAGCCAAAATGTTCATCAATATGTCTAGAAACTACACACAAAATTTCAGAGTCATTGGATAAGAAACAAGCATTTTATGATCAAAGGAACAAGGCAATATCATGAATGGATACATGTTCAATCACCCTAGGACAAATCATTTTTTCAGCCAAGCACAATTTGCAATTTTATTCTCATAAGAAAGTAGACAGGATAAGGAGCACATAGCAAAAAATTGGAGTGAAATTGATGCATTTTTCAATTTATTGAGATTTTTTGAAGTTGAGGAAAAAATTTGAAAATGAAAATGAGCCAAGGCATGAAAATGGGAGGGAAAGTATAAAAATGGCATTGCATTTGAAAAAACGCCTTCGGCCAGGATCGAACCTGGCACGACTTTGAAATGTGGCGCGCTCCTAAAACGATGACGTTTGCCTAAACCCTAGCGCGGGAAAAAATTTCCAGAATTCGTAGCAAACTATGCATGTTTCGTAGCTAATCTCAAGCAAAACCGTGGCTATGTCTGGAAACGAGGATATGCATAGGTTGAAGATGAAGATCATGATGATCTTCATGTAAAATTCTAGAAAATCTCAAAAACGCCCAGAAATCCACAAGACTAACACCAAACGATTCCTTATGTCATGCACATGCAAGATCAACAATCAATTTAACATGAACCATCAAAACAAGCTTGGATCGAAGAAAAGAAAAAAATGCATCCAAACTTGAATCGAGCATAACTTTGTCAATACAGCACCAATTCACTCAAAATTTACACCAGCATCATCACCACTAAAAGCTCTACACAAATATCACAAAGAAATTGAGAATTAAAGAGGTCGAATCCTGACCTTCTTAATGAGCAGAACCTGGAATCGTATGCTACAAGCTCAGCAATGCTTCAAATCTCCTCCACAATGCTGAATGAAGTGTTTGATGATGAATTGGACGCTCTAACACAACTGAATCCAGCTCAATTTGCAATTTCCATGGAACCTTCAAGCTTTGCATATGATCCAAACTAGCACGATTGGCTTCGAATTCACGTCCAAACCTACTCAAATATGCTTCATGAACATGAATTCATCAATAGATAAGGTCCTTGTGTGAATAAATTGGGAAAAAAATTTGAGAGAAAAATTTGGTGATTCTTGAAATTCAAATCTGAAAAGCTTGTTAATGATGAAAACAGTTATGCTTAACCTTATATATGCCATGCTAATCATGTTTAAAACCTGCTTAAGCCTAATGCAATTAAGATTAATCACTTATGAGGTGTATGTGCAAAATTAGATTTTCACCTCATGCACTAGCTAGCCACGTGAACAGTACCAACTTTTGGCCCAAATCCTCTTAAAATCAGTCCATGCACCCTTTGGAATTGGTTTTGTATGCACATAATCAACCAAAATGAGTTTATGAAATTTTCTTCAAAAATCTTCATGAATAAGCACATGCCCATGCAAAGGAAATTTATGCCATGTAATGATATGCTTGGAAAATACATGTTATGAGGATCAAAATGCAAAAAGAACCACTCATTTTGGAGCTTTGGTTCAAAAGTTATGCTCATTTGAATTTTCGAACACACTTTGCCATGATTGGATCATATCTCCTCAACCACACATTAGAAATTCAAGATCTTGGACTTTTCGGAAATGTGAGAGAAAGATCTTCAACTTTCATGTTGGAAAAAATTTCATTTGAAGCTTTAATGATGATGTAAACTTGAGATGAAGTTGGACCAAAACCTTTCCATTTTTGGAAAGTTCAAATTACAGGTCACGTGCTATTTTTGGAAAGTCTTGATCTAACTTCAAATTCTTCAATGCGAGTGTTTGAAATGTCAAATGAGACTTGTTTGAACATGAATGAAGTATCTCTAACCACTTCCCACCTCCAAATCCACAGTTGACTTTGCAGTTGACTTCTGTTGACTTTTATGGGTCTCAGATGAATTGCACATGCACTGATGAGTTCTGAGCCTACAACACTTGGCCAAGTTACTTCAAAATGATCTTTGGGTCATGTAAGCTCAATGGAACCACCCTAGGGCTTTGATCTCATGGAGAATGCTCTTGTTGCCTTGCACAGTTGAATCTCCTGACCAGTCTTGGACTATGCAATTTGATCTCATGGACTATGCAATGTGAATGCAATGTTAATGACCTAAAAATGAAATGGATATACAAATGGGAGGTGCAAATTTGAGGTGCTACAGCTTCCCCTATTCAATCAACTGGGAACCTGAACGGATGAGAGCCACGGCTGTCAGACCTTCAAGGTAAACAGGGATTGAATACCGAAGAACCGTAGAAATTTGCACTCTGCGGGGATCCAAGAACAGAAAGTTCACCAACGGCAACTTCCACTGGGATCTGATATTTGTCAATGGACCAGACAAGACGTTCACCAACGACTCCACTGGGGATTTTGATTTTTATGAATGAAAAGGGACTAGCCATACGTCAACGGACGAATGGGAAAAACTCAACGTTTACCGAAACCAACGGAGAGGTAACCAGACATCAATGGATGACCTGGGGAAAAAGATATACAACCAGACGTCAACGGACGAATAGGAAAAACTCAACGTTTACCGAAACCAACGGAGAGGTGACCAGACATCAACGGATGAATGGAAAAGGATACAAAACCATACATCCACGGACGAATGGGAAAAACTCAACGTTTACCGAAACCAACGGAGAGGTGACCATACATCAACGGATGAATGGAAAAGGATACAAAACCATACGTCCACGGACGAATGGGAAAAACTCAACGTTTATCGAAACCAACGGAGAGGTGACCAGACATCAACAGATGACTGGGAAGACTCGACCAGACGTCAACGGACGAACGGGAGAAGCTCGACGTTTATCGACACCAACGGAGAGGTGACCAGACATCAACGAATGACTGGGAAGACTCGACCAGACGTCAACGGACAAACGGGAGAAGCTCGACGTTTATCGACACCAACGGAGAGGTGACCAGACATCAACGGATGACTGGGAAGACTCGACCAGACGTCAACGGACAAACGGGAGAAGCTCGACGTTTATCGACACCAACGGAGAAGGTGACCAGACATCAACGGATGAACTGAAAAGGATACAAAACCATACATCCACGGACAAATGGGAAAAACTCAACGTTTATCGAAACCAACGGAGAGGTGACCAGACATCAACGGATGACTGGGAAGACTCGACCAGACGTCAACGGACGAACGGGAGAAGCTCGACGTTTATCGACACCAACGGAGAGGTGACCAGACATCAACAGATGACTGGGAAGACTCGACCAGACGTCAACGGACGAACGGGAGAAGCTCGACGTTTATCGACACCAACGGAGAGGTGACCAGACATCAACGGATGACTGGGAAGACTCGACCAGACGTCAACGGACGAACGGGAGAAGCTCGACGTTTATCGACACCAACGGAGAAAGTGACCAGACATCAACGGATGAACTGGGAGAAAGACTCGATGTTTACCAACATCGAAAGATGATGTTTATCGACATCAAAAAAAAGGACGACCAAACCTTTACCGATGACTGGGGTGAGACTCGATGTTTACCGACACCGAAACAATGGTGTTTACCGACACTAAAGAAAGAACGACCAGACATTTATCGATGACTGGAGTGAGACTCGATTTTTACCGACACCGAAAGAATGGTGTTTACCGACACCAAAAAAAGAACGACCAGACATTTACCGATGACTGGAGTGAGACTCGATGTTTACCGACACCGAAAGAATGGTGTTTACCGACACCAAAAAAGAACACACACGGATGCTGACATGACACTTACCGGTATCATAAGGACGACATCTTCAATATGTCAAGGCAAGGCTAAACACTTGCTGAGGATCTCACTAGGGAGAATCAAGCTTTCCTTTCACGGACGAGTGAGGAAATAAACCTCTCTGGGGATTTATCAATCTTGAATGTTGTCAGGAGCAACTGTAGCAAACGTGCTGTACAGATATTGAACACTGACCCGCCTCTGCCGGGTATATGGTCCAAACTGGTTTAACACATGAATGCATATGTTCGAATTTTTCTATGGCGTAATGCTCCATATTGAATGGAAATGCTACGCTATTTGATGATGTAATGATCACTACATGCAAGATGCAAAATGATGAAAACTCCTGCTGGGGAGCACAGGTCGCTCTGCTGAGCGCACACAAACTGAATAGGTTCTCCAACTCTGTGGGGAGACGCACTGCTGGGAGTGCTCTGCGGGGGAATAGCACCAACTTCTCAAACGTGCTAGGGAATAGCATTGCTGCTGGGGAAAGGATCCCACCGGGGACAACCTTCACCGGATCCAATCCACTCGGAGACTCTGCTAGGGAAACAACCAATGCTCACCTCTGCTGAGGATAGCGGCCGATCCTCAGGTAGGATAAACTCTACTGGGGATAACTTTCACCGAACCGGATCCACTCGGGGAGCTCGCTGGGGAAAACCATCAACACAAACCTCTACTGGGGAGATCTGCTAGGGAAAACATTCACGACCCTGATGGGGAGAGGCATACTCTGTTGGGGAAATAATAGACCAGACCATGTTGGGGATACAGTACTTCGAACCCGACTACTGAGGAATAAACTGCTCCACTGACACCTCCGCTGGGGATACAACATCCTCCCGACTCGGTGGGGATTAACGATCTTCAGACTAGCTGGGGATAAACCCACTTTCAGGCCTGCTAGGCAACTGCTGGGGAAGAACAGTTGTAATATCTTTCAAACTTGCTTGGGGAAACGTCCTCAATCCTGCTGAGGAATTCCTGATCTTGAATATACTGATGAGACAAGTCCTGAACTTGCTTCAACTGCTGGGGAAGATCCCTATCCTCTCACACTACCGGACAGTGTTGACAACATCCTTGAACAAACCATGGCTTATCTGCTTCAGCCAGGAACCAAAGGTAATGACCTGCAAAACCAACAAGACATACATGCCCCAGGGGATTGCATGGACAAGATACACACAAGTGTACTCAACATTCAAAATGATTTTCAAATGTTTTATCTTCCTGCACGTTATTGTCTAGCCTTCATGTTTTTATATGCAATGTTTATCAAAAATCGGACGTTTTTGCAAACAAAACAGTAAAATAAAACAAGAGAGCAATTTATCTGAATAACGACTTTTATTGATTGAAAATGGGCCTGAAAAGGCGAATACATCGGGAAGCAATTCCTAGGAAGAGGTAATTGCGCACAAAAAGGAAAGTAAACTATCCTAATGGCAATGTGAACACGGCATCCACTATTTCCCAATTCTGTTATGACTCACAGATCATCAATTTCTCCCCAAATTCCTTGCTTTCTGAGAAGAATGACTGGACCGATCCTATCCTTCGAGATAGTAGTCAATGAAGCGCGATGAAGTACAGATAACTCAGACTGTAGTCTTCGCTTTAATCCCTCTTTTGCCTGGATCGCCCTTTCGGGTTTTCAATCCACCGGGATACCCATTTTTGCCTAAGCCGCCCTTGCGGGTTTTCGACTTAGCGGGTGTACAAATTCTTTTCATTTTTATCCCTAACTTTTTCCCGAACCTTTCTCTTTTTTTTTTGGTTCGCCGGGATGCCCTTTTTTGCCTGGACTCTTTTATTCTTTTTGTCCAGCGGGTCAATTTATGCGAAGTATTTTTTGACTACATCTGAGTTAACAGGGGACGGAAAATCTTCACCATCCATAGTTGTAAGCATCAAGGCTCCACCAGAGAAAACCTTCTTAACAACATATGGACCTTCGTAATTAGGAGTCCACTTGCCCCTGTTATCTGTACCGGGAGGAAGGATCCTCTTCAAAACTAAATCACCAGTCTGATAGCTTCGAGGACGCACTTTCTGATCAAAGGCTTTCTTCATCCTTCTCTGATACAACTGCCCATGGCACACAGCTGCTAACCGTCTTTCTTCGATAAGGCTCAACTCGTTAAACCTTGTTCGAATCCACTCAGCTTCGTCAAGCTTGACATCCAGCAAGACTCTCAGAGAAGGAATCTCCACTTCAACAGGTAGAACCGCTTCCATACCATACACAAGGGAGTAAGGGGTTGCCCCGGTCGACGTACGCGCTGAGGTATGGTACCCATGCAAAGCGAAAGGCAGCATCTCATGCCAATCCTTGTATGTCACGACCATCTTCTGCACAATCTTCTTGATATTCTTGTTTGCCGCCTCTACAGCACCATTCATCTTCGGTCTGTAAGGAGAAGAATTGTGATGTTCAATCTTGAAATCTTTGCAAAGCTCTTTCATCATCTTGTTATTGAGATTCGAACCATTATCAGTGATGATTCTCTCAGGAACCCCATAACGACAGATGATTTCCTTCTTAATGAACCGGGCAACCACTTGCTTGGTAACATTGGCATAAGAAGCTGCTTCCACCCACTTGGTGAAGTAATCAATCGCAACCAGGATGAAGCGATGTCCATTAGAAGCAGTAGGCTCAATCTTCCCAATCATATCAATGCCCCACATGGCAAACGGCCAAGGGGAATTCATGACATTCAGAGGGCTTGGTGGTACATGCAACTTATCAGCATAGATCTGACATTTATGGCACTTCCTAGCGTATTTGAAACAATCGGATTCCATAGTCGTCCAGTAATAACCGGCTCTCAACAATTTCTTGGACATTGCATGACCACCAGCATGGGTACCAAAAGATCCTTCATGCACTTCTTGCATCAACATGTCTGCTTCGTGTCTATTCACGCATCTGAGCAGAACCATGTCAAAGTTCCTCTTATACAACACATCATCCTGATTCAAATAAAAGCTTCCGGCTAGCCTTCTCAGGGTCTTCTTGTCAATCTTCGACGCTCCTTCAGGATACTCCTGGCTCTTGAGGAAATTCTTGATATCATAGTACCACGGTTTCTCGTCAACAACAGACTCGGCTGCAAACACATACGCAGGCCTCTCGAGTCGATTCACCGCAACATGTGGCACATGATTCCACCAATGAACTTTGATCATAGAAGACAAAGTAGCCAAGGCATCAGCCATCTGATTCTCATCTCGGGGGACATGATACAACTTCACCTTTTTGAAGAAAGTCAGGATCCTTCTGGTATAGTCTCGATAAGGAATCAAATGCGGCTGGTGAGTATTCCAATCTCCATTGACCTAGTTAATCACTAGAGCGGAATCTCCATAAATGTCCAAAGTTTTGATCCTTAGATCGATGGCTTCTTCTATCCCCATGATGCAAGCCTCATACTCAGCCTCGTTGTTGGTTACATCAAAAGCAAGTCTGGCAGAAAAAGGTATATGAGCCCCTTTAGGATTGATAAGCACTGCCCCAACACCGTTGCCATTCATATTCACATCCCCATCAAACATCAGTGTCCACTTGTCATCAGGATCCGGTCCTTCCTCGACAAGAGGCTCTTCACAATCTTTCATCTTCAGATACATGATGTCTTCATCAGGGAATTCAAACATCATCGGCTGATAATCATCAATTGGTTGCTCGGCAAGGTAGTCTGACAGAATACTACCTTTGATGGCCTTCTGCGACGTGTACTGAATATCATATTCTGTTAAAATCATCTGCCAACGGACAACACATCCAGTGAGAGCCGGCTTCTCGAAGATGTACTTCACTTGATCCATCTTAGAAATCAATAAGGTAGTATGGTTCAACATATACTGCCTTAGTCGGCGAGCAGCCCAGGCCAAAGCACAGCAAGTTTTCTCAAGCTGTGAATATTTTATTTCACAGTCGGTAAACTTTTTGCTAAGGTAGTATATGGCATGCTCTTTTCGACCAGACTCGTCATGCTGTCCCAATACACACCCCATCAAATTCTCAGTCACTGACAGGTACATTATCAGAGGTCTCCCAGGAACTGGAGGTATAAGGATTGGAGGTTTCTGTAAATACTCTTTTATCTTGTCAAAAGCTTTCTGACAGTCATCATTCCACCTGATTGCTTGATTCTTTCTTAGCAATTTGAATATCGGTTCACACGTGGCAGTTAGGTGAGATACAAACCTTGCAATGTAGTTCAATCTCCCTAAAAACCCACGAACCTGCTTCTCAGTTTTCGGTTCAGGCATCTCTTGTATAGCTTTTACTTTTGCTGGATCAACCTCAATCCCTTTCTCACTGACAATGAAGCCCAACAGCTTACCGGATCTCACACCAAACGTACACTTGTTTGGGTTCAGCCTCAGTTTGAATTTTCTCAGTCTGTCAAACAACTTCTGCAAATTTACCAGGTGCTCCTCCTCTGTCTGCGACTTTGCAATCATATCATCCACGTACACTTCAATTTCTTTGTGCATCATGTCATGAAAGAGAGTCGTCATAGCCCTCTGATAGGTAGCACCGGCATTCTTCAGCCCAAATGGCATCACCTTATAGCAGAACGTGCCCCAAGGTGTAATGAATGTCGTCTTTTCCATGTCCTCTGGTGCCATCTTAATCAGATTATATCCAGAGAAACCGTCCATGAAAGAGAAAACTGAGGATTTAGTCGTATTATCAACCAATACATCAATGTGAGGTAATGGGAAATCATCTTTCGGACTTGCTCTGTTTAAATCTCGGTAATCGACACACATCCTGACTTTACCGTCCTTCTTTGGCACGGGAACGATGTTGGCCACCCACGGGGGATAGGTAGTAACTGACAGAAAACCCGCATCCAACTGCTTATGAACTTCTTCCTTGATCTTAACCACCATATCAGGACTAGTTCTCCGAAGCTTCTGCTTTACTGAAGGACAATCTTCTCTAAGAGGTAGCCTATGCATCACAATATCTGTATCCAGCCCAGGCATGTCTTGATACGACCAGGCGAATATCTCCACATACTCTCTCAGCATTTCAATCAACCTTCTCTTGACGTCTTCCTTCAAAGCAACCCCGATCTTGATCTCTTTTCTGGCGTCCTCAGTACCAAGATTAATAATCTCCAACTCCTCCTGATGAGGTTGGATGACCCTTTCCTCTTGCTTCAATAATCTGACCAGTTCTTTGGGGAGTTCACAGTCTTCCTCACTCTCCTCTTCAGCTTGGTAGATGGGATTATTGAAATCATACTGAGCCATAACAGAACTGTTCATAGTGGGATCCGTAAGATCGATTCTGCATGTTTAATGCTTTATTTTAGAAAAAAGAGTTCAAGAAAGTCACAAAAACAAAAACATTGCCATTTTTATTGTTTGAAAATGAAAAACAAAAACAGAAAGACAGGGATCACAAAATTGTTTGCAAAACGTCCTTTATTAATGATTTCATTGAAAAACATGATGAGGCCCTACAATGAACCACTACGCCTTGGGCAGAATGTAGGGTTTTGTGCAAAATGAAAAACAAAAGAAAATTACTTTGTTTGAAGAGTAACTTGGACCACTTCTTCAGCCGTCCAATTGTTGATCGCCTCCCCTGGTGCACACGGGCGAACCCAGTTGTTCAAATCACAATCACTGTCACAGTCTTCACCACCGGTTGCAAAGACGTCACCATGATTCATCATCCCAGCGCTGGTGAAGGTACTTGGCCCTTTCTGCTCAATCTGCTCTGCCTGCAGAGGTTGATAACCAATACCGAACTTGTCTTTTTTGGCGGGCAGGTCCACCATCTTGCCCCAGCCTTCTGGATTGCCCGAGTTGACAACCTCCATAGCCTGCTTGTACGATGCAATTGAGGCACCTGGCTTCTTCTGCTCAGCGAAAGCCACCCTCTCAAGAGCAACAGTCTCGAATGCCTGGCACCGAGTTACGTGGATCTCGCCATCCACCTCCACATACTTGAAAGAGGATAAATGACTCACCAGAATGTCCTCCTCACCGCACACAGTCACAATTTGACCGTTCCATACATACTTCAGCTTCTGGTGGAGAGTTAACGAAACTGCCCCTGCCCCATGTATCCAGGGACGCCCCAATAAACAACTATATGTTGGCTGAATATCCATCACATAGAAGATAATACTGAACACCTCCGAGCCAATCTTCATAGGCAATGTGACTTCACCAAAAACAGACCGTTTGGATCCGTCAAAAGCACGAACAATAAGATCGCTGGGAGTGAGGACAACCCCTTCAACATCAATCTTGCTCAAAGTCTTCTTGGGCAACACATTCAAAGACGAACCAGTATCTACCAACACATGAGACAATACTGCACCTTTGCACTCCATAGTGATATGCAGGGCCTTGTTATGGTTACGACCTTCAGGCGTCAGATCCAAGTCTGTAAACTCCAAACCATGCCTCGTGCTCACATTGGCAATCACACCCTTCAGCTGGTTGACAGAGATCTCTTGAGGCACGTAAGCCAGATTCAACATCTTCAGCAGGGCATTACGGTGTGCCTCAGGGCATAACAACAATGAGAGTATAGAAATCTTGGACGGAGTTTGATTCAGCTGATCTACAATCTTGTAGTCACTCTTCTTAATTATCTTCATAAACTCCTCCACATCTTTCTCAAACGAGCCCTCTGGCGCCTCCTTCTGAACAGGTTCTTCCTTAACCACAGCTTGTTTACCCTTCGCTTTGGCGAGAGCCTCAGCATTGTTGTCCCTCAACGGCTGCGGTGCGAACAGACGACCACTCCTTGTGAAACCTCCAGGACCCCCTACATTGTCCACCACCGGACCAACAGTTGCAGGAACTCTGCTCGGTAAACCAATAGTCACCGGAGACTGACTAACTGGCCGGATCTGATTTTCAGCCCTTCGGTTGCTGCGGTAGGCATTGTCATACTTCCACGGCACAGCCCTACTATTCTCAACAGTCCTTCTACCAGAAGCAACGATAGTAGTGGGAGCACTGACAGTCACGGGAGCAGAAATGGTAACAGGAGTACCAACAGTTGTAGAAGCACCAACAGTTCTCTGACCACATCCCTCGAACGGTTTGAAATAAATGGTGACAGTTGACACCACCCCATTATCTTTCACAGCCCGACTAAACTGCAAACAACCCTCATCAATCAAACCCTGGATACCATTCTTCAGCTCTGAACAACCATTCACTGCATTTTCACACTCCGAACAGCCCTGGTCACAGCCTGGGAACACTCCCCCATCCAACAGACGATCCTTCACAACAAACAGCGACGTCTGGACTTCACCAACGTCAACTACCAAGTCCAAGGCCTCTCCGTCTTCTACATTGTTCACCCTATGTGCACCATGCTGAGGCATAGGATTGTTCACAACATTCAGCGCAGGAGCAAAATTGATAGTTTTGGCGTCAATTAAGTCCTGGACCTTATGATGAAAAGCCCGACAATTCTCAATATGGTGCCCCGGTGCACCAGAGTGGAAGTCACAACGAACGTTGGTGTCATACCCAGGTGGTACCTTCGTCACCGGACCCATAGTGCGTAACTCAACAAACCGCAATCTGAGCAATTCGGGCAGCAATTCAGCATATGTCATAGGCAACGGGTCAAAACGACGATCCGGCATCCTCTGTCTCGGCTGAAACGGACGTTGTTGTTGTTGTTGTGGTTGTGGTTGTTGAACTCTTTGTTGTTGTTGTTGACGCGGTTGGGGTGCTGGGATAGTTACTGCAGCAACCTGACGATACTGGCCTCTGTTCACACTTCTACGATGTTGCACCGCATTAGTTTCACCTTCCCTTCTTCTGGGTGCCCCAGCAAATGGCTTCTTTGAAGATGAGGAACCAACATCCTGAATCTTTCCAGCTTTAATGAGACTCTCTGTCCTCTCTCCACAAATCACTACATCAGAGAAACTACCGAATGGGCAACTCCCCATCCGGTCCATGAACACTCCTTGTAAAGTCCCAATAAACATATTGGTCAACTCCTTCTCCAGCATCGGAGGTTGCACCCTTGCAGCTAATTCCCGCCATCTCTGGGCGTACTCTTTGAAACTTTCTCCAGATTTTTGACATAGAATCTGCAACTGAGTTCGGCTCGGCACCATGTCCATATTGTGCTTGTACTGCCTCAAAAAGGCTTCACCCAGATCCCTCCAACTTCGAATGGATTCTCTTTTCAGCTCCATGTACCAGTCCAAGGAAGCCCCAGACAAGCTATCCTGGAAGAAGTACATCCACATCTTTTCATCGTCTGTAGGCAGAGATTTTCCTGAAGTAAGCCTGCACATGGGTGCGAGGACAAGAAGTACCGTTGTATTTATCAAAAGAAGGCGCCTTGAAGTTGTAAGGGATCCTCAATCCATCAATCAAGCCCATATTTGTCACATCAAACCCCAAAGAGTTCTGACACTTCATGGCTCTGATCTTTTCAGCTAAGGCATCCACCCTCCTATCTCTTTCGTCAGTTCTTCCCACAACTTCATCATCCTCACTGAGGAGAGTAAACATGTCTTCCTGCCTGTCAACCAACGGAGCAGGATGGCGAACTGGAGCACGGGTTGCTCTGACATTAGCATTCTCTGGAGCAATAGGTTGTCCATTGATTCTGATTCCCCTCAATTCATCACCCACGGCATAATCATTGACGGGAGCAGCAGTAGCAACATTATCATTCACAGGAACACCCACTGGCGAAGCACGACTAGGAGGTGGGAGCACAGCTTCCTGTCTCTGGGCTAAGGCACACAGCTCCTCTTGCCCTTGAACGACCCCTTGCATCATTGTCATGAATTGGGCCATGTTAGCCCTCATCTCAGCCAACTCAGCTTGCACTTGGTCCATGTTCCTCTGTTGATTCAACCGGGTTGCATAGCGGTGCGGACGTTGATCAGCAATCCTGCCTGACACAGGAACCATAGTGAGAAGTCTCGATCAAGAACACCTGTAATGCAAAATGATATGTGTATGATGCTAATGATGCATATGATGCACATGATATGTTCATTTCTCAGGAATTCAGAAGCCTGATTCATCTTTCAAGAAATGGCAACCTGCAATAAACAACAAAGAAGCATCCTACACAGGAGAATAAGCACAAAGGTGAAACACCAGCAACCTCATCTATAGACATGAGCAACTAGGATCATACAACAATATTCAAACAAAGATCCAAATGATCAGAGTACAACAATGAATCCCATCCAACAAGCCTGGAGGTGATTCTCAACATAAACAACAGAGATACAAGCTAAGAAAGATGTCCTCCAGGAATGAGCGTCTTCAAATACTGGCACTGGTCTATCAACAAGTCGCACTCTGAACATTCAGGCAGAGGAGTGATCTTCTCCTTCAGTTGTCTTCTGAGCTCCACAACTTCTTCTCCAAGCTGACTCTCTGATGCACATCTCAAGTCTACCTCCTTCTTCAATTGGATGTCTTTGTCTCTAAGCTGCTTTTCCAGGTCTCTTATCTTCTTCTGATAACTAGCTTCAACTCTCTGCAACCTCAAGCACTCACGGTGTTCTGCATTCAACAAGGCCTACATCTCCTCATAGGACCTCTTCTTGCTCTTCAATCTACTAGCATCCTCACCTTGCATGCCTTTGAGTTGATGAGCCAAGTTCAACTTATCAACTTTGGCTTTATAAAGCTCCATCTGGATATCTTGTTCCTTCTCTTTCAACCGACGATTCTCCATCAAGGCTTTCTTGTACTGCTCAGCAGGCACATTCTCATAAAGGATCAAAGATGGTTGCTCTTGCAATGACTCCATCCTATCATAGGGCAACAACAAAGTCTCAACTCTCTTCTTCACCCAATCAATGTAATCAGGCATAGCAACCGCAAACTTCTTCCCTAGCACAGCTCCATCCTTGACACCAATGGTCTTCTAAGCTCTTCCTACTTGCTCCAATCTAGCAGGGTCACTCCGCTTCTCAAAATACACACTTTCAGCTATCTCAGCATCAAGTTGTCTTCCATTCATCACAAACCCCAACTGGCGAAGAGAAAGAATCGGGTTGTAATTGATGCAACCCTTAGTCCCTATGAGTGGCACATTACGAAACTCTCCACAACTCATGATGACATTACGCACATCCATCCGGTAAGATTGCCACCTGATATCATAAGAGGTAAGAGACATAATCCTCTGAGTCCACTTACGAGTGCTCTGAGCATCCACAAAAGGTCCACTGGTGGGTAGAAGAGACAAAAACCATCTGAGCAAAAATGGGAGACAGCATCTGATAGCTCCACTCTTACCATGCCTACTGTGAATAGCATAGTAAGTGTAACACCCTTCTAAAATACCCCAATAATTAATTAAACACAAAATATAAATCAGAGTAGATATGCAATTTAAGGGTGTCACACTTGACACTTCACACCATTCACCAAAATAGTTTGTCATGCTCATTCAACAATCAAAATAAAATATTGCACAATTCGCAGCGGATATGCAAACCATGTAATCACCTTACATGTAAAACTGTTCAACAATCACAATTGAAAACAAGGTAAAACATCCCGTCCCAATGTTACATCTACCAGAGCATGACCCACTAAGGAACTACACTAGACTCCAAGCACTAGCTTCTACTCAATCACTGCTCGTTACCTGAAACATAGTTGTAAGGGTGAGTTCCTCAATCGATATAATAAGCATTATAAAATATCATGTAATGCTAAGTAATTTAACACATTTCATCACCCTAATCAGATCACACATTCGGTAACGGCAACACCAACTCATAATCACAATCATATTCAGCACAAACACAAAACACACGTATAATATTGGAATACATCCATTCATATTATACGCCATACATACATTATGCAATGAGACTCCATGCATGCGGTACCGACTATTCGTGAACATATAGTTCAACCTCACCGATCAAATCCAGATACGGCTACCAAGCTCACTAGTCCCACTCATTTGAGACCTAGTGACTCACATCACTATATCCTCACCATGGGAATTAGCTACCACCCCAAGGGCTATGCTATGCACGCTAAATCACCTAGCATGCAAACATCAACAACAATCCACAATAATTCACTCACTAATTCCTCACCATGGGAATTAGCTACCACCATAAAGGCCATATTATGCACACTAAATCACCTAGCATGCAACCATCAACAATCCACAATGGACATATGCTCACACTCTAAGCCATAAACAGTCCATTCACAATAGCATACATAATAGATATATTCACAACATTATGCACACCATCATACATCATCAATACAATTATCACAGAATCATATTATGTCATGCCACATAATCAATCACAGTATTAGCACACTCTACTAATACCTACACTGCTCAAAACAACGGGAAATTGATCCCTCCTATATCATACACCAATATAGGCCAATCATCAATTGTTCACAATATTTAAAATATCAGTTTTTCTACTTTTCAAACAGTGTTAACCCATAATACCCATTAAACGACGATAAACCCCCCTTACCTGAGTTAATCCGGCAAATCCTTTAGCTTCAAGCTTTTCCCTTCTTCAACCCTCGTTCTCTTGCTCTTCCTCCTTGCCTCTTTCTCACTTTCTGTCGCTTCTCTGGTTTTCACGTGAAAAAACCTTTTTACCAAATGGAACTCTTTATATATATTCCAACTTATTATTACAATAATAATAACAATTCCAAATAATATTCCAATTATTTAATTAAATTAATAAATATTCTATTAATTTAAATTAAATAATTATCATATTTTATCGGGGTGTTACAACTCTCCCCCACTAAAAGAGTTTTCGTCCTCGAAAACATACTTCAAGCGAATAACTCTGGATAAGACTCCTTCATCTGACTCTCAAGTTCCCAAGTCACATTGCCACCTGCTGGTCCTCCCCAAGCTACCTTTACCAAAGCAATCTCTTTACCCCGCAACTGCTTCAACTCTCGATCCTCGATCCTCATAGGTGATGTTTCAACAGTCAGGTTATCTCTCACCTGTACATCATCTACTTGGACCACATGCGACGGATTAGGAATGTACCTCCTCAACTGAGACACATGAAAAACCTCATGCAAATTCGCAAGTGACGGCGGTAAAGCGATACGATAGGCTACCTCCCCTATCCTTTCCAAAATCTGATAAGGACCAATAAATCGAGGTGTCAACTTCTTCGACTTCAAAGCTCGACCAACCCCAGTTATCGGAGTAACACGAAGAAACACATGATCTCCCTCTTGAAACTCAAGTGACTTCCTCCTCTTGTCGTGATAACTCTTCTGACGACTCTGAGCAATCCTCATCTTCTCCTGAATCATCTTAATCTTTTCCGTAGTTTGTTGAACAATCTCCGGTCCAACCACAGCACTCTCACCGGACTCATACCAACATAAAGGTGTCCGACATCTCCTACCATACAAAGCTTCAAACGGTGCCATACCAATGCTCGAATGAAAACTATTGTTGTAGGTAAACTCAATCAAAGGTAAATAACAATCCCAAGCACCTCCCTTTTCCAAAACACAAGCCCTCAAAATCCTCCAGTGACTGAATCGTCCTCTCAGTCTGACCATCAGTCTGCGGATGATATGCAGAACTCAATCTCAGCTTAGTTCCCAAAGCCCTCTGCAAACCTTCCCAAAACTTCGATGTAAATCTAGGATCTCTGTCCGAAACAATACTCGACGGAATACCATGCAAACTTACAATTTTTTCAATATACAACTCAGCTAATCTCTCTAACGGATAATCCATTCTGATCGGAATGAAATGAGCCGATTTTGTCAATCTGTCAACAATCACCCAAATAGCTTCAAAGTTCTTAATTGTCCTCGGTAAACCAGAAACAAAATCCATACTGATACTATCCCACTTCCACTCTGGAATAGCCAACGGTTGCATTAGCCCAGACGGCTTCTGATGCTCAATCTTTGACTTCTGACAAGTCAAACAAGAATAAACAAAACTCCCAATTTCTCTTTTCATTCCCGGCCACCAAAATAGCTTTTTCAAATCATGATACATCTTCGTAGCTCCAGGATGAATACTCAAGCCACTACGATGTCCTTCCTCAAGAATACTCTTCTTAAGTTCGGTAACATCCGGAATACACACCCGATTACCAAATTTCAAAACACCATTCTCATCAACTCTGAATTCACCACCTTGACCTTGATTCACTAGAGTCAACTTATCAACCAAAAGCACATCGGATTTCTGACCCTCTCTAATCTCATCCAGAATACCACTTGTTAACTTCAACATCCCCAATTTAACACTATTGTGAGTACTCTCACACACCAAACTCAAGTCTCTAAACTGCTCAATTAAATCCAATTCCTTAACCATTAACATAGACATATGCAATGATTTCCGACTCAATGCATCAGCCACTACGTTTGCTTTACCCGGATGGTAATTCAAACCAAAGTCATAATCCTTCAGAAATTCTAACCATCTCCTCTGTCTCATATTCAGCTCTTTCTGATCAAACAAATACTTTAAACTTTTATGATCACTGAAAACCTCAAATCTTGACCCGTACAAGTAATGCCTCCATAACTTCAGAACAAATACCACAGCTGCCAACTCTAAATCGTGTGTCGGATAGTTCCTCTCATGAACCTTCAGTTGTCTCGAAGCATAAGCTACAACCTGCTTATTCTGCATCAAAACACCACCCAAACCCAACAATGAAGCATCACAGTAAACCTCAAATGGTTCCGACGGACTTGGTAATATCAGAATAGGAGCAGTAGTTAACCTTCTCTTTAACTCTTGGAAACCTTCTTCACATTTTGAGTCCCAAACAAAAGCTTGCCCCTTTCTAGTCAACATCGTCAACGGTAATGCCAACTTAGAAAATCCCTCAATGAATTTCCTATAATAACCTGCAAGTCCAAGAAAACTCCTTATCTCAGAAACTGACTTCGGAGCTTCCCACTTAGATACCGCTTCTATCTTAGAAGGATCAACAGCAATACCACCTCTTGAAACCACATGACCAAGAAAACTAACCTCTTCTAACCAAAATTCACACTTAGACAGTTTAGCAAATAACTTCTTTTCTCGTAGAACTCCTAAAACCACTCTCAAATGTTCAGCTTGCTCTTCTTCATATTTCGAATACACCAAAATATCGTCAATAAACACCACAACAAACTTGTCTAGGTACGGATGGAAAATCCTATTCATATACTCCATAAATACCCCAGGCGCATTAGTCACACCAAAAGGCATTACAGAATACTCATAATGTCCATACCTTATTCTGAAAGCAGTCTTCTGAATATCCTCAGTTTTCACACGTATCTGATGATACCCCGATCTCAAATCTATTTTGCTGAACACACTCGCACCAACCAACTGATCCATCAAATCATCAATCCTCGGCAAAGGATACCGATTCTTGATCGTCACTTTATTCAGTTGCCTATAGTCCACACACAACCTCATAGTACCTTCTTTCTTCTTAACCAATAACACTGGTGCGCCCCACGGTGACACACTCGGACGAATAAATTTCTTATCCAACAGATCTTCCAGCTGACTCTTCAATTCAGTTAACTCAACAGCAGACATACGGTACGGAGCCATCGATATCGGCCTAGTACCAGGTACCAAATCAATCGAGAACTCAACTTCACGCTCTGGCGGTAATTCATTCACTTCTTCAGGAAACACATCAGGAAAATCACACACCACGGCTAGATTGCAAATCGCCAGTTTACCTTTAGCCTCCAAAGTCGCTAACAGCATAAACAACTCTGCCCCATCTGCTACTGCCTCATTCACCTGCCTTGCTGATAGAAACAAACTCTTACCTTCCTCAATCTCAAGAAAGATCACAGTCTTATCAAAACAGTTGATATAAACTCGGTTAAACACCAACCAGTTCATACCCAGGATAACATCAATCTGCACTAGTGGAAGACACACGAGGTCCATCCCAAAGTCTCTACCAAAAATACTCAAAGGGCAATTTAAACAAACTGAAGTAGTAGTCACTGAACCCTTCGCAGGAGTATCAATCACCATACCCCCATGCATCTCAGATATCTCTAATTTAAGTTTCACAGCATAATCCAACGATATAAAGGAATGAGTCGCACCTGTGTCAATAATAGCTACAAGAGGAAAGCCATTAATATAAGACGTACCTCGGATCAAACGATCATCTGCAGAAGTCTCAGAACCCGATAAAGCAAAGACCTTGCCTCCCGACTGGTTCTCTTTCTTCGACTTAGGACACTGTGGACTGATATGACCCACCTCTCCACAGTTGAAACAAGTCATAGTCTTCAACCGGCACTCTGCAGCCAAGTGACCACCTTTGCCACACTTGAAACACTTCTTCTCATTACTGGTACACTCATGGAAACGATGTCCAGCCTGACCACATCTGTAACACTTAGCAGGGGCACTGGAGTCTCCCCCACAGGGTCTCTTCATCCCACTCTGTCTCTGGAAACCTTTGCCAGCTGCATATGGTTTCCCACGATCATTCTGATTCTTGCCTTTCCTATCAACCCTCTGCTGATAGCTCTCCGCTCTGGCCTTGGTATCCTGTTCAAAAATCCTGCAACAGTCAACCAAGTCAGAAAACACTCTAATCCGCTGATACCCAATAGCCTGCTTGATCTCGGGACGTAACCCGTTCTCAAACTTCACACATTTTGAAAATTCCCCAGTAGCCTCATCATAGGGAGTGTAATATTTCGACAGCTCTGTGAACTTAGCAGCATACTCAGTAACAGACCGGTTGCCCTGCTTCAATTCTAAGAACTCTATCTCTTTCTTTCCTCTGACATCCTCTGGAAAGTACTTCCTCAGGAATCTCTCTCTGAACACCGCCCAAGTGATCTCAGCACCCCCAGCAGCTTCCAACTCAGTGCGGGCAGCAACCCACCAATCATCTGCTTCCTCTGACAGCATATGCGTACCGAACCTGACCTTCTGGTTATCGGCACACTCAGTCACTCGGAAGATCCTCTCGATCTCCTTCAACCACTTCTGAGCACCATCTGGATCGTATGCTCCCTTGAACATTGGAGGATTGTTCTTCTGGAACTCACTCAGTTGACGAGCAGCTCCCATTCCCACAATATTCGGACTCCCTCCAAGTACTCCAGCTAGCATACCCAGAGCCTCAGAAATCGCAGCATCGTCTCTACCTCTTCCAGCCATCTCTATTCTGAAAACCCAACAAGCTAAAACAATAAGTACTTATAGGGTTACACAACACCTATCACGTACAGGGAAACAGAATAATTACGACTCGACTCGACCGACTATGCTCTGATACCACTAATGTAACGCCCTTCTAAAATACCCCAATAATTAATTAAACACAAAATATAAATCAGAGTAGATATGAAATTTAAGGGTGTCACACTTGACACTTCACACCATTCACCAAAATAGTTTGTCATGCTCATTCAACAATCAAAATAAAATATTGCACAATTCGCAGCGGATATGCAAACCATGTAATCACCTTACATGTAAAACTGTTCAACAATCACAATTGAAAACAAGGTAAAACATCCCGTCCCGATGTTACATCTACCAGAGCATGACCCACTAAGGAACTACACTAGACTCCAAGCACTAGCTTCTACTCAATCACTGCTCGTTACCTGAAACATAGTTGTAAGGGTGAGTTCCTCAATCGATATAATAAGCATTATAAAATATCATGTAATGCTAAGTAATTTAACACATTTCATCACCCTAATCAGATCACACATTCGGTAACGGCAACACCAACTCATAATCACAATCATATTCAGCACAAACACAAAACACACGTATAATATTGGAATACATCCATTCATATTATACACCATACATACATTATGCAATGAGACTCCATGCATGCGGTACCGACTATTCGTGAACATATAGTTCAACCTCACCGATCAAATCTAGATACGGCTACCAAGCTCACTAGTCCCACTCATTTGAGACCTAGTGACTCACATCACTAATTCCTCACCATGGGAATTAGCTACCACCCCAAGGGTTATGCTATGCACGCTAAATCACCTAGCATGCAAACATCAACAACAATCCACAATAATTCACTCACTAATTCCTCACCATGGGAATTAGCTACCACCATAAAGGCCATATTATGCACACTAAATCACCTAGCATGCAACCATCAACAATCCACAATGAACATATGCTCACACTCTAAGCCATAAACAGTCCATTCACAATAGCATACATAATAGATATATTCACAACATTATGCACACCATCATACATCATCAATACAATTATCACAGAATCATATTATGTCATGCCACATAATCAATCACAGTATTAGCACACTCTACTAATACCTACACTACTCAAAACAACGGGAAATTGATCCCTCCTATATCATACACCAATATAGGCCAATCATCAATTGTTCACAATATTTAAAATATCAGTTTTTCTACTTTTCAAACAGTGTTAACCCATAATACCCATTAAACGACGATAAACCCCCCTTACCTGAGTTAATCCGGCAAATCCTTTAGCTTCAAGCTTTTCCCTTCTTCAACCCTCGTTCTCTTGCTCTTCCTCCTTGCCTCTTTCTCACTTTCTGTCGCTTCTCTGGTTTTCACGTGAAAAAAACCTTTTTACCAAATGGAACTCTTTATATATATTCCAACTTATTATTCCAATAATAATAATAATTCCAAATAATATTCCAATTATTTAATTAAATTAATAAATATTCTATTAATTTAAATTAAATAATTATCATATTTTATCGGGGTGTTACAGTAAGTGTCAGCTAACAAAGTAGGAACTGGGTTTCCTCCAAGGAAAATAGTGACAGCAGCAAAGTCCACAAAATTAGGCATGCTCGGGAACAAGACAACCCCATAGATCATAGTAGCCAACTGGGCATGAAAAGCTTCCCAATTTCCCTTCTTTGCTTCTTCTTTAGCCATCCTCACCAGGAACTTCAAAGGTAAACCCACAACATCACCACTCGACTTCCAATTGTCACTCACTTCTTTGATACTCAAATGAAGAACTCTGGCAATGACTCTGAAATCAACCTCCTTCGGAACATCCAAGAAAGGAACCTGATATCTGATCGGGACATTCATCAGAATGGAGTACTCTTCAAGAGTGGGCGCTAACTGATAGTCCTGGAAAGTGAAACAATGGAGCTCTGGGTCATAGAACTGTAGAAGAGTTTGCAACGGCACTGGATCTACCACCATCTTCAACAGTGTCAACAAGTCCCCATACTGATCAACAAACACCTTCTGATTACCACCGGTCACGAGATTGCTCAACTCTATCAACGGTGTCAATGGCTCACGGTGAAAGCTGTAGGTGCAAGTCTTCCTCTTCAACTCTGGAACGGATGCCATCTCTCACAGTGAATAGACTCCTGAACGAACCTGAGAAATGATATGCATGAGGAGATTAGCTTTTTTCTTTTTCTTTTTTTTCATTTTTCATTATTTATCTTTTTTGAAAATAAACATGCTATGATGCAAATGATGCAAACACGACTGGCTGGCTGTGCATCTCGGAGCACAGGTTCAAAGCTTCGGCTTGAATTCGGAACCACAAAGTCATCTGAGACCCTAAATCATCTGAGACCCATACTGCAGAACCAAGTCACCAACAGGACTCAAGAGTCACCAACAAGTCACCAACAAGTCACCAACGGTACCTGTAATAATGATCATTCCCTCCCCACTCACGGGTGTCATCTAGGACAAGGTAAGGTCAAGAGAAATGCAGGATAAACAACCCTTTCATAGAATATCATCATGTACACACCAGATGTATGTACCGATAATACCCCATCAGGATCTGAACTGCTCGTGATATCATGTTCCGCTAAGTGGCGCAATACCACCCGCTTCCCAAGAATCACTCTATTCCTAGGTGTCCTAGAGTTCACTCATAGCCTGGGTATTGGGCCTTTTACCTCATGTAACTCCCACCCCATAGAGAAACAGACAACCAGCCAGCACAAATGAAAATATGATGAATGCAAACATAAACGCAAACATAAATGCAAATATAAACAAATAAATGCAATAAATGAAACAGCAAAAGCAACCAAACCCTATCCTAAAGAGCGCTAGGACTGACTCGCTTAGGGAAGATGGGCCAGCAGGAGGTCAACTTCTCTTACTCCCCAACAGAGTCGCCAGCTGTCGCATTACGCGAAAAACCGGCGGGAAAACGAAACAACAGAGCCGCCACCGTGCGTTATTTATCCCAAAAGAGGGAAAGGAAACGCTCGAAGTAAACCTGGAAAGGAAATGGTCTCACAACCGAAGATTGATGGGATTGGGAGCCGGTTATGCGAAGGGAAGGTATTAGCACCCATACGCATCCGTCGTACTCAACGGGATCCACGCACAAAAGAAAGGATAAGGTTGCTAAAAAACTGCTCACAAACTGCACAAGGCTGGAAGGAACACATAGAAAGACAAAAGAAACAGGACTCGGCAGGATATCGCATCCTGGGCCTACGTAGTCTGTCAAGCACAAACATCAGAGTCGACGTAGTTCGGGACAGGGGAAACGTGCTCGCTAGGATGTCGCATCCTATGCATAGGTATCTTCTCTGACCGAAGAAGAATCAGAGCACTCGTAGCTCGGCTAACTCACGCCAAACAAAACCAACACAGGAAACCGACTGCCAATCGCTGGACTTATGTCAGACTCCACACAAACAGGCAAACATGGAAACCGAATGCCAATCGCTGGACTTACATCAGACTCCGAACCAACAAACACACACACAGGAAACCAACTGCCAATCGCTGGACTTATGTCAGACTCCAACAAGCAAATAAGACACAGGAAACCGACTGCCAATCGCTGGACTCACGTCAGACTCCAACACAACACAAAGGGGTTGAAAAAGAAAAAGGGCACCCGGAGAGATCAGCTCATCTCCTGCCTACGTACCTCATCTAGTATGAGGATCAGGGCGACGTAGTTCCCCTAAACAGGGAAAGAACTTCTATCCTAACCAGAGACAAAGGGAGACACAAACTACTAGGGAGACTACGACTCGAGCCTAGAAGTTGTCATGCATACGATCCCTACGTTGAGGTTTCTATCCTAACTTGCACAGGAAGCAAGCTAGCCTAAACAGCACAATAGCAAACACAAGCAAGCACACACACTATATGCAAACAAGTGGCTCACACAAGGCTAGGCTTTAGTCAAGGGGTCAAATCAACTTCGACAAACAAGCCAACTAGAAAAGGGTGTGGTTAGCTCTTAACCCTAACATTGAGAGTTAGGGTGAAGCAGATGAAATGGGAAGTGAGGGTAAGACCTCACAACTCTTATCCCTGGCCTGGGAGAGCTTGACTCAAAAATAGAAAGTGTGGGAGTTCAGAATGTAGGAACTCTTCTCCACAGATGACTGACTCAACATGATTTTGGGTTCTTATTCAAGATGCATCAACACAATGGTGTGAGCAGGATGAATGACTCAACTGAATAGCAGGGGATGGATTGCACATCCCTTGTATCTGCCAATGCCTCTTCACTTAGGAGGTCTTTTGAATGTTAAGGGCACAACATTAAACAAACACAAGCATTGCCTCTTAAGGAGGGCTTCAGACAGGTGTTTGCCCACATAACAGGACAGGTCTTCCAGACTACATGAAGTCAAGAGAGTTATACCTAGGTGGTAAGCAAACCACAAGCTAAGCTAGGCAACTCAAGCAATGAGTTAAAGCTACTAAAGTACCTGTGTAAACAACCAAACAATCAGTTCAACTGTACAGACACACTAACAACAGTTAATCACACAGACAGACAAAGCATCAGGCAACAATGAGCAAGGCACAAGCACAAGTGAATTTGTTCTCAAAGCCTACAAAACAACACAATGTTAGCCAACATCAACCAATAATCAGGCTCAAATGAATGAGTCACTCCAATCATGGCAATGTGCATCTGAACCTGAAATCACAACTCAAAGGATAAGTCCAAACCACTAGGTCAAAGCCTAGGGTCAAAAGTGGATTAAAAATCCAAAACAGAACTTGAAATTTGACACAAAGCAACTTCAAACATATATTGACATATCCTAAAAAGGCTCATATCAAAATCATTAATCAAATGCATTTCATGATCAAGTGAAGTCAAAGGTGATTTCAAAGCATCCACATGGTCAACATGAATGAAAAATCTCAATCAAAACAGAAATGATTCCAAAAAATCTGGAAAAAATCATGAGCAATCTAGACATCCATAACATACATCACACAAAAAATCAGAAGCATTGGACATCATTATGCATGGCAATTACATTGTACAAAACAGACAACCAAAGGTGTGACACAAATTGTCACACCAAGTTAGCACAATCACAAAACAGAACTGGTGCATAGGAAAAATCTCAAACCAAAGCCAAAATGTTCATCAATATGTATAGAAACTACACACAAAATTTCAGAGTCATTGGATAAGAAACAAGCATTTTATGATCAAAGGAACAAGGCAATATCATGAATGGATACATGTTCAATCACCCTAGGACAAATCATTTTTTCAGCCAAGCACAATTTGCAATTTTATGCTCATAAGAAAGTAGACAGGATAAGGAGCACATAGCAAAAAATTGGAGTGAAATTGATGCATTTTTCAATTTATTGTGATTTTTTGAAGTTGAGAAAAAAATTTGAAAATGAAAATGAGCCAAGGCATGAAAATGGGAGGGAAAGTATAAAAATGGCATTGCATTTGAAAAAACGCCTTCGGCCAGGATCGAACCTGGCACGAATTTGAAATGTGGCGGGCTCCTAAAATGATGATGTTTTGCCTAAACCCTAGCGCGGGAAACAAATTTCCAGAATTCGTAGCAAACTATGCATGTTTCGTAGCTAATCTCAAGTAAAACCGTGGCTATGTCTGGAAACGAGGATATGCATAGGTTGAAGATGAAGATCATGATGATCTTCATGCAAAATTCCAGAAAATCTCAAAAACACCCAGAAATCCACAAGACTAACACCAAACGATTCCTTATGTCATGCACATGCAAGATCAACAATCAATTTAACATGAACCATCAAAACAAGCTTGGATCGAAGAAAAGAAAAAAATGCATCCAAACTTGAATCGAGCATAACATTGTCAATACATCACCAATTCACTCAAAATTTACACCAGCATCATCACCACTAAAAGCTCTACACAAATATCACAAAGAAATTGAGAATTAAAGAGGTCGAATCCTGACCATCTTGATGAGCAGAACTTGGAATCGTATGCTACAAGCTCAGCAATGCTTCAAATCTCCTCCACAATGCTGAATGAAGTGTTTGATGATGAATTGGACGCTCTAACACAACTGAATCCAGCTCAATTTGCAATTTCCATGGAACATTCAAGCTTTGCATAAGATCCAAACTAGCACGATTGGCTTCGAATTCACGTCCAAACCTACTCAAATATGCTTCATGAACATGAATTCATCAATAGAAAAGGTCCTTGTGTGAAGAAATTGGGAACAAATTTTGAGAGAAAAATTTGGTGATTCTTGAAATTCAGATTTGAAAAGCTTGTTAATGATGAAAACAGTTATGCTTAACCTTATATATGTCATGCTAATCATGTTTAAAACAAGCTTAAGCCTAATGCAATTAAGATTAATCACTTATGAGGTGTATGTGCAAAATTAGATTTTCACCTCATGCACTAGCTAGCCACGTGAACAGTACCAACTTTTGGCCCAAATCCTCTTAAAATCATTCCATGCACCCTTTGGAATTGGTTTTGTATGCACATAATCAACCAAAATGAGTTTATGAAATTTTCTTCAAAAATCTTCATGAATAAGCACATGCCCATGCAAAGGAAATTTATGCCATGTAATGATATGCTTGGAAAATACATGTTATGAGGATCAAAATGCAAAAAGAACCACTCATTTTGGAGCTTTGGTTCAAAAGTTATGCTCATTTGAATTTTCAAACACACTTTGCCATGATTGGATCATATCTCCTCAACCACACATTAGAAATTCATGATCTTGGACTTTTTGGAAATTGAAGAGAAAGATCTTCAACTTTCATGTTGGACACAATTTCATTTGAAGCTTTCTTGATGATGTAAACTTGAGTTGAAGTTGGACCAAAACCTTTCCATTTTTGGAAAGTTCAAATTACAGGTCACTTGCTATTTTTGGAAAGTCTTGATCTGACTTCAAATTCTTCAATGTGAGTATTTGAAATGTCAAATGAGACTTGTTTGAATATGAATAAAGTATCTCTAACCACTTCCCACCTCCAAATCCACAGTTGACTTTGCAGTTGACTTCTGTTGACTTTTATGGGTCTCAGATGAATTGCACATGCACTGATGAGTTCTGAGCCTTCAACACTTGGCCAAGTTACTTCAAAATGATCTTTGGGTCATGTAAGCTCAATGGAACCACCCTAGGGCTTTGATCTCATGGAGAATGCTCTTGTTGCCTTGCACAGTTGAATCTCCTGACCAGTCTTGCTTGATGACATGCAATGGACTATGCAATGTGAATGCAATGTTAATGACCTAAAAATGAAATGGATATACAAATGGGAGGTGCAAATTTGAGGTGCTACATTGAGGTACCTGGTTTCTTCTGTTCAACAAAAGCCACCTTCTCAATACTGACAGTCTCAAAAGCTTGACATAGAGTTTCATGAATTTCGCCATCCATCTCCACATATTTGAAGGAGGATAAATGGCTCACAAAGATGTCCTCTTCGCCACACACGGTCACAACCTGACCATCCCACACATATTTTAGTTTTTGGTGGAGAGTCGAAGAAACTGCTCCGACTCCATGTATCTAGGGACGCCCCAACAAACAACTATATGATGGTTGAATATACATCACATAGAAGACAATATTAAACACTTCCGGGCCGATCTTCACAGGCAACGTGACTTCACCAAAAACCGATCGCTTGGATCCATCAAAAGCACGGACAACAAGATCACTTGGTGTCAGAACAACCCCTTCGGCATCAAGCTTACTCAGAGCCTTTTTGGGCAGCACATTCAAAGAAGAACCGGTATCAACCAAAACATGCGACAAAACGGCGCCTTTGCATTCCATCGTGATATGCAGAGCTCTATTGTGATTGCGACCCTCAGGTGTCAAGTCTAGATCCTTGAATCTCAAACCATGTCTCGTGTTAACTTTTGCAATAACACCTTCAAGCTGGTTAACAGAAATCTCTTGGGGCACATAAGCCGTATTCAACATTTTCAACAGGGCGCTACGATGTGCCTCGGAACACATTAACAGAGAGAGAATAGAGATTTTTGACGGTGTCTGGTTCAACTGATCCACGATCTTGTAATCACTTTTCTTGATAATTCTCATAAATTCCTTCACGTCCTTCTCAAAAGAACCCTCGGGAACTTCCTTTCGCACTGGTTATTCTTCAGCGACAACTTATTTTCCTTTTGTTCTAGCAAGAGCCTCAGCATTGTTATCCTTCGGAACCTGCGGTGCAAACAAACGACCACTCCTCGTAAATCCTCCGGGTCCTCCTACATTACCTACAGCCGAACCAACTGTTACTGGAGTCTGATTTACTGATCTGGTCTGATTCTCAGGTATTCTATTTCTGCAAGAAGCATTGTCATATTGCCACGGAATTGCTCTACTATTCTCATAAAGTCTTCCACTAGAAGCAGCAATGGTGGTAGGGGTGCTGATAGTTACTGGAGCATTAATCACGGGAACACCAACAGTCACCGGAGCAGATATGGTCACTGGCGCAGCTACGGTCACAGGAGTACCAATAGTCACCGGCGTACTAATAGTTCTTGGAGCACGTACAGGACCTTCTGATGGTGTAAAGTAAATGGTAACAGTTGATACCTCTCCACGGTCTTTCACTACTCGATCAAACTGTAAACAACCTTCATTCATCAATTCCTGGATACCTTCTTTCAATTTCACACAGCCGTTTTCATGATTACCACAATCTGAACAATTCTTGTCACACCCCGGAATACTCCCCCTCTAAGCAGACGTTCCTTCACCACAAACAACGAAGTCTGAACATCGTTAACATCGACTACCAAGTTCAAATTTTCCCCATCTTCCACACTGTTTACTCTAGGCCCTCCATGCTGAGGCATAGGATTATTCATCACATTCGGAGTAGGAGCAAAGTTAATCGTCTTGGCATCAATCAAATCTTGAACTTTATGGTGAAAAGCCCAATAATTCTCGATGTGGTACCCTGGCGCACCAGAATAAAAATCACAACAGACATTGGCATCATAACCAGCGGGAATCCTTGTTAATGGAGCCATAGTGCGAAGTTCAACAAACTTTAACCTGAGCAGTTCAGGGAGTAATTCAGCATAAGTCATTGGCAACGGATCAAAATGACGATCTGGCATTCTTTGTCTTGGTTGGAATTGGCGTTGCTGTTGTTGTTGTTGTTGTTGAGGTGGGGTTGCTGGAATAGTCACAGCAGCAACTTGACGGTATTGTTGTCCTGTGTTTCCATTTCTCTGATTATGTATAGCATTTGTCTCACCCTCTCTCCTTCTAGGTGCCCCTGAAAATGGTTTCTAAGCACTTGAAGAACTTGAAGAACCAGGGTCTTGGATTTTTCCCGCTTTGATAAGACTTTCATCTCTTTCTCCGCAAATCACAACATCCGAAAAACTACCAAACGGGCAACTTCCCATACGATCCATGAAAACACCTTGCAGGGTTCCAATGAATATATCTGTCAATTCTCTCTCCAACATCGGAGGTTGTACTCTCGCAGCTAGCTCACGCCACCTCTGGGTGTATTCCTTGAAACTCTCACCAATCTTTTGAAACAAACTCTGCAACTGGGTTCTGCTCGGAGCCATGTCCATGTTATGCTTGTACTGCCTCAGAAAAGCTTCACCTAACTCTCTCCAGCTTCTGACAGATTCTTTTCTCAAGTCCATGTACCAAACCAAAGATGCTCCAGACAAGCTGTCTTGGAAAAAGTACATCCACATCTTTTCATCATCAGTGTAAGCGGATATCTTCCGGTAGTAAGCTTGCACATGAGTTCGGGGACAAGAAGTTCCATTGTACTTGTCGAAATATGGCGCTTTGAACTTGTACGGGATCCTCAACCCATCAACTAAACCCATATTAGAAACATCAAAACCCAAAGAATTCTGGCACTCCATGGCGCGAATCTTTTCAGCAAGGGCATCAACCTTTCTATCTCTCTCTTTCGCTTTTCCAAATTCATCATCATCACTGGGAATGGTGAACATATCTTCTTGCTTGTCAACCAAATGAGAAGGATGGTGAACTGGAGCACGTGTCGCTCAAGCATTAGCAGCCTCTGTAATGATGGATTGTCCATTGATTCTAATACCACGCAATTCGTCACCATTAGCATGGTTGTTGACAGGGTTGGTAACAGCAGCATCATCGACAGGGGTCCCTTCTGGCGGATTCTGACCGACAGGGGGAATCACAGTTTCTTGTCTCTGGACCAAGGCTCGGAGTTCCTCTTGCCCTTGCACTACCCCTTGCATCATACTCATGAATTGGGCCATGTTGGTCCTCATCTCTTCTAGATCTGCTTGAAAGCTTTCCATTACTCTCTGCTGGTTTCTGCGGGTACTGTACCGGTGAATTCCTGAATCAGCTATCCTGCTAGTGAACACCAAATAATATAAGAACACCGCAGCGGTACCTATTATGCAAGAGATGCAAATGAATATGTAAATGCAATGACATGTTTATCAATTTGAACGGGTATTCTACCCCCTTGATTCCAGTCTCACATCCGACTGAAAGCGCAAGAAGACCGAATTGTGGATAAACTTCTGAGATCAAGATGCAATAAGGAAAACCATCATATAAATGGGTTCAAGAAGGGAAAGGCCCTAGCCAACAGTACATCAAAGAAAAGATCTCCACAACAAGCCTGTGGATCATCACTATAATACAATAAGTAAAGAGAGGACAAAAATCAGGAATCAGCCTCCTGTATACAACCCATAAGGACTGCTCCTCACTTCAGCCAGTAGTGCCACTGTGTCAGGATGATCTGGAGATTCTGTCAAACGTCGGATAAGCAGATTCCTCTTGTGAATAACTCCATCCATCTCGTTGATGTGCTCTCTGTAGTAATTCCCATCATCTTCTCCGAATACCTGTTCAAGTCTGGATTTCTTCAAACCTGCCAGCATTTTGAGTTCCTCAATCTGTCTCTGAGCTTTGTTGAGTTGATCTGTGATATAACCATTGGTTGAACGGGCGCACAGAAGCTCATTGTTCTTCTCCTTCAGCAAAATCTTCAACTTCTCCATCTGACCAGTCAATTCGGCCACCATCTCCTCCTTTTTTACCTTCCTAGAAGCTGAAAATGTATCTCATTGCTCTTGCCAAACAGCTAACTTACCATGAGCATCTGTTAACTGCTGTTTGACTCGCCTCAACTCAAAACTGGATGATCCCAAGGCTTCGTCAGTTTTCCTCTTGCAATCTGATAGCTTCCCCCTTCTGATATTCCGCCTCATGGAATTGACGCATATAGTTTTGCAGTTTCACACTTAACTCCGAGTTTTCAGTTTGAAGCTCCTCCATGGCATTCTTCAATTTGTCATACTCCTCTCGGCTCACCATGGTTGACTGCTTAGGAGTAGGTGGATACAAAGGTTCTTCAATAGGAAACGGCAGACCAAACTCTTCGACTCTTCCTTGAAGCCACTCTTCATACTGAGGGTAAGTTCTACAATCTCCTTTTCCGAGCACAGTTCTTCCTCTCTTGATCACCTTGAGCCAAGCCTCAGCTGCCTTACGGGATACAGTCAAATCAGACGAAGAATGGAAAAATAGGGATTCTTCCACATCTTTTTCCAAAGGCGGAGTTCTTAAAGCATATCCAAACTGTCTGACTGCCAGAGAAGGATTGTAGTTGATACTTCCTCTTCTTCCTACCAATGGTACATTTGGGAAATTCCCACAACTATGAATAATATCTGCCCGAAGCAAGCCCTGGTCTGACCACCAAGAAATATCTTTAGCTCTTATCCCCATCAGTCTCTTTGACCAACTCAACGAGTTCTTGACATCAATGAACGCTTCTGACTTGAGTAGGTGGGAACTGAACCACTTATAAAACAAAGGCGCGCAACCATTCACCAATCCTCCCCTTCTATTCTCATTCCTGTGATGCACTTAATGAAAGAAATCTCCCAACAAGGTCGGCACCGGATTTCCCAACACGAAGATGCGTATGGCGTCTACGTCCACAAATTTCGCCATATTAGGGAACAGGACAATCCCATACACACAAAGAGCCAACACAGCATTGAAACCCCTCTAGTCACTATCTTCAAGCTTCTTCTTTGCTTCTCCCAGTAAGAAACTCAGATGAAAACCATTAACTCCTCCCTTCTGACACATATTAGCCTTCAAGACTGATTTCCCCAAATATGTGGCTGAAGCAACCATGTTGAGATCAGGCAGAAACTCGGAACTATAGAATAGCAATTGCGGCTTGATAGGAACTCTGAGAAAACTAGCAACCTCCTCCAAAGTAGGGACCAAAATATAATCTGGGAACGTGAAACACCTCAATGGAGGGTCATAGAACTGCAACAATGTAAAGAGAGCATCATGTTAATCTTTGGAGAGAACCTTAACAAAACTTAGAATCAAACCATAATCCTTCCGGAATCCTTCTAGAGAATCATGATCCATTAACTTCATCAGCTGCTGAATGGGATCCAAACAAACAACAGGAAACTTGTAGGCGACATGTCTCTTTCTGCCAATATCCATCTTAGGAGAACCAGAGAACCCCGACCGGAATCAAGATGAAGATATAAACCCCTAGAAATAGATAAACATATTTAAATGATATGAATGCAAAATGATGTGATGCAATGCAGTGACATGGGAATCAGAATTGCTGTATCTGCTTGAACAACTGTTGGGTTGCATTGTCTGAAGAGAAACCCACTGAGTAATATAATGCGAGATCAAAGCTCTGCTCCATAAAATCAGGTTGGTTGAAGGTTAAGGTTTCCTGAATTTAGCCCGCCCCTCACTGGTAGGTTCTAAGAATAGAATTTTGTCAGTTTCTTGCCCTTCAGTCGAATAATACGTTTACCACTAAAGGTTTGGCATTATTACGGGATAAAAGACCTCCACTGACTCCCCTCAACAGGACATCCTAATAGCAAGTTCCCAGCCTCGGGGTCCTCGGATTGAGCAACGAGAATGCGCCCACCAGAGCTAACATAAACGCGTCTCGGAGGAGAGGCCTCGACTGAGTTCTCGGGAAACGGTCACCAGAGTCGACGATTTCTAAAGGAACATCTGTCGTTATGAAACACCCATAGGACAGAATATATCCAAAAGAAACCTCTTCTGGAATGTGGGTCTTCATGAACGACTTAACGTAGCAACATGCCACGGAAGCCTCATGACTATCCACTCTAAAACCTGTGTGTACGCTCAAGCCTGGGTAGTGGGCTTATCACTCATAGAACATCCCACCCCAACAAACAAACAAACCAACAGAACCCACAGATACAGCAGACATATGTACATGAATGCAATAAGGTAAAGCAGGTAAATAAATAATTGTACAAAAGAATAAACACCCAACAAACAAGAAAACTACAAAAGCTAGGAAGGACTCGCTTAGGGAAACCGGGTCCCCAGCAGAGTCGCCAGCTGTCGCAACTTGAAAAAGGGGAATGCGAAAAAAAACAACCGGCGAAAAAAGCAATGACAGAAGAGTCTCCACCGTGCGTTATTTATCCCAAAGGAGGGAAAGGAAACGTTCGAAGTAAACCTGGAAAAGGGAAAGGAAAAGACAAGGTCTCGCAACCAAATCTTGGGTTCGGGAGTCGATTATGCGAAGGGAAGGTATTAGCACCCCTACGCATCCGAAGTACTCTACGGGATCCACTCTTGTTGTTCTTGTCTAAAGGGTGTGGGTTTATCTAATGTACTATTTACTAAAAGCGGGGTCAAAAGAAGATGACTCGCACGGATGTTGCATCCACTGCATACGTATCTCATCTGAATATGAGAATCAGAGTCTTCGTAGCTCGGCTACCTAGGGGTTAAAGGGGAGTGTGTTTTTTAGATGAACGGCGTTACTACGCAATCTACCGCATGCTCGACCTTTGGAGACTTACTCGCCTGTAGTAGAAGGAGTTAACGTGTTCTTAGGAGAAGAAAAATCAATGAGTTTGTTTGTTTTAGGGATGCTCATGCAAAAAGGAAGTCCTAGACGAAGGAACCGTGCTACCTTAATTGACATGAAAACGAGAGACTATACGAAGCCTAGCAATCCTATGGGGAGACGATCACACCATACAAAACAAACATGCATAAAGTAAACACGCCAACAAGGGGGCTCAAACATACATGGGTAGGGCTTTAGTCAAGAGGGGTCATATCAACCTCGACAAACAAGCCATGGAAGGGTAATCAAACGGGCTCTTAAACACTGACACTGAACGTCAGGGTGAGCAGATAAAAAGGGTAATGAGGATAAGACCTCATAGCTCTTAACCCTGGACAGGGTGAGCTCATGACAAAAAGTGGGGATTCAGGAAGATGGAACCTTCTCCACTGACGACCGGACAAAAGATCTTGGGCTTTGGTTCTGAAGCATCGACACGTAGTGCGAGCATAAAGAACGACACACTGAATAACGGGGGATTGACTACTAATCCCTTTTATCCGTCAATTGCCTCTTCATGGAGGTCTTTAGCACTGGTGCCTCTTCTTGGAGGTCTTTGGGCACAAAAGTAAACACACAAAAACATTGCCTCCTATCGAGGTCTTCCAGCTAAGAAAGCGGTAAAATGCTGAAAAAGATGTAAAAGGGATCAAAAGATCTACCACACGGATAAAGATCCGAAGTAACAGCAACTAAAGAAATAAGAAACCTGGAGATCTGTCAGGCTAGCACCATCAAAGAAAACAAGTCAGCAAAGCAATCAGAATAAATCTCCAAATGGTATCCCACAAATAAAGTGAAATACCAAGCAAGCTATCTCTTCAAGAGTCATGTGAGCCCTCACAAAAACTCAACAAACAAGTTAGAATAACAAGACGGGGTGCAATCAAGAGTTACACCGAACAAGAGAATTATAGCAATAACAGTATCAGGTAAACAGCGCACGGATGCAAGAGAAAGCATGTCACAACAAAACGTAAAACAGGTTAGAGAGCAAACAAAAAAACTACTGTCACGATCGCTACTGCTTCGCTTAGCGAAGACTTAGCGAAGCTTCGCTACATGCTCGCTTAGCGAGGTGCTAGCGAATGTCTGCGGGTTCTGGGTTCTTCCTTGATAACAGTCTGATTTCAGAAACCCGAAAACCTATGGTATCCATCTCAGAAACGAAGTGATTAAACATTCAAGGTATTGTTCTACACATTCATACACATCTAAACCCACATGCAAAACCTAACGATACCTGTAACACCCCGATAAAATAAGATAATTATTTAATTTAAGTTAATAATATATTTATTAATTTAATTAAATAATTGGAATATTTTTATTGGAATTATTATTATTGGATTATTTTATTATTATTATTATTGGAATAAAAGTTGGAATTAGAAAAGATCCCATTTGGTAAAAAGAGGTTTTCACGTGAAAACAGAGAACGACTCTGAAAGTGGAAAAGGGAAAAGGGCAAAGAGCAAGAGAACAAGGGTTGAAGGAAGGAAAAGCTTGAAGCTCAGAGATTTGCCGGATTAACTCAGGTAAGGGGAGTTTATCATCGTTTAATGGGTATTATGGGATAACATGTAATGGGTAGTGATAAACCATTGATTTGACTCTAATTGGAATGATGTATGCTGAAAATTGTGAAATATTGGATGAACGAAAATTGGATCATAATTGAAGGAAATTCGTAGGAATAAGATGTAATAATGTTAGCAATTGTGAAATCGAATAAGGTACGATTCGTGTTAGATGATATGAACGATTAATGTGAAAAATTGGATTGTAGGAGGTTGGAATTGGGAGATCTCGTAGCAGAGAAAACCATAGCAGATCTGGAAATCTGGTTTCTGGTCATACGCGTATGGCACTAGGCAGTACGCGTATGAGATGGTCTGGTACGCGTATGGCACTAGGCAATACGCGTATGGATGAGGAAGATGATGTTTTGAACGTGGTTTGGTCTTTGTTGGTACGCGTATGGGGAAGTGGTACGCGTAGCATACGCGTATGAGATGGTGTTACGCGTATGGGATTTGGTCAGGAGATGGGCCATACGCGTATGGGACTATGCAATACGCGTATGGGCAGATTTGTGATTTTTCTGGGCTGTTGTTATGCAGTTTTTGGTTGTTCAGCTGAGTAATGTAATTTGGCTGATGTATGATATAGTAGGGATCATTTCCCGTTGTTTTGAGCAGTATAGGTATTAGTAGAGTGTGCTAATACTGTGATTATTAATTGGCATAACATGATATGATTTTGTGATAATATGCTGATGATGTATGATTGTATGCATAATGCTGTGAATGTATGTATTATGTGGAATGGACTGTTTTATGGCTTAGAGTGTGAGCATATGTCCATTTTGGATTGTTGTTGATGTTGCATGACTAAGTGATTTAGCTTGCATATTGTGGCCTTTATGGTGGTAGCTAATTCCCATGGTGAGGAATTAGTGAGTGAATTATTTTGGATTGTTGTTGATGTTTGCATGCTAGGTGATTAGCGTGCATAGCATAGCCCTTGGGGTGGTAGCTAATTCCCATGGTGAGGAATTAGTGAGTGAGTCACTAGGTCTCAAATGAGTGGGACTAGTGAGCTTGGTAGCCGTATCTGGATTTGATCGGTGAGGTTGAACTATATGTTCACGAATAGTCGGTACCGCATGCATGGAGTCTCATTGCATAATGTATGTATGGCGTATAATATGAATGGATGTATTCCAATATTATACGTGTGTTTTGTGGTTGCGTTGAGTTGAGTATGATGATGATGATGATTATGAGTTGATATTGCCGTTGCTGAATATGTGTTATGATTAGGGTGATGAAATGTGTTAATTTACTTAACATTACATGATATTTTATAATGCTTATTATATCGATTGAGGAACTCACCCTTACAACTTTGTTTTCAGGTAACGAGCAGTGATTGAGTAGAAGCTAGTCCTTGGAGTCTAGTGTAGTCCTTAGTGGGTCATGCTCTGGTAGATCTAACATCGGGATGGGATGTTTTACTATGTTTTCATCTGGTTGTTGAACAACTTTACATGTAATGTATTACATGGTTTGAATGTTGTTAGTTGTATGCGCTGCGTATTATGAAAATGTTTTATTTTGATTAAATAAATGAGCATGACAGGATACTTTGGAACATGGTGTGAAGTGTCAAGTGTGACACCCTTAATTGCATACTTACTCTGATTTATATTTTGTTGATTTAATTAATTATTGGGGTATTTTAGAAGGGTGTTACAATACCCACTCTTCCAAATTTACCCATAATACCTCATACATTCAGAAATTTCAAATTTGAAAGCATAAAGTAATGGAAATGAGGGCAAACCTGATTGGAGAGATCGAATGAAATTGAATTGCACCATTGGGTTTTGCAAAGCAATCTTAGGGTTTATATGAGATGGAATTGGTAGAGGTAATCCTGTGCAAAAGAGTTTTTTTCTTCAATGTCTATGGAGGCTGCTCTGAATTCTGTTAGCTCTTCTCTTTTCTAGGGTTTTGTTTCACTGAAATTTAGAATTTATACTCTGATTTTCGTGGCTTTGTGGGCTCAACTGTGGGCAACTCAAGCCCATGACTTTCTGTTATATTTTCAAAACGCGTGGGCTTCGCCTAGCGAAGGATCTGCTCGCCTAGCGAGCATGACAGTTCAGACTCTGATGGCTCGCTAGGCGAACCATTCTGCTTGCCTAGCGAGCATGACAGTTCAAGTCATCTTTCCAAATTTGTAACCTGTGCGCTGGACCTTTGCTCCTTTAAGAGTAATATGTCGAATGATGAATAGGCCTCATTTGAACATGTTGGAAGTAACTCAAGTTATTCCCTAGCCGTTTGACCTTCAGTAGACCAACAGTTGACCAGAGGTAATTCAGATGAACTTTGCTGAAATGCAATATGAAATGTTAAATGACCTAAAAATGAATGCATGAATGAGGGGGGCAAATTTGAGGTGCTACACCAATAATGCTAATTTGATTCACCGTATCACACTACTTCTTTGCAAGAAACCCCTTGTTCTTCAAAGATTTTACTCGATCAAATCAAAACTGAGAATTGTTGTAACCCAAGTTTTACCAATATGTTTCATCGTCCCATGCCACTCCTTCGCAAGAACCTCCCATTCTTCAAAGCCTTCACTCGATCAGACCAAATTGTGTAATCTTGTCCAAAACTTTCAAATTCGAAATTGATCTTAAAGGAAAACCCCAGCTCAATTTTCTTATTTGAAACCCTAAAATATCTTTTAACCTAATTGATTACAACTGAATCATAATTATTATGTATAGTTATTGTATGAATGCAATGAGAGAGGATGAAGATGATGAAAAGGTCTTTGAATCTTTCAGGTTTCTTATCACATATCTATAAATGATTCATGAATGACTATATATAGGTAAGAGTTTCTAATGTAGAAAACAGAACATGAATGGGTAGCAAAATTACAAAATTGGATATTTTGAACAGTGGGAGTCAACCAATTCGAGGAGGGAGTCGACTTCAAAGGGAAAGGGAGTCAACCCATACTGCCTGGGAGTCGACCCATCCTGGACAATGGTTGAATATTCAAAAAATAGATTTCAGAGGGAGTCGACCCACAACTCGAGGGAGTCAACTCCTTAGTGATGTGCGACGACTCCAAAACTCCTATGTATCGACTCCAACTGGGCAGGGAATTTTATTTTCAATATGCTTCAGAGGGAGTCGACCCCTAGCACGGGTGTGTCGACTCGAAACATGATATTTTCATAAAAATGCATATTTTTGACCTTTTTAACATGTCTAAATGCTCATGACTCAATCTAAAAATGTCGAAAATGCAACCAAGACATAGATAGATAAGATCCAATGTACAAATACTCAAATACTATTTTCCTAGTTTTTACATCAATAAAAAACCTCAAAGAGAATACCGCACTCACACATTACACACAAAAAAGCCACCAAAGACACGAAATAGCATAGTCATCTCTTCCTCAATCTCTTGCAATACACGATCAACCCTCTAAACCAACCATACATAAATTCACTTCAAACCAACCTTCACCTTGTTTACACTAATCAATAACATTTCCACCATATAAATAACTTACTGCAAGTTGTTCTTCATCCACCCACATTCAAACAAAACTTCAACCTTATCACTCCATAGACCATAATTCCATTGACCAAATTAGAACTACCATAATCACACAACTATAACAAAAAACACCACATATAAACTTATTTTTATTCACTTATATATGGGCCATAAACTATAGAAAAAATACATTTTTTCCTCATAAATTCACTTCAAATCAACCTTCACCTTGTTTACACTAATCAATAACATTTCCACCATATAAATAACTTACTGCAAGTTGTTCTTCATCCACCCACATTCAAACAAAACTTCAACCTTATCACTCCATAGACCATAATTCCATTGACCAAATTAGAAATACCATAATCACACAACTATAACAAAAAACACCACATATAAACTTATTTTTATTCACTTATATATGAGCCATAAACTATAGAAAAAATACATTTTTTCCTCATATAAACAACCAATGAACACCCGAATCACCAAACTCATCAATCATATCCAATAATCAAAACAACACAATAACAACAACCAAAAAAATAAAAACATCAAAATACAAATCAAAGAAAAAGGAGAAGGAAGAGGGAACCGCGACAGATTCGCCAAAGCATTTCATAGTCGTACCAAATTTGCGTGCCGCCATCAGAAGTTGTTGTTGGTCGACAGACAACCACCACGAACCATCGCCGTGAAATCACACTGAGTCGTCTCCAGTAGTTTTTTTTATTCCACAATTTTCTCTCTGTTTGATTGATTGTGTTTATTGGGTGTTTGATGTTGAGTTTGATTCCTAAGTTTTTGAAAGAGAGTGAGAAAAGAGATGAGACAAGCATAGAAAAATGAGAGAGAAGGTGTTTAAAAGAAGAGAAAGAGAATGTTATTTCTCTTTTCTTTTCTTTATTCTTCCGTTTTCACATTTATGAGTTTTTTATTTTTTTATTCTTTTTTTTAAATCAATAAGACATGCCTCCGGACTGACTCTTTTTTTTATTTGCTTAATTTTCTTATTTAAAAACTTGGGTTAGTTTTCTTTTAGGACCCTTTGGCCCAAGTTGATTTTGCAAGTTCTTTGCACACCTTTTTCCTTATTCTTGCACCCCTACATGCAACTTACTTAACCGATTTAATTTAATGAATTCATTTTTTTTAATAAGTTGATTTAATTTAATTTTAGCTTATAAATTAAAATACAAAAATATATAATTAGGTTTTGTTAGTTGAGTAGCGCCTAAGAGGGGGGGGGGGGTGAATTAGGATCTTTGAAAACTATTTACGGTTTATGAAAAACTTTGTTCTTTCTTTTCTGGTTATGTTAAGCGATGGATGGTAAAGTGCGGAAAGAGAAAGAACACAAAGAGATATCCTGGTTCCCCTCACAGATCGAGAGTACTCCAGTCCCCTTTCAACATGAAAGAGATTTCACTATCTGTTATGACTTGTACACGACAGACACAATCACCAAGAACAACCTCTTGTGATTCACCAAGTTGATATGAGAACAATCCTCTCAAAACCAACTCTCTTGCTTCCAACAATCCTGGACAGCAAGGTGTTTACAAAACACACAATCTTATTTTTTAATAACTCTAAAAAATAAGATATGGATTACAACAATGGTTTGAATTTAAAGTTTGTAGTATAATGATCACTCAAAGTGATATATCAATTTGCTTGATCTTCTCTTCCAATGAAAATAATTTACAACACAAAGATATTAGATTGCTCAAGAATTTTCTGTTTTGAATGATATGAAAATAAGCAGAAAATATCTTGAATGAAAGTTTAAAACAATAAGTGTGAATTCTGAAAATTCTAAGAGATTGATTGGAAGAGGTGAAATTTGAATTTCAAATATCATGTATTTATATGCACATAACACGTCAAATGAAACATGGTAATATTCTGAAAGAATCATGAACAATTGTCAAAGATGAATTGAAAAGATTCCATGAAATGGTGCATGAAGAGGTGTATGAACAGCCACTGATTTTTCAGAAACGCACAGTGGTAAATCGATTTACATAATGGGTAAATCGATTACCCTGTTGCAACGTTTAAAATTTTTTAAAATCTTTCAGTGGTAAATCGATTTCCCTAAGAGGTAAATCGATTTACCTAGTTAAAAAAAACTTAAAATTTCGCTTCTGGAAAAGTAATGCTCCAGTGGTAAATCAATTTCCCTAAGTGGTAAATCATTTACCTAAGTGAAAAAATTAATTTTTGCTTTTGAAAAAATATAAAAGCTTCAGTGGTAAATCGATTTCCCTTATAGGTAAATCGATTTACCCAGATTGAAAATGAGAAATATGATTCTAAGACATTTTCCATGCACTATGAAAAGTTATGCAAATAACCATATGAATACTTGAGCATCTAAGACTTTAGTGAAGGTAAGTATTCTCATTATACATTCTTGAAATGAAAAGCTTAACTTCTTGAATCAAGATGCTTTATCATTGAATAAAATCTTTGCCTTCTTGTTGCTTGGAGTTTTGTCTTCATAAAAAACATTCATCATAGAGAGGCTTGACTTCACAGTCTCCCCCCTTTTGATGATGACAAATAATCCTCTTTGATGCGTGCAATTTCCAAAAATTAAAATTTCTCCCCCTAAATTTGAGAAGCTTATGATCATGTTAACTAGATCATGTTGAAGGAGATTTGTATCATTTGTACCTTAGGAAACTCACAAGCATACAAGCATAATTTATAACACCTTTCTCCCCCTTTTGAAATTATCAAAAAGAATGGAAAGATGGGTGAAATATAATCACATGACAAATATAAAATAGAATATACAGCATAATTAGTAAAAACAGCCTCATGCATTCCAAAATTGAAATCATAAATAATGCAAACAAACAAAGTTGTGGTACCAAGTACCTTACACCAAAATAGTTCAAATATTAGACATAATTAACATAATGAAACCAAATGTGTAATTAGCAACCTATAACTAGAATAATACACACAAACAGAAAAACACTAAGGTTGGTTCATGTCATTGTTGGTGTTGTTATAGTTGTTGCCTTGGTATGAAAATTGTTGTTGAATGGGCGTAAATATAGGAGCGGGAGCAGCCGGGTTATTTGGCTCATATGGAGGGATATTGAGATGCGAGTAGAGATAAGAGAAGTGTTGATTCATGTCGGTTTGAAGAAGGTTTATGCGGTTGGTGGTGGCTTCATGATTTAGCGCAATTTGATTATTTGCCAAAATCCATTGGTCATTGATGGATGTGTTAAGGTTGGAAAATTGAGATGTCATAAAGTTAAAGAGGTCTTGATTACTTAAACCACTTGGAGGAGGAACATTTAGAGGAGGTACATCTTCACCACCATTTCCTTCTTGAGGAATCTCTTCATTTTCTTCATTATTGCCACCAATAAACATAACCGACTTAGTTTCCGGATTATACCGATAGCCCATCCGCTTGTCCACATTCTTGATAGAGATTTTGTGACTTCTTATATCCATAAGACAATATTCAACATTACTAAAATCAACATTAAAATACTCCATAATACGAGTGATGAACCAAGCATAAGGAAGAAACTTAAGCTTGTTGGTGTGAGTCATCAAATAGTGAAGAATGAGACGTGACCAATGAAGCGAAATGTCATTCTTTATAGCATACAATGCTTGCATATCCATATCGGTAACAATACAATGATTTGAATTTCTAGGAAGTATAACATAAGCCAAGAAATAATAAAGCAATCTATCATTGATGAAAAAATTTCCAGCACTCCAAAAATCTTTTGGTGGTTCTTCCCCACCATGAGATTCAACCCTTTTTACATGATATTCGCCTTCCGATATCCTACTTAAGCCAAAATAAAATTCTATTTTATTATAATCATCCCATACTTCATCCTCCGGATCATATAACATGTGATCAACCGAGGGAATGTCCAAAATTTGACCAAGTCTCTTAGGGGTCAAGGTAATCTTTTTCCCTCTAACATGTGAAACAAATTTTCCATTCTCAATGCACCTGTTACAATAAAACATTCTCACTAAATCTGGATAATAGGGTCCAGAAGAAGTTATGAGAGCCCCTAAACCTAGAGAAATTAATTTATCTTGAAAATTAAAGCATTCTTCAGGAAAGGAAGAGAGATCACCGAATTTTAGAGTTTGAACAATCTTCTTTTGATAAAACTTTTGATACCTCTCCAATTCCTCTGGGGTGTGATCTTTGAAGAAATGTTGAACATCCATGGATGATGATGAAGCTTTTTCTTTCCCTTTTCCAGTAGTTCCAGCTTTCCTCTTAAGTTTTGATGCCATAAGTAAAGGTTAGGAGATGATGGAGATAAGCTTTAATGAAGGTTTTGGGTGATTTGGAGAAGATGAAATTTTTGAGGTGAGAGCACCAAGGGGGAAGATTCTGGCTGCTAGGTTAAAGTGAGGTTTTGTGAGAAAAAATTGCTTTTAAATGGGAGAGATAAGAGATGTGATTGGACCAACCAAAGTAAAAGAAAAGAAAAAAAAATCTGAACACGCGGGGGTAAATCGATTTACCCCATAGGTAAATCGATTACCATACGACCAGAAAGCATAAAAAGAGAAAAGTTTCAGGGGTAAATCGATTTACATCATGGGTAAATCGATTTACCTAGTTCAAAATATGCCAAACACGAAAAAACAATGCTACTGTTTTATGGGTAAATCGATTTACATCATCAGTAAATCGATTTACTCAGTAAAAACACATATTTTTAACAAAGATTCATGCAAGAGACACCCAATGAATCATGTAAAAGAAAGGAGTAGAAGTAGAGATCAATGAAATAAATTGCAAATGAAAATAGATGAGTTGGAAATGTATGTGCACCTTTGATTATTGATATGTTTTTGACAAATTATATGTCACATTCATCTAGAATCCAAAGTTCCCTTCGAATTTTGTAAAATGGTTCTCGCGCCAAAGTTTTTGTGAAGATGTCGGCAAGTTGATTATGAGTATCCACAAATGTGACTTCGACATCTCTTTGAAGCACGTGGTCACGAAGAAAGTGATGCCGAATGTAAATATGTTTGGTTCTTGAGTGCATGACCGGATTCTTTGTAATGTTTATCGCACTTGTGTTGTCACAACAAAGTGGAATGCCTCCAAGATCGAGTCCGTAGTCACGAAGTTGTTGCTTAAGCCAAAGTATTTGAGCGCAACAGCTACCTGCGGCTATGTATTCTGCTTCGGCAGTGCTTAGAGCAACACATGCTTGTTTCTGGCAATCCCATGATACTAATGCATTTCCAAGGATGTGACATGTACCACTAGTACTTTTTCGATCAGTTTTACTTCCTGCATAATCAGCATCAGAATAACCAACTAAATTGCAAAGACTACCTTTAGGATACCATAGGCCGACATTTGTTGTTCCCTTGAGATACTTCATGATCCTTTTGGCAGCGGTGATATGTGATTCTTTTGGATTTGCTTGAAAACGAGCACAAAGACACACACTAAACATAATATCAGGACGACTTTCCGTCAAATAAAGTAAAGAACCAATCATACCTCGATACTTTGTTATATCAATCGAAACACCTGATTCATCTTGATCAACATAAGATCTGGATCCCATCGGAGTAGACATTGCCTTGCAATTATCCATGTCGAATCTTTTTAACAACTCTTTGCAGTACTTTGATTGGTTGATGAAGATGCCATCCTTCAGTTGCTTAATTTGAAGTCCAAGAAAATAATTCATTTTACCCATCATGGACATCTCGAGTTATCCTTGCATCATTGATGAAAATTCTTCACACATGTCTTTGTTTGTTGAGCCGAATATGATGTCGTCAACGTAGACTTGAACCAATAAAGTGTTACCTTTAATTTTCTTAATAAACAGGGTTTTGTCAATTTTACCTTTTTCAAATCCCTTTTCATAAAGAAAGTTGCTGAGACGATCATACCATGCTCTAGGTGCTTGCTTTAGGCCATAAAGAGCTTTCCTCAATTTGAAAACATGTGAAGGATTTTTGAAGTCCTCAAAGCCCGGGGGTTGTATGACATAGACTTCTTCATTGATGTACCCATTCAAGAATGCGCTCTTGACATCCATTTGAAATAATTGAAAATTTAATGAACATGCATAAGCAAGTAATAAACTGATAGCTTCTAACCTTGCAATTGGACCGAATGTTTCTTCAAAATCAATGCCTTTCTATTGATTGTATCCTTGGGACACAAATCTTGCTTTGTTTCAAACAGTTATACCATTCTCATTAAGCTTGTTCTTAAACACCCATTTGGTACCTATGATGTGTTTATCACTTGGCCTAGGGACAAGTTCCCAAACTCGATTCCTTTCGAATTGGTTTAACTCTTCTTGCATAGCAATTATCCATTGGTTGTCACCTAAGGCTTCATCAACTTTGGAAGGTTCAATTTGTGAGACAAAAGCCATATTTAAGCATGCATCTTTGAGATTTAATCTTGTTGCAATGCCTTGACTAATATCACCAATGACTTTATCAATTGGATGATCCCGATGAGTTCTCCATTCCTTAGGTAGATCATTATCATTTGTTTTTTGCGCATCTTGATGTTTTGGTTGATCACCATTATTTCCACTTGAAGTATCTACTTGAGGAGCTTCTACAATATCATCATCATCACACAAAGCAATATCCTCCTTGGAGGGGTTAGATTCATCGAAAGTAACATGCATAGATTCTTCAATTTTTAAAGTTCTTTTATTATATATTCTATAGGCTTTACTAGTAAGCGAGTATCCAAGGAATATACCTTCGTCGGACTTCTCGTCGAACTTACCTAAATTGTCTTTGTCATTGTTGAGGACAAAGCATTTGCATCAAAAAATGTGAAAGTAAGATATGTTTGGTTTCCTTCCTTTGAAGAGTTCATAAAGAGTCTTTTTAAAGATAGGTCTAATGATAATTCTATTAGTTACATAGCATGTCGTGCTTACCGCATCCGCCCAAAAGTACTTTGGAAGATTTGAGTCGCTTAGCATCGTTCGTGCAAGTTCCACAAGTGACCTATTCTTTCTTTCCACCACTCCATTTTGTTGAGGAGTCCTTAGTGCCGAGAAATTATGGAATATTCCATGTTCTTCGCAAAACTCTTCGAATGAGGCATTTTGGAATTCTCTACCATGGTCGCTTCTTATGGAGGCAATAGTTAGCGATTTTCCATTTTGGATTTGCTTCGCATATTTCTTGAACGCCTTGAATGCATCATTTTTCTGCACTAAGAAGAAAGTCCAAGTGTATCTAGAGAAATCATCAACAATAACTAAAGCATATACATTACCTCTGAAGCTTCTTGTTCTTGATGGACCAAATAAGTCCATATGCAACAGTTGTAATGGCCTTGTAGTGGACACCAAATTCTTTGATGTGAAAGTTGATTTGATTTATTTCCCTTTTTGACATGCATCACAAAGCCTATCTTTGACGAATTTTATCTTGGGTAAACCAATAACAAGATCATATTTTATAAGCTTATTCAAATGTTCCATATGAATATGTGCAAATCTTTTATGCCACAACCATGACTCATTATTGTTTACCATAAGACATTTTACCTTCAAAGATAAATCATCAAGGGAAATCATAAAAATATTATTAATTCTTATACCTTTGAGTTTTACCTCATGAGAGACTTCATCTTCAATCAAACATTCATCTTTGGTGAACTTGATTTTGAAGCCCTTGTCGCAAAGTTGGCTAATGCTTAGAAGATTATGCTTTAGTCCTTCGACATAAAGAACATCTTCAATGGATGTGAAAGGTGGTGCTCCAACTTTGCCTATGCCAAGAATTCTCCCTTTGTTGTTATCACCATATGTGACATAGCCCTTGGCCTGCAATGCTAGATTTGAAAATTTGTTTATATCTCCCGTCATATGCTTGGAACACCCACTATCAAGATACCAAAGATTTGATGTGGTTTTCAAACATACCTCATCTTCTTCATCATCGGAATGGTGCGAGGCCATTAATGCTAGATTTGCACATTCGTCGCTTTCTGATTCGGATGAGGAACTTATCTCATTATCTTCCCATGCAACATATGCCTTTTTATTCTTGAAATCCTTCTTGTCTTTAAAGCCACCTTTCTTTGAGAGTTTCGGACAATCCAACTTTATATGACCTTGCTTTCCACATTCATAACATGTTGCGTAGATGTGGAAGCCTCCCTTTTCCTCCATCTTTAAAAACCGGGTTTACGCTTGCGGAAGCCATCGTCTGGATCTATGGAGCAAGTTATCAAAACCTGCTTTGATGCCAATTGTTAGTTGAGTAGCGCCTAAGAGGGGGGGGGGGGTGAATTAGGATATTTGAAAACTATTTCCAGTTTATGAAAAACTTTGTTCTTTCTTTTCTGGTTATGTTAAGCGATGAACGGTAAAGTGCGGAAAGATAAAGAACACGAAGAGATATCCTGGTTCCCCTCACAGATCGAGAGTACTCTAGTCCCCTTTCAACATGAAAGAGATTTCACTATCTGTTATGACTTGTACACGACAAACACAATCACCAAGAACAACCTATTGTAATTCACCAAGTTGATATGAGAACAATCCTCTCAAAACCAACTCTCTTGCTTCCAACAATCCTGGACACCAAGGTGTTTACAAAATACACAATCTTATTTTTTAACAACTCTAAAAAATAAGATATGGATTACAACAGTGGTTTGAATGTAAAGTTCGTAGTATAATGATCACTCAAAGTGATATATAAATTTTCTTGATCTTCTCTTCCAATGAAAATAATTCACAACACAAAGATATTAGATTGCTCAAGAATTTTCTGTTTTGAATGATATGAAAATATGCAGAAAATATCTTGAATGAAAGTTTAAAACAATAAGTGTGAATTCTGAAAATTCTAAGAGATTGATTGGAAGAGGTGAAATTTGAATTTGAAAGATCATGTATTTATATGCACATAACACCTCAAATGAAACATGGTAATGTTCTGAAAGAATCATGAACAATTGTCAAAGATGAATTGAAAAGATTCCATGAAATGGTGCATGAAGAGGTGTATGAACAACAACTAATATTTCAGAAACGCACAGTGGTAAGTCGATTTACATAATGGGTAAATCGATTACCCTGTTGCAACGTTTAAAATTTTTCAAAATCTTTCAGTGGTAAATCGATTTCCCTAAGAGGTAAATCGATTTACTTAGTTAAAAAAACATAAAATTTCGCTTCTGGAAAAGTAATGCTCCAGTGGTAAATCGATTTCCCTAAGTGGTAAATCGATTTACCTAAGTGAAAAAATTAATTTTTGCTTTTGAAAAAATATAAAAGCTTCAGTGGTAAATCGATTTCCCTTATAGGTAAATCGATTTACCCAGATTAAAAATAAGAAATATGATTCTAAGACATTTTCCATGCACTATGAAATGTTATGCAAATAACCATATGAATACTTGAGCATCTAAAACTTTAGTGAAGGTGAGTATTCTCATTATACCTTCTGGAAATGAAAAGCTTAACTTCTTGAATCAAGATGTTTTATCATTGAATAAAATCTTTGCCTTCTTGTTGCTTGGAGTTTTGTCTTCATAAAAAACATTCATCATAGAGAGGCTTGACTTCACAGGTTTTATTCAGTTTATTATTTAATTTAAAAAAAAATACCATTTTCATTTATTCATATAATAATACAAAATACAATTTTTTTTCATAAAAATTTAAAAAATGCAAATATTCTAGTTAATACATTTTAATTCAAAAAATACAAAAATATATTTTCTTTCCACTTAAAGTCAAAAATACAACAAAATAGTCTTTCATCCCTTTACATTCATGTACACAAACCAAATTACTTTTATAATCAAATAAACTTAATATTTTCGCAAATAAAAATAGATGGGGGATGCACATCCACTTTATCTCCAAGCAATTGATTGGTTGACATTCGCCACATCGATCAATTATTCAAAATTCAAAACAACATCTAAAACCAACACAACCCACCAAATCTCTTTTATGCCCTAGTGCACTTATTCAAAATATTTTTATAAAAGGATAGGTTGAGTCATTTCGATGCGAAATACAAACGAGCGCTTAAGACTCCATCGTACGAGCATACAAGAGGGAATCAGATTGAAAAGTGAAAATCAAATGACCCGTAACCTTTTTAAAACTTGTTGCTAAAACTTTTGAAAGTTGTAAATGCATCCCACCAAAGTAAATAGGCCTATAATCCGATAAAGCCCGAGGGTTGTCCTTTTTCGGGATAATTGACAAAAAGGACTAAGTAAATACTTTAGGCAAAACAACATTTCTATGAAACTCATGAAAGAAATCCATAATATCATCTTTAAATGTTTCTAACACGCCTTCAACACATTAAAATTAAAACCGTCAAGACATAGACATTTATTTCCATCACAAAACTCCATATAACATCACAAACTTGATTATAGTGGTGAAAGGTACCATAGGTTGATTATTCTCTTCTTAGCCCAAAGAATTAAGGCAAACATCATCAAGGAGTGATCTATTCGCCCAATTATTTGTGAAATTCTTAGAATCATCTCTTAGAGCCACCAATAAATTCCTGCATCTTCTACCCTAGATGGATTCGTCGACAATTCATTGATTGACACTAAAAATTTAGTTAATGTTTTAATTTATTGCGAGATTGCCAAAGTTATAATAATTTTTTGTTTTTTGTTTTTAAGGGAAATTTTAAGAAATTTCAAAATGGGAAAAAGTCAATTTTGAATATTTTTTAAAAATGAAAATTTTAAAGTATATTTGAATTTTATATTTTAAAATTTTAAATTAATTTTAAATTTAAGTTGAGGCACTTATTAAGGGCTTTTTTTTTTGGGGAAATTCAGTATTGGGTTATGTGAACTAATTATATGGGTAGTTGTCCAAAATAGCCCAATTATCCAGATGGAGCTAAAAAATAGCCCAATTTTCTTTAACGTGATTCATTTTTAAAAACAAAAATACTGTGAAGAAAAAAACCGGTATAGAAAGCATTCGGAATTTAACATTCGAACATCATAATTTCGTGCAGAATCTTCTTCAAATTTTCCTGCGAATTTACACGGAATTTTTATAGCTTTTTATTTCGCAGCAATTATCGTAAAAAATTCCGAATTTTACCATATAACATGATACAACTACGAAAATTAACTTAAAAAAAAACATTTTTACACATTTATATAGTTTCAGAGAAATTTAGTTTGTACAAAAGAAGAAACTGAGTTCTATTATTACTTTCCACAAAGCAAAAATGATATATTTTACATATAGCAATAATGTCTAGTATATAGATCTTATGATTCCATGTCATTCATTTAGTAGTTATGTATGCCCCAACACTCTGCCATCCCATGACTGCAACCTCCAAGGTTCTGACAAATACACATTGCAAAAGTTCCACCACAATTACTAATAGTGAATCTTTATGCTCTTTAAGTAATGGACAAACAATACCATCACATGTAAAAATCCTTAATTGGAGACAAAATATTTCTAACTAGTTATGCTATCTTTATTCTTTCCCATGCCACAAATTATTGCTCATCGGACCATAAATGTTTATATTTAAGTTATCCAATCAAAACAATCAAATATACTTCTTTAATAGTTTTAAAATAACTAATTTAGTTTAAACCAATCAAAACAAAAGAGACATGTTTATTGTCTTTTGAAAATTGACCAAAATTATCTAAAACAGAAAAAAAAATTATAGTATTGTTTTTATGCTCCACAAACTCCCAAATAAAATGGGATAGTGGAATGAAAAAATAGATCTCTTCGAGAGATAGTGAGAATGATGGTCAATGAGATCAATTTTCAATTTTCATAAGTATTTCTGAGATGGTACAATAAGCATTGTTTGTTATGTAATGAATTGTGTTTTAATAAGACTAATTCTAAAATTTACGCTCTATGAATTATACAAAGGAAAGAATACCAATATTTATCACCTTCATGTTTTCAGATGTAAATGTTTTATCCTTAATAGCATAGAAGATAGCCTTGAGAAATTCGATGCTAAAGATGGTGTAGGTTTATTCTTATGATATTCCACCTTTAGTAAAACTTTTAGAATACGTCGATGTGGGTAGTTGTTGTGTGCAAGTTATCTGGATGAATCAATAATTAAGTGGTTACATTGTTAAACTCGGAACTGTCCCGATAAGACGCAACAACATTAATGCTTTAAACCTCACTCAAAATCTAGTACTTCACTCTCTGACAAAACACGTTGAAATTAGGAACCATTTCATTAGGGTTCATGTCGAAAAAAGAGAATTGTAATTGAATTTGTGTCTTCATCTAAACAACTGTCATAAAATTTTACAAAACTCATTCTTAGAAAAACTTCTTTTTTATAAGATGAGATTTAGGAATTTATAATCAATCATGCATGGATTAATCTTCTTCTTCTTCTTCTTCTTCTTCTAACCGATTAAGGAGGGAGTTCAAAACATAATCTATTAGGAGACCCTTTAATCGATTAAGATATGTAACATATTATTGTTTCCTTTTTTGACATTAGTATAATCAATTAGCTTGTTGTTTTTAATTGATTAGACAGCTTCCAAGATGATGGATTTGATTCCTTTTTTTAGATAAATTTGTATCCATATAAGAAGTGATTTACATACTTCCAAATCACGAATTTTCTAAACTATGTACCCTCTTATATCACTCATTCTCCATCTGTCATCAATTTTATTCACTAGAAATTATATTAGTGTTGAGAGAGTAAAAAACTTTATCTAAAAGTTATGTTTGTATGCTTTTATTCTGAATTTGTTTACTCAAGAGCATAGTCATTATGTGTTGTTGTAATAGACTTGAAGGTTGCAAGCAAAACCTACAAAACGCTTAGTGTAAAGTTTTTGGGTTGAACTTGTGTATAAGTTCAAACTTTTGATAGTGGAAATATCAAGATGAAACTCTTGGGGAATAGAGTATGTCACATGGTTTAAGGTCAAACCAAGATAACTTTCTAGTTTTATCTCTCTAAACTCTATCTCTTTATTTTTTCTATATCTTCTTAATATCAACCAATCTAAAGTCATCGTTTTCTATTTTTTTTTAAATCCAAATATCACAACTCACCCCATCCCACCGTCTTGTGTTTGGAGTCGCTTATTCAACACATTATTATCTGCAATTAGTTTAGATACATCGTTGGATTATATTTAGCATCCAAGTCATTCAATATTTGGATCATCAAGTCTCAATTAGAGCTTAGTGATCTTGTCACCTTTAATTTAATAACAAGGTTCTTAATTTTGATGAGATGATGGGTTCGTCTTCATCTCTCCTTTCTGAGTGTTGTGAAATTTTGATTTGAGGTAAATTATTCATGACTTTTGTGTGTGTACATGCTAGTAAGAGCTTTATCCTAAATTTCCTTAGATATTTCACTGTGCACCAACTCTGTTGCAATGTCAATGGCCATTAAATTCCTTAGCCATCCTAAGAGAGCTTGGTCATGAGCAATCCATTTTTCATAATCAGGATTTGCTTTATTACTTGTGTCATTTGTGGTGACAAACTTCTTAAGACAATCTTTTGTGTGTATCTATGTGTTTTCATGTATAAGAAAGAAGTGATCCAATATGATAAAGCTCATGGATAGTAAGATTCAAGAAGCAACTGCTTAGCTTTGATGATGACATGATTTTGATGATGATAACACTAGAAGTCAAGCAACAGCTAAAATTAGCTCAAACGATAAAAAATGCACAAAGTGGTTGATCAAGCTATCCTTTCAAATCAAGCTAAAGACTTCTATTTAAAGTCAACACTTTAGTCCAATGACTATCAAGTGATGACTTAGGGTTTATGATCACAAGTGATTTATAACAACTCAGATGATGGCAACTAATATAGGAAAATATCAAGCTTCATCAAGAAGACTCAAGGTTCTTATGTGATGATAAAGTCAAAGATAATGCAAATACTTGAAGTTCAAAGTATGGAAGAGAGAAAGTGTGAAAGATCGTCTTATTGTGTCTGTCTAAGTGATCATTGTATTATAAAGACACAATGGCATTTTTGGAAGCATCATGGCTAAATCACACACACACACACACAAACACACACACACACACACATAGGGGTGTTCGCGGTGCGGTTTGGGCGGTTTTGGCGATAAAAATCATCCGAACCGCAAGAGAAAAAAGCATGCGGTTTGGTTTGGTTCGGTTGGCTTTTAGAAATAAAACCAAACCAAACCAAATCAAACCAATGCGGTTTGGGTTGGTTCGGTTGGTTCGGTTTTTAATAATATTTTTAGTGTGCCATACATACACCTATAGAGAACAACATAACTTTGTATTTAGTCATTCATACATGACTAAATAACGTCAAAACTGATCATATTTAGACAAAAATGTTTCATTCAATATACAAAAAATTAGATTAGACAAAAGTGGAATAAAAAACATATATAAATAGTAGCATAAAATAATATCGAAGACATTATAATAAAACATAAAAAACATATGAGATGAGAGATTAGAGAAGATGAAAAAAAGAACATAAGAGATGCGAGATTGAGAAGAAAGGTGCGATAAAAATATAATTAGAAGAGAAAATAGTAACATAAAAGATGAAAAAGAAAGAACATAAGAGATGGCTTATTAGAGTAGAATAGGCGAAACCTACATGGAAAAGAAGACGAGAAGAATGTGTGATACTACTATGAGAGATTTAAGAAGGTTGAAATTGAAACCCTAAGCGTGAGTAAGAGAAAATCGTTTGTAATTGTAAGGTTAACGCATACTAGATTTGATGTTTTGGTTGGATGTGGGATAAGTAAAATTTAGGTTGTAACATAATGCGGTTTGGTTTGGTTTAGTTCGGTTTGCAAAATACAAACCGCAAACCAAACCAAACCGTGCGGTTTTATTAAAAAATGACCCAAACGAATCCGAACCAAATGCGGTTTTTTGCGGTTTCGGTTTGGTTTGGTTTGGTTTGCGGTTTTCTATTGGGTTGGTTTGGTTTTGAACCAAAAAGTGACACACACACACACACATTTAAATCTTTTAGAAGCCTCTCACTTTTTAATTAAAATAACCAAAAATTATTTTTGGAGCCTAACTAGTTGATTAGGAGATTGTCTTCTTAATTGAGAATTTTTTTTCTAATTTGTCTAATCAATTAGATTTATAGCTTAATCGATTAGCCATAGTGCTTTGAGAGCGTTCTTGAGCTTAGTAATGATTTTTTATTCTAAGTGAGGGCTTAATTGTAAATTTAACAAGATTAGATTTTTCTATTGAGTAAATCATTCTCCTTAGGAAGTGATAATTTTGGTTGAGAGTTAAACCATTGTAAAAGCTATTTATTTGTTTTTGTGAGATTATTATAAGTCTTTGTTTGGTTCATGAGTGTAGCACCCCAATTTTGTCCAGATTTGATTTTTTTTTTCTTTAGAGCTTAACTCTTAATGTGTGTATCTTAGAAGAAAAATAAAAATAAAAATAGAGAGTTTTATCTATAGGAGCTTTAATTCTTACAACGATGGGTGGAGAAGAGTTTCTATTCCTAGTGAACTCTGGTGCAGTCAAAAAATACTATGACTAACAAAAAGAAAACTCACTAAGTTGAAAATCCGAAAGGGCGACTTTGGCAAAAAAGAGGCATCACAGTTGACTGAAAACTCAAAAGAGTGGTTCATGCAAAAATTTGGGATACAAAAAAAAGATAAAAGTCTGCTAAGTTGAAAACCTGAAAGGGAGACTTAGACAGAAAAGGGACATCCCGGTGGGTTGAAAACTCGAAAGAGCAGTCCAGATAAAAGTTATGGATTTCTAAAAAAGAAGAAAAAGGCAAAGAAATTGCAGCGGTCAAGTCTGCTCAAAGCAAAGGCCAAAGACAAGATGAATCAATCCAATTGCACTCCTCGGAAGCTAGGTGATATGGATTTAGGGTTATAGAAAAAGTAGTGTTTGTTATAATCCAATGAAATCGAAATATTTTCCCATTGCCATTTTTTTGTTTCCTTCATATTTCCTATGTATCAACAAATTTCCATATCGAGTTAGACCTTCGTGTACTACCATTCTATGTATAAAATCTTCATTACTTATCAAATAAAACTTTTCCTTTGTGATTCCTCTATCATATTTTCTTTTGCAAAATGCAATTTATTTATGATAATACAAAATTGAAACACAAGAATAACAAAAACGTTTAAAAAACATAAACACTTTGATATTTGAATTGTTTTAAGGAAAACCATTGACTTCAAACGTTGCACTCACGAAACTATAAAACAACTTGAGATAATCACAAATTGATCCCCCATGGAGTAAAATCAGCTAACTTTCAAAAAGGAGAAGAATCATCAGTACGAAGCATAACAAAAGACCAAAGACTTGAAGAATTCCTTACGGTCGTTCATATAATCTAGGAGTTGCTAGAAATCCCCAATATCGGGGAATCAAATATACCAACATATCACATTATATAATCAGTCATCGTACCACATGCATAAATCATAATATATAACACAAATTACATTCAATCATCATGCATAGCACGATCCATGTGTAATGGTCACCTCCATTAAAAAAACTAATCATCACCGACATCAATCATCTAACCTTCGTATCCTCAGTATAGGTCAATAGCAAAGCTCAATAATCACTTACCTCTTTGTATCCCCGTGAAGCTCCATAGTGAAGCTCACCAACCAGTTACCTTTATTTTTCCACAAGGAGTCCTCCCCCCAGCAGATCCCTTCACAACTTCCTAAGTGAGTTTTCTCCCTAGTAAGACTCTTGGCAAGGTGTTCCTAGGAAATTTTCCCTCCGAGAAGTGTTCTCCCTAGTGAGCTCCTCCTGAAAATCTTCCCTAGTGGACCATCTTCATAAAACTTCCCTAATTAGTCCCTAGTGAGTCTCCCTTGTATTTTTTCGGGTTAATCCCCAATGGATACTCCTTATTCTCGAACTAGGCACCTACACTCGTGTTGGAGATGATCATGTTGTCGATCTAGGAACTAACACTCGTGTTGGAGACGATATTGTTGTCAATCTAGGCATTAACACTCACTTAGAGACGATTTTGTTGTCAATCTAGGAACCAACACTCATGTTAGAGACGATCTTGTTGTCGATCTTGGTGCTAACACTCATGTTGGAAACAATCTTGTTGTCAATCTAGGCACAAAAACTCATGTTGGAAACGATCTTGTTGTCGATCTAAGCACCAACATTCGTGTTGGATATGATCTTATTTTCAATCTAGGCACCAACACTCATGTTAGATACGATCTTGTTGTCGTTCAAGTCACCAACACTCGTATTGGAGACGATCTTGTTGTCAATCTAGGCACCAACACTAATGTTGGAGACAATCTTGTTGCCGATCTAGGCACCAACACTCATGTTGGATACAATCTTGTTATTTAGATCTAGGAACCAACACTCGTGTCGGAGATGATCTTGTTGTCGATTTAGGAACTAACATTTATGTTGTAGATGATCTTGATATCGATCTTGGCACCGACACTCGTGTTGGAGACAAACTTGTTGTCAAACTAGGCACCAAGAAAAAAATAAAAATAAAAATAAAAACTAAGAGTTTTGTTCACTTTTTATCATTAAATAGGAAAAAAATTAACTTTATATTTTATTTTATTTTGGGGCATTTTTTTATCAATTTTTATTATTTTTACTCTTTTAGAAATTAAAGAAAAATACAAAAAATATTTATTTACTAAATTTTATTATTATTATTATTATTATTATTATTATTATTTTACTTTTGAAATTAAAAAAAAAAAGGCAAAAAAGTCAAAATTCTTGCCTTTTTCCATAATTTTCCCTTTTGAATAAGTTTCCATTCTCCCTTATTTTTCTATAGTTTTTTCACTATCATTTGCATGTTGGAAACTTTACATACTAGATAATTCATTAAGCTCCTATTTTGTTGCATAATGGAGCTATTTTGTTGCATAATGGAGCTACTTTCTGACATTGAAACCACACAAAAAACCTTAAAAATCACAAACCCTGAAGCACCACTATATAAAATAACTTATGCTCTTTGAAGAAGAGAGGTTGATAGACAAGAAAAAAGAGTTTTGAGAGACTAAATACAATAGAAAAAATCAGAAAAAAGTAAACATTCAAACACCACCACAACATTATTCATCATCTTCCTCACAACAACCACCTCACACAACTACTTTCACCTTGGCTAACAACAACCATATTCTCTCCAGCTTGTTTTGCTAGGAGTTCGTAAGTATTCCTTTCGTTCATTCAAAATGTATTTTTTAGAGAGAAAAAAACATGTTTTGATGGTGTAGTTTATGGAAATAACCATGTTTGTAATATTTTGTAAATATTGATGTACCATTCATGTAGGGTAGATTTGATGTTATTATTAGTTTAGGAATATTTTAAAATTTGTATTCATATAAAATATGCTTGTATATTGTTGGTTCAATTAATAAAAATGTGTGTATGTGTGTGTGTTTGAGAGAGAGAGAGAGAGAGAGAGAGAGTTGTATGATGAAAGCTGCAAAATGCGTAAAAACCCAGTTTTCATCATTATAGTTTGTATATGTGACGGTTCGACCGTCAGTCATGTGACGACCACCATCTGGCCTTTAAAGCATAAGCGCGCCCGTCGCCAGCCTACAACGACAGTCACAACGGTGACAACTCCCACCACTGCCTGATAAATGATGGTTTGATTGTCACTATAGTGACGACCATCACCCTAGTCTGAACCGTCACATACCTAAGAAATGTAAAAAAAAATGTTTTTTTTCTTTTTGTTTCAATTTATAACTGTTTTTTCTTTTAACACTTTCAAAAAAAAGTTATAAATAAACATGGATTAAAAATGGATAATCGGGTGCACACCTTTTTATCCTCGAATAATCGAACGCGAGGCATACACTTTGTTTATGTTCGAGCATTCGGCTTTCATAAAAAATATAATAGAATCATAACAATATATGAAATTTTCGCAAATAGAATCAGATTAAAAGGAAATAATTTGGTGCATACCTTCTTATTCTTCGAATAACCGAACGCGAGGTGCACACATTGTTTTAGTTTGAGCATTCGTCTTCCGCGTACTAATAACGATTTTTAATTTATTTTTCATAAATAAAATTGGATTAAAAAGGGAATAATCGGGTGCACACATCTTTATCCTCGAATAAGTGAATGCTAAGGACACACTTTGTTCTAGTTCAATTATTTGTCTTCCGCATAAAAACAACCACAACCGACCAACTTTATTTTACGCCCATGCGTGACCAAACAATTTCTTAAACAAACTTTACCGCCCAAGCCCAAATCTTTTTTTAATGAGTCTTTTTCCGCCATTGCGCGATTAAACTCCTTTTCGCTATTAAAGTCAACCAACCCACAAAGTTTTCTATAAGAACTATGTAACTTTGATTTCTCCATCGCATCAGGAGATATGTAGGAACGAGATCCAACATCTTGTCAAACACCCTAATAAAATCTTTTTTTTCATATTTTTATAGATACTTTGAAAAATTAGAAGAAACTTAGCTAACATTTTTTTAAAAACAAATTAAGTGGTAAACATGGTTTACAACGGATGTTGCTGAGTGTTAATACATTCCCCGCACATAATTGATCTATGAATCTAAATTTGATTACGATGACTATATTTTTTTCTTCAAGACTTTTATCGACGTTTTCCTTTAAAAAATAAATTTTAGTGGCGACTTCATTTTTATTCAAACATTTATTGGTTAGGGTATTTTTTGTGCCAATTAGATTAGGGTCATTCTTTAATATTGGGCCAGTTTGTTTTAGTTTTAAAAAAATGGATTTTTTCTTTGTATTTTTGAAAATAGATTTTACAAAAATATTTTTCAAAATATTATAAGTTTTTTTAAATTTATTTTTTATAAATTAAAAGATTGAATTGTTCATTGTATAACATAAATATACATTATTGAAGATCAAAACATAGTCAAAATCACAATTTTTTTAAAAAAATATATCTCAAAAATGATTTTTAGAAAAAGCTATTTGAAATAGCTTCAAAATTAAGTGATTTTTTAAAATTTTGATATCCAATTTTTTTTTCGATAAAATAATAAAATACCTAAAATAACATTTTAAGAATAACTATTCAAACAAAATTTTCATTTGAAACTTTTATGAAAAGTTCATTTGTAAATTTTTTTTACACTAAAATATATAACACTACAAAAATCATTTTTAAAAAAAGCCAAAACAAACGGACCCATAATTGAAAGTCCAGTCATAATCAAATCAAATGTACTAGAATTATTCGAGTTTGAATATTAACCGAAATAATCATTAACTTAAGTTAAAATCAAGTTCACTATGGCTCATTCTCCTTATATTAAAAAGAAGAAGAAAAAAAACGTATTCATAACTTAAGCTACTCATCATAATGCATGATCATTGATCAAGTAATGCTAGCTGTAAACTCTTCAAAGTGACATCTCTAAACAAAATTAACTATTACACTGTCGTGTATCCAACACAACCACACCAAGTACATTGAACCGTACCAATTGAGATATTTAGTTTTAAGTGCATATAATCTTTGATTAAACCAATAACTTTTATAATAAAAAAACTCTATATACTCAAATAAATAAATAAAAGATTTTATCGAAACATGAATTGGACAAGAGAATTTAGAAATTGTAAACACCAAGCAAGAAATCTAGGTTTGTCTAAAGTATCAAAAGCGACTCACGAGCGTTTCACGTGCTGACATGTCTTGTTAGTGTACTACAACTTTAGGGTTTGGTTTATTAAGGTATTCTTAAACATAAGCAATAAAGGAACATGGTTTAGACAAAATCATAGTGAATGGTTTCAAGATATATTTAAAGTTCCTATGTCCCTTATGGTTGCACATTTCTCTCCCATGTCTTAGGTTTGGATTAATTCAATTAATGGACCCCATGAATATTGCATTTTTAAAACATGCCCATGCTTAATACTTACACTAAGCACAAAACTACTTTCCATGTTTTCTTTTTCTTTGTTTTTACTTTTTTTAATGATAAATATTACTTCACTAACTTTGTGTTATTTGTTTTCATGTGTGACTCACTTCATCTACACCTTCCCCATTATCTTGTTAAAAACCAATCTTTTGTTGTAAAAATATTAAAATATAAATATAAGAGTTTGAATATGATTGATTCTATTGGTTTTGTATGATCGAGTAAAAATAATTTTGAGGCAAAATTTTATTTGAGCTTAAAAGAAAATTATTCATGAGTCGGTTTAATTTTGAATTATTAGTTATAAAATTCGATTTAATCTAATTCAACTTGTGGTTTAATTTGAACTTTTTTTATATCTAAATTATAAAATATTTTTTATTGTTATTAATATTCTAAAAACAGTCTAAAATAATAGATTTAATGTTATACATAACAATTAATAGAGTTAAAATTAATATTATAAAATGACAAACAATTAGATATGTTTAAAACAACAGTGGAAATAAATAGATTAAACTACATTAATAAATATTATTAAAACAAATTATTTATCAATGAATAATAAATTAACGTAATATATTATTATTAGTAATAAATAAAAATATTAAAATATATGCATGTTGTTGGATTCGGTTTGAAAAAATTAATTAGAAACTCGATTCGATTCAAGTAATTTTCACAAATAAAAATCCAAACAAATTCAATAGTATTAAGTCTCTTTTTTCTTTTATAGTTTCACTTTTTTTATGATCAATTTGTTGTTTTTATTTAGATCGGTGTGGATTTGAATACCCTATCCAAAACTTATGAGACCAATACTCTAGGATCACAAGAGAGGGAAATGTTACATCTCTATTTAAAACTTTAATGTTTTAGGTATATAAATCACCTCTCTTATAAATTCAACATTCTACTCATTCATATATTATCTATGACTTAACCACACAGACTTACAACAAACAATTTTTCCACAAATATGGGTTATCTACATCCAGCACAAGATTCAAACACAAGTTAAACTCCTACTTCTCCACTAAGCATAACTAGGATTGTGAAATTACTCATACATGAGCAATGATGGGACAATGCTTCAGGTCTACGTGTGTGTGAGAGAGTCAAAAGCGTAAGAAATTATATATATAAGTCATCTCTCTTATAAATGTAATATTCTACTTATTTATAAGCAATATAAATTTTAATCACTTATATTTGAATCCAAGAATATATAAGTTATTTTAGAGCAAAAGATAAATAAAATAAATAAATTATTTTGTACAAGTTATGGATTATTTTTATAAGAGATTTTTAATTGCTAAGAAAACACTACTACAAATAATACATTTCATGACAAAGTTTTCACCTCACTCAATAAAAAATTGAGGTATAATATCAAGATGCGTCATGCTTTATTTATTTTTTAAAAATAAATACCACATATTCCCTCGGTTTCAAAATATAATTGAGGAGAAAAATAATCGAGGACATGATTCGAATCTCAACAACGACAATTTATGTTTTTATTTCTTTAAAAGTGACGTCTTTCTTTTTGTTTTTAAATTAATGATTTATTAATAAGGTTTTATCATAAACCTAACTTATCCGTAGTCACTCCAAACTTGTACACATCATACTTTGGGATGGATTGCAAGATAAAAAAAATCTTCAATATCCTTCTATCTAGAACAAAATATTTTTCTGCTCTTGCAATTCATCCCAACATAATGATGTTGATATTGTTGTATTTTTATAATAACCTTCATATGTTGTCAATCAAAAGAAAACAACATTCCTCAATTTATTTCTTTCCTCGGTTAACAACATTGATAAATTTATTCCTAAACATGTCGTAAATTACAAGCACATGTATCTTGTTCTCTTTCATGTTAAATAATTTGCCATGAAAATATTTGCTAAAGATAATGAAATCTCTCTGGAAAGGATTGTAAGTGCAAAAGAAAAAAAAAATTATTGGTAGGAACAAATAACTTTTCAGAAATTTGAAAAGATTTGTTGTTCTCCAATAATCCATTGTTAAAATCTGAATTTGTTTAAACAAAGTATTTTAACATTTTGTGTAAACAATGTAATTAAAAAAAAACTTTTTCCTTTTGTTTTTTAGAGAAACCGAGAGGTATGTAGCGTTCGGGATGAAATATATTTTATTGTATTTTTATTTTAAAAGAAACACATTTTACCTCGGTTTTGAGTAAAAACAGAGGTAAAATATAAGCGTGTTTATTGAGTTTCTTCATTGTCATTAAATAAAATTTTGTCTTTCCTTTAATGAGCATCAACGCTCAAGACACTGCAATTAGTGATCCGTTTGGAACCTAAAAAGACATTATAAAAGCATCTGAGAAAATTGATAATGAAACATTTGACATGAAAACTTTGAAATTTAAAAAAACGTTTATTTTATTTGCGAAAACTTCTCTATGATGGATTGCAAGAGCAGAAAATTATTTGGGTTCAAGATTTGTGTTTTTAAATAATCATATAAATGAATATTTATTTTATTAATCTAACATTTTTTTATTTTATATCAGATATTTGATCTTCCTCAAGATCAATGAAATGAGGATCCCCAAAATTTTCTCTTTTCTAAGTTATCTAGCATTTGTTCTTCACCGACAATGATGACGATTAATCGAATTCAAAATTTATTATATATTTTTACTTTAGTATTCTGTATAAACAATGTAATATTTTATGTAAACAATGTAGTTTGTAAATAAATTAATTTATTAATATTATGTGTAAATAATGTAATGAGTATTTAACAAAAAGAATATATTTTTTCCTAGATTTTATTCATAAACCAAGAGGTATATGACGTTAGTTTTAAAAATATAAAAGAGCTATTGTCGGGGATCAAACTAATGATCATTTCAATTATCCCATCGATTATTCTAAAATCGAGGGGCAAAGTGGTAGTTTTTCATGACGCCATTCGTTACCTCATCTCTCTAACCAAAGTTAAATTAACTTCGCATCCGAGATTAAATATATTTTTTTAATAGTGAAAATATTAGATAAGTTAAAGATGGAGATTGTTTTATCTCTAATAAAGTTAAAAATTTAAAAGTTTTTAGTAATACTTACATATAGATAGTTTTTTTTTATGAAAGAAAATATCTAATCTTAAAGAAAAAGACTACAAAATTAAATAAAAAAAGATTGAAGATGCAAAACTTAGAATCATCGGAAAAATTGTTTAGGTAGTTTACCATAAAAAGTTCCATGTAAATGCAATTTAAAAAATTGAAAGAAAAATTAAAGTTAACTATTTTATCCCAATCAAAGGATCTATAAAATAGACACAATTATAAAGGTTTAATTCAAAATATCATCTGAAAAGACCAACAAACAGGTGGAATCTTACTAGAGAGTCGGACATCTAACTTGAGTTACCGACACACCAACCACCTTCAGATTTGATTGCACGACTCCCCGTGACACACTTTAGGTCAAATAAGGACAATTTCAACCATCTACCATATATAAGCCATTTCGTGTGCCATAACAACTATGATATTATTCTCACTCTTGAAAGTTATTCCACTGATACCTCACTGATTTGGGTGTCATAATGTTAACTTTGCATGTCCAGTCGGCTTCACTACACCAAAGATTCTTGCCACCATATTAGAAATACTTTCTCCCCTCATGTGACCAATCTCTTGTGAGTGCAACTTTCCGTTTAGATATGTTTTGCATAATGTCAAAACTAGGAGAAATTTTAACATTTTTGTACATTTGGCGGTATCAACTAACTATAAGCGTGCATTATGCATTTTAGCATTAGGAAGCATGTCAACATGTTTGAAAATGGTTTAGAAAGGATTCATGCATAAAGAGAAGACTTTTATGCATTAAAAAATTGAGTTTTTATGTGAAAAACACTGTATAGGTCGACACATACGACTTTAGGTCGACCTATAGAAGTTTTTCTTCAGCATAGGTCGACACATAGAATGCATAGGTCGACACTCATGCCTCAATATTGAAGTCTGTAGCTACTGTCCATGTGTCACCTCTTATAGGTCGATCTAAGACATGTATAGGTCGGCACATTGCTTTGATAGGTTGACCTATAGACCTAAAATCTTAAATTTTTGCATTCTTTTTCAATTCATTTTGCATTCCTTTTGCTTCATACTTGCATCCATATATATACTTGATACATGCATATTTCTCTAGCAAGGTTTCTAAAGTGAGTAAAACCTACATGAATCCAGGATTTCAAAGCATTCTCATCATCTTCAACTCCATCTATGCATACACACAATCAAACTACACATAATCCTTTTTTAATTGTGTGTCATCTAGATTAGGGTTGATAACATCCAATTAGGTTTGTTGTATAGTATATTAAGTTGAGAACTTTGAGGGATTCAAATCATAAAACCGAGTTGGGGTTTTTCTTCAAGATCTCTTAGGGCTTGAAGGTTTTGGACAAGATTGTGCAATTCAAATCCGATCGAGTAGTGTGTGACGATATATCATATTGAAAAAGCTTGGGTTCCAACAAGTATGCGCTTGAGATTAACTCGACCAAGTGAAAACCTTGAGACAAGAAGTGTCTTGCAAGGTAGTAGAAAGAACTGGTGAATTGAATCGACATTGTTGGTTACTTGATCAATCTTTGATAAATGGTTTTGGAGGTGGTAGAGTCAACATCAAACCTAGGGTTTGTAGGGTTCAATTTATTCATCTTTTGTATACACATATTTTGCATATAATATCTCAATTCTAATTCAAATTGAGGGCAGACGTACCCAAAGCGAGGTTGATTGGAGGACTGCCTAAACAAATCCTTGTATACTCTCTCTCGCTATCTCTCTCTTTGTTTTTAGGTTTTCAAATTGTCGATTGCGTTGATCGTTTGATCAATATTGTTTGGATCATAATTGTGAATGCATTTTAAAATTTATGTTGTTGTGTAGATCACAACCCATTTGGTTGTGATTGGATTTTAAGAACAATAAACACCACATAAAATTCCAAACACTATCGACAAATTGCTTGACTTAATTTTTGTGTGTATTTTCATTGGAGATAGACTTTTAACTAGTTGTGATTAGTTGTTGTTGACTGACTTGTGGATTATTATCATTGCATTGACACCTCTACGCATATCCGAGATTTTCGATAGTAGGTTCAGTTAGACAATTATTTTATATGGGAAAATTCTGATACTTGCTTTCGCGCTATAAACTTTTTCATAACCAATCTTGGTTCAAGTTTTAACTTATGATCTATTCACCTCCTCTAGATCTTGGCATATCGTCTAACATCTCTCGTTCTGTGACTGGAATAATTATGTTGTCAGTGGGAATCAAATTCCAATTCTCACAAAATTCTACGAAAACACACAGACTCTTAACTGTTGCATCAAAGATCTTTCTTTTGTTCTAATCTCAGATCAACTTTATACCAGCTATGGAAGCTTTTAAGTCTGCTTGGATCAACACTCCGCGTAAGACCAATACCACTGTTGAAGTGATGAATAATGCTCCTGATTCCGTAAGAGAAACCCCAGCTCTTGCTATCATTCAACAAGATCTTCGCTTTCTCCCAAGGTGAAAACTTTCCTAGTGGTAAAGAAGAACGATTTGAAAGTCGAAGTATCCAACACAATCACCGTTTCACACATGGCGAGAGTTCGAGTAACTACTCTGAGCCGGTCAAAAGCCCATTAAAACAAGTCTAGTTATTAGAGCTCAACTCAAACCATCATAAAAAAACACTAGCGAATATGTGGAGTCTCGTTAGAGAGCCGAACACATAATCCGATTTACCAACGAATCAACCACCTTTAGATCTGATCGGACGACTCCCAAAAACACATGTCAGATCAAATGGGGACGATTTCAACCGTCTACCATATATTATATATATTATATATATATAATTATATATATATATATATATATATATATATATATATATATATATATAATATATATATATATAATATATATATATATATATATATATATATATAATATATATATGCCCTACGAGCCATAACAAGTATGATCTTATTTTGGCTCTTGCAAATTACTCCATTATTGTCTTATTTCTTTGATGTTAGAATATTAATCTTGCAAATTCACTATGTTCCACCGCTAAGAAAAATTCTTACGGTGGAAGAGCTTTCGGTTTTCTTTTTTCCTAAAATTCTTATTTGTAACCAAAATATTAAATAATGAATATGCGCATCAATTTCTTTTTTTTAAAATATAAAAAATTCAACATGAGAATAAAAAAAAATAGTTAATTTATTATACCTTTATTTTTGTATTTGGCAAGTGTCGTAGTTTCTTTGGTTTTTCCATCTATCTCATCCCACATATTTTTTCAACAAATTGTTATATGAAATGGGGGGAATTTAACCGAGTTTGATTGATCTTAGTTTAACTTTTTTAAAATATTTAAATTCAACTTGACTTAACTTCACAAACAACTCAATTCAAATCCTTAACATGAATATCACATAATTTAAATTTTAAATTATTTAAATATTGAATATTTTAAATTGATAATTTAATAGTTTATACATTCAAATTCTATCTATTTATTTTCAATCATCCTTTGTTTTTGAGTGTAGATCAGTCTTATACAGCTGTTGTGCATTCCTAGCTTTTACCAATAGAGTAGAAAGCAAAACAAAAATTTATGCTTCCAAAAAGAAGATAATTATTTTTTAAATATAAAAGAAAAGAAAAAATCAGATGAATGGAAACTGGTATTCTAAGTAATATGGGTGGAGCACAAGACAGAACACATGTGAAATTGTGATTTTGTTGTTAAAGTTAACATAAACCTTAATTAAATATTGTAATAAGTATTGGTCGGGTTTCAAGAAGTCACTTAGAATGATTTCAGATTCAGCAGCAAGTGTTTTCAACATTTTCATACATAATGCTAATTGCCAAATAGACTCTATCTTTTGGAGTTTAGTTCTAAATAAAGAGCTACATTCTTGAAACAGGGGGAAAAGAGAGTAAGAGATAGAAATAATAATGTATTAGAGAAATATAAATAAATAAAATAAGATATAATTAAATATATTTAATTTCACTAAATAGAAATTGATCCATATCCATAATAAACAATTTAAATAAAATTAATTTGTAATAACAAGTGTTACCAAAATCAGTCGAGCAAGAATAAAGTAAAAAACGAAAAATACATAATTTATTTATCTAATCCAATTAAATTGATCTATTATGAGAGATGAAATAGTTAACCGATTCACTATACTTTTAAAAGATGTTATAAAAGATTACAAGATAATTTTCAAGAAAATTGTCTTTTAAGTTTATGAGAATTGACCCTCAAAATATTTTTTAATCTCTTCAACTCTCAATCTATAACCTCACATACATTAGATATTTAGAAGTGTTTATCAATCAGTTAGATATTCTCAAGGTCTCCCAAATCTTATAACAATGAATCCTAATAATTTATATCCCCATCTCTTTAAGTTTCTCTCACTACGATTTCACAATCTCTTCCTTATACTACAAAAGTGATAGACATTCACATTTATAAAGGCTTGAAACCATTATGGAATATACTTCGAGCCTGACATGCACCACACCATGACTTAGCTCGCAAGTTGAGTCATCTTCGGTAAACTCTCGAGACGCGCACGAGATGACATCATGTAACCATCGAGTCAACTCTTAAGTTGCTTCTGAGCCAATGCTAAGTCATCAACCAAGAAAATGTTGAAAACTAACACCTTTTTCTGAAAAGCTTCTCTATATCACTTGATATTTTGAGGCATACTTCCACAATTCTACACCTTGACTCAAAATTGATGGCGATGCCAATTTTCCATCAGTCACATTGTTTCCCTCTCCAAAGCTTGAATTATTATTCAATGAATGAACTTGATCAAGTCCAAGCAATGATTGAACCTTGATCTATGAACTTGCATCCAACCACCTTTTTCAGCTTAGGTAGTCTCACAAGCTCACAAACATGGTTCTTCATAAGTGATTTCATCTCACCATTCATCGCACCATTCAAATACTATATATTTTAGATGGTATAGTTTTCTCTTACTTTATCGTGAGTCAAATGATAATCACGGGTGTTTGTAGATTTTCCCATCTCTAGAACTAGAAGAAGTAACCATAACTTCCTCCTTATCCCTAGTCACCCTAGTAGGAACCTACACCTCAAACTGAGTTTTCTATACATAGTTTCTATTACTTACACCTCTATTTCTTTACACTTCATCGGCGTACAAGTCTCTCCAAAAGTAACATAACTGCTTATGATAAATTTTGATTCTCCAAAATCCATCTTCCACAACTTGTAATCCTTCACACCTTCATAATAACCAATGAATACATACTTCACAACCTTAGAGTAAGTCTATCGATTTTCCACTCCAAACCTCCATAGGCGTCTTGAAGTATATTGCTATGAATTGACATATCTCAATAAGGTAAGTTGTTGTAGCAATAAACTTACTATAAAAACTCTTTGGCGACCTCACTTTCATCAACATGCACCTTACCTTCTTTAAAATTGTCACGTTCCTACATTTATCCAGGCCATTTTGTTGAGAAGTGTCAACCATCTTTATATGCCTCTTTATACCCTACTTCCTACAAAACTCATTAAGCTACTCTAAAATCAACTTCAGGCCATTATTAGTTCTTCTTTTATTGTTATGTCCTGATCTCAAATTTTATAACTTGTCTTTGTCATAGAAGTATTTATTATTGAATGATACATGGCCAATAATAGTGGAACCTTATAACATATATAACTCACAAATTTAATACCATTTAGCTACGATCAATACACCATGCAAAACTTTCACCACATGTTGAACTATAGCTCAATAGACTAGATAATAAAAAACGGTTAAGAACAACGAATTTCACTTAAGCTCATGAACATGCCTCACATTGCTTAGAAGAAATTAAAGGTCACCAAATATTTTAACAATGATTGTACCAATACCATGAACTTTATAAGCCTTATTGTCACTGATTAGAATAACTCAACACTCTCTTAACTCTTAAGTCTCAAAGTATTCTGCCATTCGGTACAAGTGATAGGAGAATCATGAGTTCTTCACTCAGTACTTCTCTATTTTCAAACTTGCAACCACTAACGCACCGACACTTTTATAACTATCATCATCTAAGGCGACTGACCTAATTAATGAACTTAACAAGATTTTCCAAAATTTCCTCACCATCAACCTTCACCTCAATATTTTCTAAATCATCAATGATCTTTTGAAAGTATGTCAATTGCTCCACAATAGATTTGTTATCAACCATTCAAAATGAGTAAATCTTTTTCGTCATGCACAATCTCTGAGGCAAGGACTTAGTCATATACAATTATTCAAATTTACCCCAACATCTCAACTGAGATCTTTTCCATAGATACTTCTCTTAAGACTTTATCTCAGAGGTATAAGTTGATGAAATTTCTTTTTTTATCCACCACCTCAATCTTCCTTGGTTGTGTTAGGCGTGCATGCATCAATTTGTTGAGTTATGATTGCTTGCATCTTCACTTTCCACAATCTAAAATTATTGTCTCCCAAAAACATCTTGATGTCTCATTTGGAATCAATAATGTCCACTTGTAAATTTAATCCTTTTGTCTTACGGTTGGCGCCATTTGTTGTGAAATCTGATAATACGAGTCACACTAAAAATATTGATGTGTGGAATAAAGAACAATGACAATCAAAATAAATTGCCTCAAATAAAATTAATTTGTAGCAACAAGTGTTAATCAATCCACATGAACAAAAATAAAATAAAAAGACGACAATACATATAATTTTTTTACCTAGTTCGATCAAACTAATTTACTCTAGAGAAAGAACATTTTACTTTCAAAAGTTGTTAAAAGATACTACAAGATGAATTACAAGAAAATAATCTTCAAAATTTATAAGAATAAATCACATTTTCTACTAAAATATTTTATAATCTCTCAAGCTCTCAATATATGAATCTCACAAATCCAATATACTTGAACGCATGTCTCAATCTCCTTAAGTATATTAAAAAATATACAAATTCTTCGAACAATAAATGTCAAGAATTTCTCCCCTTATCTCTCTAAATTTCTCTCACTATTAACATCATCATCTCGCCCCTCATACTACAAAAGTAATAGAGAATCATATTTATAAAAATATTATATAGATGAACCAGACTTTTGAATCCCATCTAAATTATACCATAACTCACACCACATGACGAGCCGCCGCAAAGTCGAGCTCAACCCGTCCCGAACAGACCACATAGTCTCTTAAAATTATGTTGAGATATGAGTAAAGTTCTATAAATAATCATTCCTCCATAAATTCAAACTCAATTCTTTCGCATAATCTATGCTCACACAAATCTCATTAATCATCACATAGATATATATTTCTAGTCACAATTATTTCCAACATGAAAAAAAAATAAGATTGTCAGAATCTTAGTCATTGCCACACGATTAAGCACATTAAGCCATAACTTGTGGAGCCAGAAACTATATACATTTTTACATTTATACTCTAATGTCCTTAAAGATAACATTTTCTGACACACACACACACTTCACTTGTCTTTATATCCCATATTTGAAATCACATGCCTAACTTTGACTATTACCCTACATTACATTTACAGTTTTGGGACAATCCATAAAACTTTGGCATCTGTTAATTTTATTTAGGGTACGAAAAATAGGTGAGCACCAAATTTAACACATTCATTTTTCTTTTCACCTAACTTTTGTACAAATACTATACGGTGTTAAAAACTTACAACTAAGCAAATATCAAAAAAATTTAACCTAATTTGAAGAGGAAATTTCATGTTGCATGTTTGTGACCTTAAATTCTTAGCTTTTATAGTTAAACAACGTGGTAGGTTAAATAAAATTTCAAAAATGTATTTTTTTTTATAAATAATTTTATTAGAGTATCACATGTTGAGGAGTAAATCAAAGAGGAATTTTGTTTTTTCCTTCATTGTTTTTGGTAATTAATTTAATGGATTCAGCTCATATTACATAATTCAAATCTTGCTATTTGTAGAAACTTTTTATATTTGTATAAATTATTTATTTTTATTTACAGTTATTTTTAAAGTTTGGTTTGACATTCATTATTGTTTTTTTATTATAGAGAAAACTAGGTAGAATGAGATAATAAATAATAAATAATATTATAACAAAATTATATTAAAAAATAAAGGAGAAATGACATCATAAATTTTACTTCACATCCTAACTTGCAACTCATTATTTAATATGACATATCAACATAAAATCAACTCAAAATTTAAGAGGGTGTTTATTAAAATTTAAAAATCAAAATATTATAACATTTAAAATTTTAAAAAATGATTAAATTTTATGAATCACAAAAGTAAAGAATAAAAAATGCATTTAAACTTAAGGTTTTCCCATTACTTTAGCACAATGGAAAATGAATGTAATTAAAAGAATATCAATAATTTTTAGAGACATTTTATTTATATATATTCTAAGAGAGATGAATGCAATTTTTAATCTAAATTTTAATAAAATTTCATCCCTTCAATATTTTAAAACAATTTCAAATAATAACTAAGTTGATATTAAATTGATATAAAACATGTTACTCCCTTCATCCTAAAATAAGTGATATATTTATCAAATAAATATTTTTCACAAAATAAATATAGTTTTTTTTCAATATTTTTTTAATGCAATTTCAATCTTTATCTTTCAATTAAACTATTCACCTATAACATGTGAATAGGTCATAATGATATTTAGAATATACTAATAATTAATAAAGATAGTTTTGTAAAATTATTATGCTTTCTCTTTTATATATTATACTTATTTCGTGGCATATACTATATGTAAAAATATTATATTCAAATATTTGTATTTAATTTTTTAAAACTTTAAAGTTATTCTAATTTTCTATTCTTAACATTCCTAATATGTTGTGTTAGAAACTTTAAATTTTAAAATATAGTACATACTAGGAAGCTTCCTATACTCTCACCCAAATTATGAGATTCTTATAACATGGTCAAGAAACTATGGAAAGCTCAAAAATCTATGATTAACAATAGTTTTTTATTTAGCTAACCCTAATTAACTTATACAAATTTGTTAAACTCAATGGCCGACCAGTTATCTTGGTGGTTGATACCACATAAATGTTGGTGCAGAGAGAATGGGGTTTGGAATCTGAATTGGGGGGCCTATAGACATATTATTTTGTACCATGGACCACTTTTTCTTTTCTCTATATAATAACCCTTTTTGAAGCTCCCTTCAACAAAATCACTTCTTCAACAAGTGCTTCCATCTTTTCAACAATAGTATTCAACTTCATCACTCTCTCTTCACACAACAAACAAGAAGTAAGAAAAAGAGTTATAGTATTCAAAGATGAGTGATAGTGATTCAAATATTAGAGGCTCAAAGAAGAAGGTTTCATGCAAAAAGCTTGGAGGGTATCTCAAGGAACAAAAAGGAAGATTATACATTATTAGAAGATGTGTTGTTATGCTTCTTTGTTGGCATGACTAAATCTTCATTGGTTCAAATAGCTTTAGCTTGTTCATGTTGATGATCATGATGTTGAGAAATTAAGGGCTATATGCATTTTGCTTTTGATTATCTTTTCCTTATGTAAATAGCATAGAAAGAAATGTTTGAGACAATTTTCCTTCATATCATGCCTCAACAATTAATGTATGTTTTCTAAGTTCAAATTAATTAAAGCTTCTTAACATAAGAGTATGATCTTTTTCGGTTTAAGCAGAAGTTCCGAGTTTGAGCTTAATTCTAAACATGCAACACAGTTAAATTCTCTTAAGAGAGAGTTTTATCGTCTATTATGATCCTACATATTCGAAATAGTTTTTACGGTTGTATGTGATTTTGATTCGATTTCTATATTATTCCTTATGATTATTTATTAAGAACTCTTTTATCTATAGAAGATATTTCCTTCACTTTTATTTTTGTATTTACAATACTTATGCATATTACAAGATTGAATTGAATATTCATTAAGAATTAGAGGAAGAAAAAATCAAAGTGTGGCAACCATTTACATTAAACTCAAGTGGTATTAAAAAGATGTTAAATATTAGATAATGATGATTTTAATGTTTTTTGGTTAAGTTAAGGTTAAACTTGAATGTTTAACTTGGTATGATGAAAAGTAAAAAAGTGTGAAATAATTGGAAGTGTGTGGATTGATAAGATGGAGGAGAATGTTACCTTTAAAGGGTTAAAGTGAAAGTTAAAAATGAAAAGGGAAAATGCATAAAGCCTATAAGTATAAACCTACAAAAGGACAGAAATGGGTGCATATGAGCTCACGAGTATGTTGTGTCTTTTACGTATAGGCTCTCTGTGTTGAGGTCTTGTCAACTCAATTTTGCATTATATTGTAATTCATTAAAGTTTTGTAGATCACATGTGTGTGCCCCCATTGATATGACCATTTTTTTTCTTCATTTATATGATTTGTTTCCTACATTATTTCATAAGACTTTAACATTGTTTTATTTATTTATTTATATAGTTTTGTTTCTTGTAGTCTTAAATATGTTAATCGACACTATTAAGTGTCTTGCATCTATATTTTATAACACACACAAAAGTTGTTTGGCTTTATATAGAGGAGTGTATAACTTTTATGATTTATTCTTTCTTAGTAAACTATGATTTTTGAGAAATTTGTTTTTGGTACACTATGTAAGAGACATTTCTAAAATTTTGATTTTAGATTTTTTAAAATAAGTAATGGTTAAGTAAGCATGTGATTAACTGAAAAATTGCATCTCTTGTATAATCATTTGATAGGTATGTTAATGTTAGTATGAAATTCATGTCAAAGTTGATAAAGTATATTGAAGAAAATTTATTATGGTATTAATTTTAATTTGATTTACATAAATCGATAAGATAAATCAAACATAAAATTTAGTGTGTCTACACATGTTTTAGAATTTATTTGTGCGATTATTATCATGTCATATTTTTTTTTCAAGTTTTGTAGTAGTTCCTGATACAAAATTTCATTCTCCTCTTCTCCTGACTCATAAAATTTGGTTAACTTCTAAAGGTCATTATTAGATTCTGAACAAGAATCTAACTCAAAGTTGCACAATTGATAGCAGCAGAATATTAAGATCAGAAAGCAAAAAAATAAAAGCAATAACATACATTAATTATCCTGATTTCTCTTACAACTTGAGAGTAGCTTAGTCCCCTTGCACTTTCTAAGGATTTTCACTATAACCAAATATGATTACAAATGCTCAAGCACAAAGCAAAAGACTTTCAACAAACCCGCAAGTAAGAGACTTTTATGCTCAATCATACAAGTAAGAGACTTTCAATGCTCAAACCCTCATGTAAGAGACTTCTATGCTCAAACACACAAGCAAGAGACTTCAAATGCTCAAGCAATAAATCAAGAGACTTCTGACCCTATAACAAAATGTTAAGAGATTTGGGTAACAATTACACTTGATATACAGTCAGAGGTGTAAACAGAATACAACTTAGAAAGACTCTAAAACATAAGAACTTCTAAAATACACAAAGTGTTAACAGGTTCTAAGTCTAGCAATTTTGACAGAGTCACTTCTCTTTGAATGCCAATGGTTCAGATTCTTGTATATCACTGTATTAGTCTTCTTCTTCATGTCTTCCGCTTCTTATATAAAGAGGAAGAAAAGAGATGTTGAAGACTTTCACCAAAAGCTTGGATAACCTTTGTACTTGATTGAACGCATTAAGAAAATAACTTTCTGCAAGACGAATTATCTGTTGAAGCTCAGACACCAATGACGAGATTCTTCCTTAAGTCTTCACGTGATCAAAAGGTCTTTGAGTCTGTCAGAGTTGCCTTGATTGAGGAGATACAACCTTCAGAGGTTGAATTTCTTCAGACTTGATTCTTCAGAGTCTGATCTCTTCAGAGTCTTCTTCTTGCCTTCTAAAGCTTCAGAGTCTGGATCACCAGAGGATGACTTTCTTCAGAAATGACTTCTTTAGAGTATGGATCTTCCATCAGATCCAGAGTCTTCATAAGTGATCTTCAGATCCAGAGTCTAAACTTCAGATTAAGAATCCTTAAGCTTCTCTTCATATGTTCTCAGTCTTATAATCCTGAATACCCAATTTTTCTTTAAATAATTTGTCATCATCAAAACCTAAGGAATATGATATCAATGAATTTTGTTCCAACATAGCTATTACTTAGGTTGATTGAATAGTCGAGGTAATAACATGTTACGATAGGTGTTTTTTGTAGTAGTGAGTAAGAGTTTTCTGATTATTTAACCTTTAAATAGTGTACTACATTAATTATCAAGTACCCTTGATACAAACTTTGACTTTCAATGGAACGACAACACACTATTGTACATACTTCTCTATGAATCGTTGGATCGAGAGTTGGTTAAATGCAAGATATATATAACCACTAAAGACTTATCTTCTCGACCTTCTACGAGGTCAACTAATCAACATAGATCATAAATGTTTAGACCATCCTCCACAAAAATTTGCTTTCGCCACAATCTTTGATACACGCTATCAGCCTGCATCATTGGATCACCAACATTGGTACAATTAAACCTTACTATATACTCGAAACTATACACTTTAATTCTCATAGCTTTATTTAATACACACTAAGACTTTATTAAAGTTGCAAAGCACACTAGGTTTTTACCTTTGGTACCCAAATTTTCTTAGGTCCTGATGCCTTAGTAGCTCAAAGATGCCTATGGTTATTAACTTTAGACCTTATCAATTTATCAAAATAAAAGGGATCCAAATGACCAAATCTATTGTTGTAAGAACATTTATAGACAAGGTGATTTTCTATCTTCTTATTAAACCCTTTACTATGTGTTCATATTCAAACCCTAATATAGTTTTCTTCAAGGAATGCCTTTGACTTGATAGAATTAGGTCAAGGTTTTCTTTCCCCTTAGTAAATTTACTTAGAGTTTCATGCAAGTCTTTGACTTCCTTTTTCATCGAGACCCAAGTCTCACATGTTCCATCTAGGTTTCTAATATTTGTTATCTCATGATTAAGCGTTTCATTACTCTTTTATATAAATGTTGAGATAATCTTTAAGATATATATATATATATATATATATATATATATATATATATATATATATTATGATTCTTAATATTATCATTTTCTTCAATTAAATTAACACTTAATTTAAGCAAGTGCTTATATAATAATGTTTTTACCTCATGGTCATCTTCTTTGTGTGACGCTTTCAAAGAAGCTGCATTTTATTAAGAAGAGTATTCTTCGAAGCTTCTACCAGAGGTTTATTCTTCAAGATTTATCCTTGAAGTTGAATTTCTGAGTGTATTGTTTGTCGAGACTTCCTTCTCCTTTCTTCTCTTAAATATTTCACTAGATGAGGCTTCTTTATATTCTTTTCTTGATAAAGTTCCTCTATCCGATGTTGAAACTTCTGAGTATAGTTCAACCACTTAGAGTGTTCTTTCAAAGGAGATTACTAGAGTTGATTTGTCTTCACAATAGTTTGTTGATGAAGTTGCTATAGATTCTTCTAGACTTGAGATCATGCCTTCATCCTTTAGCAGTTGAATTATTTCACTCAACTTCTCGAAGATTTATTTCTTGGATTTTTCTTTAAAGTTGAAAACATTCCCATCTCTCGACTTAAGGATTGGATCATATTTCTGGTTACATTTTTTAAGTCTTAGATATTTGTTAGTGAAAAAAGTTATAATATTATTTCCAAAATTTCTAAATTTAGAGAAGCTTTTATGAATGAAACATTCATCTTATTTGCCTCGTGTGTTCATTCACTCTTGTTTAACACTTGGAGAAACTCCATGTATCATTTCAAGCGTGTCCCATATCTCCTTGGCAAACTTATAATTATGAACCTAGAAAAGTTAATTATCATATAAAGACATGACTAATATTTTGTTTTGTTTTTTAAATCAATTTAAAACTTTCTCTTTTCCTCTATGGTCCAAAGGAAATATGGTTTATCTACTACTTCTCCATTAACATGGTGAGTAGGGATAAACAAATATTTGATTATAGTTTCCTATGGAAAGATAGATTTAAATATTCATTCAAAGTCTTGACTTTGAATAAATATTTAAATCTATCTTTCCTCAATTCAAACCTATAACCATTAAATGGTGGAGGTGTGTTTAGGAAAGTCAACTTGTTAAAAACAGTGTTGGAAGTCATCTTCCTCCTTAGATGATTAGTCCTTAAACATGAGTTAGGTTCTATGTCACTCATTGAACATGTGACTCTATACACAAGAGGGAGTGAGTTGTGGAGGTTTCGAAAATGATAGTTTAAAACAAAATCATTTTTAAAATCAAAGTTAAAAACTGTCGCACCTCGAAAAAATGGGGATACGACTTCAAAGCGAAGCGCGATCGTACGCTCGCAATGATGGACTGAACAGAGTCGCCACCGAACTTTATTTATTCCTAAAAAGGAAAGGGGAAATATCGATAAAACCCAAGACAAAAAGAAAGGATAAGATATGGTCATCGCAACCAATATCAGGGTTCGGGAGTCGATTACGCGAGGGGAAGGTATTAGCACCCCTCACGTCCGTTGTACTCAACGGGAACCATTAGGTCAGTTGTGTGCGTTAATGTTAACTTGAAATGTTAGGCTTTTCGAATTATTAGGTGGGAAAGAAAGAAAGTATGAGAAGAGAATGTTTTTGGATTTTTTTGGCGAAGGACTAAACCTAAGTTTTTTATTAGTGGGCCTGACAAGATTTAAAAATCCTGCTCCTACGTATCTCAAAAGAGAAATCAAGGCTTACGTAGTTCTGGGTAGAAAAATGTTTGTTTGTTGGTCGATTTTAGCGAAAGTCATACTGTATTAATCGACGAAAACATTATTTTACCCAAAACAGATGAGGAGTGAACGCATACCACACATCGAACGGATTTATAAATCTGCATTCGGAAAAGCGTCATTTATCTCTACTCAACAATCGTGGCCGAAACATTGTTTTGTATCACTTAAGACAAGATACCTTTCGTTTATGAAAAAGGTTTTTGATTAATCGCACGGCGGCGAGAAAGAGTTTGATTGGTTGGATGTATTTTGAGTGATGGCGAGAACTTGGATGAGCGAGATATACATCTCGAATCCTAGCCTCAAGAGTGCACGGTATACACCATGTTCCATTTCCACCTTTATTGAAAGAAGTTAAGATAGGAATTAAGTATTTTTTGGAATTTGATTGAGAAAGGGTTTGAAGAAACCGCATTGACAGTTTTAGACGATGGCGAGAGTTAAGATTGGCGAGGCATACGTCTCGAATCTTAACCTCAGGAGTGCATGGTATACACCATGTTCCATTTCCACCTTTATTGAGAAAATGTTAAATAAGAATTAGGTATTTTGAGTTTTTTGTGAAAATAACTTGACCTAGATTGGGTATTGATGGACGTTTAAAAGAAATTTGAATGAGTGTTTGAGAGAAACAAAGTGGATAAATTTGGATGATGGCGAGAGCTAGGATTGGCGAGATATACATCTCGAATCCTAGTCTCAGGAGTGCGTGGTATACACCACGTTCCACTTCCATCTTTATTGAAAAGGTCTTAACTATGAATTAATATTTTTTTGAGTTTTTATTAGGAAAAATGGCTTGACGTTGAATCAAGCGTTTGATGAAAGTTTGGAAGAAATGGAATGGAATAGGAGGGAGAAATGAGTTGATTTGTTTATTGAGAAAATACTCGATGTTGGATCGAGTCATATTTTTTCGTATTTTCTAGGAATGGTGGATTTATTCTTGTGTTAGTGTCTAAAACAAATAGAGAAATAAAAACAAATACAAAATTATATACACATTGGGGAAGTGGGGTACATTTTGTCAAATGGGGATTCAAAAATCATGAAATAATTAAATCAGGCCCAAACAACAAATGATGCGAAATATGAGTGTAAGTGCAAGAGAACCGGCTCATTGTAAGAAAGCCCAAGAGTAAGCTATGTGAGGTTGATGGCGATGCTTAAAAAGCAATCGACTTACAAGGGTGTGGAAATGGGCTCGATATTAAATCGAGAAAAGAAATGATTTTTACAGTTTTAAAATGGTTTCGAATGCATGATGAAATTAAAAGAAATCAAATCTATATTATTAAACAATAATAAAAAACTATGAGTAATAAAGCATAAATATAAAAGAAAATGTTAACCCACTACACTAAAGACCTAAACACCACTCCCCTCCACCAGACCACTTACCAACTAATTGTCATTTTAATACTAACTTAAATATATAAACTAAGATAAATTAAAAATAGGATTAAAATAAAAAACTAAATAAAAAAGAAAACTGTTGGTCTACTAGTAATTAAACCCAGCCGCATGGCTGTTGGGTTTACAATGAGGAATAAATTGAACACATAAAACACTTATTAACTAATAACCTAGAAAAATTAAACGAATTTTTTAATGTTTTTTTTTTGTAATAAAAAAAAATACTTATTCTGTTTAATAATAAATTGAAGAAAAGAAAAAGGAAAAACAAAATGCAATAGTGCTTCCGTCTCTCTCACTCTGCGCTTCTCACCACTCCAAACAATCGCTCTCAACGAATTCCTCCCCCATTGCTCTCTTGCCGTCGACGTCCTCAGCCTTCACTCTCTCACTTATCTCTCTCAATCTCTCGATCGCTTAACCTCACTCACCGCCGCTCTCCATCTCTCGCGTACCACACAATCTCTCTCACTCTAAAATGCAAGGGTCCAAGGTTTTTAAGGAGAAACAAGGAGAAAGAGGCTCACCTTTGGCGAAAACAAACGGAGACGATGAAGCCTAAAACTCCCTCCTCCGCCTCTTCAAACCAGGTCTGATTTTGGGATTTAGGTTTTTTTGAGATTCTTTTCCGCCTCCACTTTCCTTTTTCGAATTCTCTCCTCGATCGCCTCACTAATCCCTCTCTATTTATCCCCTATGAATTAGGGTTTTCAGGATGGCATATGGAGCTCAAAAGAGTATCCTGCAAAACCCCCTTCTGGATGGTCAGGTTTTGGTCGCCCTAATCGATGCTTGGGTTGGAACAGGTAAACTGGGTTTTGCTTTCTTCTATGTTTTTGTCCTTATGCCAATTTTGGGATTTTTTTTGGAATTCAACCAACTTTGACTAATTTTGTGTTACTGCAGTGAATTCCTCTAGTAAAAATGAATTTTCTGGTTTCATTGTGGCTTGATGTTCAAATGGTTCCTGTTTTTTTCTAGGACGGCCATTACTCAAGGCCTTCAATAGAGCTTCTTCTTTGGTAAAATTATTTACACAAATGCTGATTCAACACAGTGCAGTTCAAGGTGAGCATCATTTGCATCATCATTTGATTCAATGCGTGTAATTATTGAATGACTGTTGTATGGTTTGGTTTACATTGGTAATGCAGGTGGACAGGGCATGGTGACGAATTGGAATGCTTATGGACTATGCTCACGGAGGATTGCAATTGCTGCAGGTTGCTTATTTGGCATTCAGTGCAAATATCTCCTTCTGTCGACATGCTGCCTGAGACTCTAGTTCCTCAATTTGCAGTTTTGCAGCGAACAACTCTTCAACCTTTCATTCCATCATTCAATATTCCTTCAAACTGAATATTCAATACACCCAATCCAATAGGTATTTCTTCAAATAATTCAACTTTTGTAGGTTAGAAAACTTGTTTGTAATGATTAAGCTTGGTTGTGCTAATGACAGGTACTAATGGACGCAGGACTAATCCATGGCCATTTCCTTAAAGTGAGGCTTGTAATGCAATTGTGCATCCCCTGAACACCGGAAATGCAGAAAAGTATGATGAGCACCCACATAAACCATGCTGTCATGAAGAAGAACAGCAAAACAAGAAAGGTAGATGCTGCTATGACAAATACGACAGCGGCCTTTGAATTAATCTTAAGAACTTGCTTATCATCACCATCTCTTGTTGTGAAACTGGTGTTTGGTTTTTTTTAATTGCAGGGCTATGATTATTTTTACAATTGCAGGATTCACAACTTCCCAACTTTGCCCATTTCATTATCAAACGTTTGTTGCACATTAGTAATAGGAATACTGCAATTTTCAACACAATGGCTTATCTCCTCCTGCCTTCTGCTTCTATCAAAGCACACATATGCACATTTAAAATAGGCTTTCTGAAGAGTGTAGTTGACATGGTCTTGAACAGGGGCAAGCTGAGTTTGAGCAGCTACATTCACTTCCTCAAGTTTTTGCCTAAGTCTCTGAGAAGCTAATTGTTCTTCAGCTGCTGCAAAATGATCCATCTGATATACCACTGAGAATTTTCGGTTCGAATTGAACTGGATTTAGATTCTCTTTGAAAACTCACAAATTTGTTGAAAATTGATGCGACTTTGTCCTCCATTTTCTCTGTCCTAAAAGAACCTGGCAGTGATGGTTACAATGTTGAGGGTCTTCCAGAGACTTCAGAAGCATAGTTTCGTCACTTCTTTCATGCTTTTTTTGTAAAGACTGCAAAGCTTCGTCCAACTTGTTTTTGTTTGTATAAACAGTATGCCTTAAGGAAATGAAAATCCTCAGGAGAAGTCTATTAGGAATGTTGAAACCTTCTGTAATGATATTAATGTGTTGTTAAACTTTTTTTTTGGAATGAATTATTGGGATGCTGGAATTTAGATTCTCGATGGAGTTTTGATATATTCATTAAGATTGTGCTTGTATGTAATATGATGTACTTGGGTAAAAATTTGAAAATTCTTATCAATGTTTCGTCAGGAGATTTGATCAGTCTTCTCTTGGATGCATTATCATTTTCAAATAAACAACAAATGCTGTCCATAAACACTTAAATATTTGAAAGTAAAACTCTATGGGCAGAATTGTTTTCATAATCCAATTGATTGTCAAGGCTTGAAGTGCAATTTTCCAATACTCGAACAACACCCCACCAGTAAATCAAGAAAGGGTCCAATATGCAATTCATCAAAAACTCCAACAACATCTCTTATGACATGCAAGAAGCCGTATTTCTTTTTCCAGGATAAGGTTGCAACATCGTCTAAAGTAAAGTATTCTAACAAAGAAGACGCTTGAAATTCACTAGTGCAGCCTATAGGTAAAGTCCAAAACAAGTTAGCAGGCCCATCGGTTTTCTTTACTATTTGCAAAGGCTTTATCAGTAATGCAAAGAAAAGAAGCAGCTCAGTGATATCAAGTTCAGTTATGAAGCTCAGAATAGCTTTCCGATGACAAATACTTGCTTTCTTTCGAGATGCAAGTCCTTTCAACTTTTTTACTTTTGGCATCAAAAGACGGACAAACAAAGGCACAAGATTGGGGTTTGAAAGGGATATTCATGAATCAAGTGGCATGATTGGCCATTGGCTTGTGACACGAGAAGATTGGTTATGAGTATTAACAATCACATGAACAACACCATAACTTTGGACCAAAACCAATCCTCATATAAGACCAAAGTAAAGTTGGGCCAAACATGCTAAACAAAATTAAAAACATAAAAAATTCAGGACCAAAATCGGGGTATGACAGTTGCCCCTATTTAAGCGTCTTCAACTAGAGAATATGAAGTAGGACACTCTTCATATGATCATAGTGGGAGATGGTTAAATACTAAGAAGACCCGGATTTTGATCCTGAATCCCTATGACATGGTGTGATATGATATGATATGCATGCCATGATATGCGTGGATGCATGATTCTTTTTTTTTTTTTAATTTTCTTCCCTTCTAGGGATATGGTGGACCCTTGGCAGGAGATGCTACTAGACAGACCAATATGTGGGGGAGTACTGATGATCCACAGGGAGACAAACAAATGGTAGGTAACAACTCGCTGGGGAAACAGTCCTGCTGGAGAATCAGACACACACTGGGGAGTATTCGAAGTGAGATTTGATAAACGACACTTAGAATACAAGGGATTTCGGTAGTAAGTTCACACATGACTTACTAAACCCGAATAAGAAAAAAAAGTCACAGCAGGTTCAGATATGACCTGGCAATACTGGAATAAAACACGACAAAACAGGTTCATATATGACCTGACAATGCTGGGGGAATATCAAGAAGTTCTGACAGCCGGTCCAGATGTGACCTAACGAACTCAGATTTTTTTTCTTCAAAAAGAGTGTATCAACAGGTTCATATATGACCTGGTAATGGATAACAGTTCAATAACAGGTTCATATATGACCTGAATAGGATTGAACAAACAGAGAGAAACAAATCTTCAGAGCAGGTTCAATTATGACCTGACACCGGAATAAGGGTTCAACAACAGGTTCAGATATGACCTGACAAATGGATTAAAGTTCAATAACAGGTTCATATATGACCTGAATAGGATTGAACGACAGGTTCATATATGACTTGACAATGGATAAAAGTTCAATAACAGGTTCATATATGACCTGAATAGGATTGAACAAACAGGGAAAAATCTTCAGTACAGGTTCAAGTATGACCTGACACCGGAATAAAGCTCAACAACAGGTTCAAACATGACCTGAATAGTATTGAACAAAAGTGAAAAATCTTCAGTACAGGTTCAAGTATGACCTGACACCGGAATAAAGCTCAACAACAGGTTCAAACATGACCTGAATAGTATTGAACAAAAGTGAAAAATCTTCAGTACAGGTTCAAGTATGACCTGACACCGGAATAAGGGTTCAACAGCAGGTTCATATATGACCTGAATGGTATTGAACAAAAGGAAAAACTTCAGAGCAGGTTCAAGTATGACCTGACACCGGAATAAGGGTTCAACGACAGGTTCATATATGACCTGAATGGTATTGAACAAAAATTGAAAAAACTCTTCAGAGCAGGTTCAAGTATGACCGGACACTGGAATAGCAACAATTGGACTCTGACCGTAAGCAATGGACTACAACCAGCTTTTAACGGATTTTGCCAACAACAATCGGACTTGAAAATGACTGCGAAAACCGGATGTTGGTTTAAGGATACCAAAGACAACCTGGAATCAAAGGTCAAAGGATCATAGGATCGCCAACAAGGCCTGAGTCAATGCAAAATGAGCGCGAATTACATTTCGGCTATGCATGATTTGAATTTCCTTTTATGCATGATATATGGATGATCATGATTATGAGAATGCTGACGCTTGGCAGACTGGGAGTTTGTAAGGACAGAGATTCTGATTCCTCAACACCAATAACTCATACCCGTACGGTTAACAGGCGCATCCAGAGGAGAAACTATCATGATTGACAGTTATAAATAACCAAAAGTCCATCCTTCTAAAGGATTAATAAGTTGTATTCCATGGGGACTTTTGTTGGTGCTCTAGGAACATTTATGCAACCTCGAGGCTTTTGGGGAAACAAATGATTTTCCTTTGATTTTCACATGTATCAAAGTAAATTTGTTCTAAGTTTCAAATTCTTTTTCCAAGTTTCAAAACTTCATTATTAACAAATAAATGACATTTTGCATAACAAAGAAAAGCATAGATGAACACAAATTAACAATGATTGGGAAAACTTGTATTTTATTCAAGAATGGTAGCACACAAATGGCGTAGCTCCATAGAGTGTTACATTTTTTTTGAAAATGGCAATAAGGAAAGGTTTACATTGAATTCAGTGACCACTAACATCCTTAATAGATATGATCCCCCAAAAACCTTGCTCCTAAGGGGAGTGACTGGATTAATCTTCCACCTCAAATTCTTCGGTGTAAATCAGTAACAACTGATGCAGTTTATGCCTTTATGCCCCTAACTTTTGCCCAGATCGCCCTTTCGGGTTTTCGATCCACCGGGACGCTCCTTTTTTCCTAAGTCGCCTTTTCAGGTTTTCAACTTAGCGAGCTACCATTTTTATTCATCCTTAACTTTTGCCTGGACCGCCCTTTCGGGTTTTCAGTCCACCGGGATACCCTTTTTTTGCCTAAATCGCCCTTTCAGGTTTTCGATTTAGCGGGTTTTTGTTAGGCATAGTATTTTTTAACTGCATCAGAGTTCACAGGGTGTGAGAGCTCTTCATCATCCATAGTTGTGAGAATCAAGGCACCTCCGGAGAAAGCTTTCTTCACAACATATGGGCCTTCATAATTGGGAGTCCACTTCCCACGTGAATCCTTGTGTATTGGCAAGATCTTCTTAAGCACGAGGTCTCCTTCTCTGAATTCCCGAACACGTACTTTCTTGTCAAAAGCCCTTTTAAGCCGTTTCTGGTATAATTGTCCATGGCACAAAGAAGTCAATCGCTTCTCATCTATGAGGTTCAACTGATCAAATCTATTTTGAATCCACTCAGCCTCTTCTAGCTTGGTCTCCATCAAGATTCTCATTGAAGGTATCTCTACTTCAATTGGGAGAACTGCTTCCATCCCATATACCAAAGAGAACGGGGTTGCCCCTGTTGAAGTGCGGACGGAAGTCCGATATCCATGCAATGCGAAGGGTAGCATTTCGTGCCAATCCTTATAGGTTTTTACCATTTTCTGCAGGATCTTCTTGATGTTTTTGTTAGCGGCTTCAACAGCGCCATTCATCTTTGGACGATATGGTGAAGAATTATGGTGCTCAATCTTGAAGCTCTCGCATAATTCTTTCATGGTCTTATTGTTTAGATTCGTCCCATTATCTGTGATGATCCGACTTGGAATTCCATAACGGCAAATGATCTCTTTCTTGAGGAACCGTGCAACCACTTGCTTTGTCACATTAGCATAAGAGGCGGCTTCTACCCATTTGGTAAAGTAATCAATGGCAACCAGGATGAAACGGTGACCATTGGAAGCTTTAGGCTCGATGGCGCCAATCATGTCGATGCCCCACATTGAGAAAGGCCAAGGTGACGTCAAAACGTTTAGTAGAGTCGGAGGCACATGTACCTTGTCGGCATAGATTTGGCATTTATGACATTTTCTAGCATAATTGAAGCAGTCGGATTCCATGGTCAACCAGTAATAACCAGCCCTCAAAATCTTCTTGGCTATGGCATGTCCATTGGCATGAGTCCCAAAGGATCCTTCATGAATCTCCTTGATCAACATGTCCGCTTCACGTCCATCCACGCATCTGAGCAGAATCATGTCGTGATTTCTCTTGTACAACACACCATTGCTCAAGAAGAACTTGGATGCTAACCTCCTCAATGTTTTCTTGTCAAGGGTTGTGGCATCTGTTGGATATTCTTGATTTTGCAAAAAGCATTTGATGTCGTGAAACTAGGGTTTACCATCGGCTTCCTCTTCAACTGACTGGCAGTGGGTAGGCTCAACTTTCCGCTCGATCTGAATGAGAGGTGCTTCATTATGGAATCTGACTTGGTACATTGAAGCCAACATAGCCAAAGCATCAGCAATTTGATTCTCAGTTCTCGGGATATGACGGAAAGTGATTTCGTCAAAGTATTTTATCAATTCCATGACATAGGCACGATATGGGATCAACTTGGTATCACGGGTTTCCCATTCGCCTTTGACTTGGTATATCACCAAGGCTGAGTCTCCACATACTTCGAGGATTTTGATTCAGAGATCAATGGCTGCTTCAATGCCTAGGATGCACGCCTCATATTCTGCTATATTGTTCGTGCAATCAAAACACAACCTTGCCGTGAAAGGAGTGTATCCACCATTTGGATTCAACAGGACAGCTCCTACGCCATGCCCCATGCAATTGGAGGAACCATCAAACATGAGCTTCCACCGAGATCCGGGCTCAGGTCCTTCATCAAGTCCTGGGACTTCACAGTCTTTCACTACCATAATGTCTTCATCCGGGAAGTCAAACTTCAACGACTGGTAATCTTCAACGGGCTGGTTTTCCAGGTAATCAGACAACACACTCCCTTTTATGGCTTTCTGAGACACATATTGGATGTCGTACTTAGATAGTAACATCTGCCAACGGGCGAGTCTTCCAGTCAAAGCAGGCTTTTCAAAGATGTACTTTATTGGATCCATTTTTGAGATCAACAAAGTAGTGTGACAAATCATGTATTGTCTTAGACGACGAGCGGCCCATGCTAAAGCACAACAAGTTTTCTCCAAGAGTAAGTATCGGGATTCACAATCGGTAAATCTCTTACTTAGATAATAGATGGCATGCTCCTTTCGACCGGTTTCGTCATGTTGTCCCAGCACACATCCCATTGACTTTTCAAGCACAGTTAAGTACATAAAGAGTGGTCTCCTCTGAACAGGTGGAATTAGAATAGGGGGCTCTTGCAGGTACTGTCCGATTCTCTCAAAAGCCATTTGGCAGTCAGAATTCCATTCAACTGCTTGATCTTTTCTGAGCAACTTGAATATAGGTTCACACGTAGCAGTCATGTGAGATATAAACCTAGAGATGTAGTTCAAACGTCCCAGGAATCCTCTAACTTCTTTCTCTGTACGCGGAGCAGGCATCTCTTGTATAGCTCGGACCTTGTCAGGGTCCACCTCGATTCCTCGTTGACTGACAATGAAACCAAGCAACTTTCCAGATCGGACACCAAAGGTGCATTTAGCAGGATTCATCCGTAGTCGAAATTTTCGAAGACGCTCGAATAGCTTTTGCAAGTGGTCTATGTGATCCTCTTCACTTTTGGATTTTGCAATCATATCATCCACATAAACCTCAATTTCCTTATGCATCATATCATGGAAAAGGGTGACCATTGCTCTTTGGTAAGTTGCCCCGGCATTTTTGAGACCGAATGGCATTACCTTGTAGCAAAATGTTCCCCAAGGGGTGATGAATGTGGTCTTTTCCATGTCTTCTGGATCCATCTTGATTTGATTATAACCCGAGAATCCGTCCATAAAGGAGAAGACTGCGAACTTAGCAGTGTTGTCTACCAGAGTGTCAATATGTGGTAGGGGGAAATCGTCCTTCGGACTAGCTTTGTTTAAATCCCTATAATCAACACACATCCTGACCTTGCCATCCTTTTTGGGTACTGGCACAATGTTGGCTACCCATTGAGGGTACTTTGCAACTGCTAGAAAACCGGCATCAAATTGACGTTTCACCTCGTCACAAATCTTTAGAGCCATGTCGGGTCTTGCTCTTCGGAGCTTCTGCTTCACTGGCGGACAATCAGGCTGTAGTGGTAGCTTGTGGACCACAATATCAGTATCTAAACCTGGCATATCCTGATATGACCAAGCAAATACATCCACATATTCATGTAGCAACTTGATCAATCTTTCCTTGATGCTTGCCTCAAGTGTAGTCCCAACTTTGACCTCTTTCTTGTCTCCCTCGGTGCCAAGGTTGATTGTTTCCACTGGTTCTTGATGTGGCTGAAGGGCCTTTGACTCGTGCTCGAGCATCCTTTCCAGTTCTTCTGGGAAATCACAATCTTCCTCACTCTCCTCTTCCGCTTGGTAGATGGGGAGTTCAAAATTATAGGAAGTAGCGGGGTCATCGAATTCAACTGGTTTATTGATTATTCTGCATGATTTTTAATGATGGGTTTTTTAGAAAAATGGAAAAAAAAATGCAAAAGAAGTAAACAATATTTTTGTAGTTTTCTGAAAGGATTGCCATTTTAAGAAAAACAACAGATAAAATGAACGACAAGAATTTGAACAAAATGCTCTTTATTTGTCATAATGATTTTTTGAAATTCAAAAGGGGCCCTACAAATGATCCATTAGCCTTGGGCAAAGCTAAGGATTTTCAAAAAAACACAAAGGAAAACAACAATTACTTTGACACAGGAAAAACTTCTGGAATCTCAACCGCTTCCCAGTTTGTCAGGGCTGCTTCACATCGGTATATCAGATTTGATGTCTCTCCATCTTCAGTGTCATCTTCCACTGCACCAACTTGTTCTCCATGGATAAATCCTTTGCTCAGGAAAACTTCTTGTATGCTCCGCACACGGTCCTTTGCAGGGACCAGGGCTCCTCCGTTAGCAGAAGGCTTGTACCCTAAACCAAAACGGTCATTTTTCTCATTGACGTTGATGACTTGCCCCCAACCTGCAGGGCCTCCACTTTCAACTGCTGATTTTGCACTCTTCAAAGAAGCGAATGACAAACTAGCCTTCTCAACGGGATCCTTAACCTCTTCAAGTGTAGCATTGGATATTTCAAGGGCTTGAAAGGAGGTTTCTAAGGCATCCTCATCAGCCTCAATATAACGGAAAGAGGAGAGTTGACTGATAATAAAGTCCTCTTCGCCTGAGACAATAACGAGCTTGTTATCTACAACGAACTTCATCTTTTGATGTAGAGTAGAAGTTACTGCCCCAGCGGCATGTATCCATGGGCGTCCCACAAGGCAGCTATAAGCTGGATTTATGTCCATGACTTGGAAATTGATGGGGAATACATGCGGTCCAATCTGTATCGGTAACTCTACCTCCCCAACTACTGTCCTTCACGAGCCATCGAAAGCTTTTACCACAAGCGCACTAGGTTTCAATTCTGAACCTTGATAAGACAATTTAGCAAGTGCCCTCTTTGGTAGAACATTGAGGGATGATCCAGTGTCAACTAAAACTCTAGCCAGAGCATCTTCTTGGCACTTTATGGATACATGCAAGGCGCGGTTGTGATTCTTCCCCTCTTTAGGTAGCTCTTCATTGCTGAAACTTAGAGTGTTGCAGGCTGTGATATTGGCGACCACTCCATCGAATTGGCCGACCGTTATATCTTGGGTAACATGAGCCTGAGCAAGCACTTTCAGCAGAGCCTCCCTATGAGCTTCGGAATTCAGAAGCAAAGACAAGATAGATATTTTTGATGGTGTTTGATGTAACTGATCAACTATCTTGTAGTCAGATTTCTTTATTATCCTTAGGAACTCACTTGCTTCATCTGTTTGCACAGCCGACTGTGCCCCTCCCTGTTCTGGGGTAGGATTTACATTTGCATCTCCCCTTGTTGGCTCTTGAGGGTTCTCATTAAAATTGGGAGTATAAATCCGACCACTGCGGGTCATCCTGCTTGTCCCTGCGATATTGGTGATGTCGGTGTCAACATTCTCCAAAACTTCCTTACTTACAGCAATTTTGGGCTTTCCATCGACCACGCCATCTACCACTGTTATGTCGTACTTCCAGGGTACCGCCTTGGTGCTCTCAAAAGGAAATGGGGTAGGCATGCAAACTACCACGGGTGACGGATGAACAACGTCTCTCCTGTGATAAGTCACCTCAAACGGTTCTGGTATGTTAAAAACAGGTTCAATGACCGAAATTTCCTCATTTATTGTTGGACCAGAAATTTGTAAAACCCCTTGATTCATCAAATTCTGAATCATTTCGTACCACTTTACATCCTTTTGGCTGAATGACACATTCCTCACAACTATCGTGACATGCGTCAATCAATCTAGCCCTCACCAATCCTGCATGAAGCGCTAGCAACGGAGTTTTAACATCTTCTACGTTCTTGATTACACACACATCAGAAACATCCTCGACAGCATTGACATCACCATGTGCTGGCAAAGGGTTACTTTTGACATTGGGTCCGACGTCTCGAAATGAAAGAATCTTCTTCTTAACCAGGTCTCGTACAATATGATTTAAAGCATAACATCCTTCTAAATCATGCCCAGGGGCACCCCCATGGAACGGACAATGGGCATCTGGATTGTACCACGGCGGTAAAGGATTTGGTGGAGGTCCCAAAGATCTGGGCGTCACTAACCCTTTCTGTAGCAATGATGGGTACAATTCAGTGTATGTCATAGGGATTGAAGCAAACGGAAGTCTACTTCTCTGTACCCTATTTTGATTTTGAGGATTTTGTGGACGAGGAGCCTGTGCTCTCGGCTGTTGATAAGCAGGTGGCGCTGGTGCCTGCTGGTATATGGCGCTTGTTGAGCGGGTGGATAAACATGAGCTTGTGGTTGGTTAAAATTTGGTGTGACTGCTGCCACATATGGTTGTTGAACATATTGTACTGGATAAATCGGTTGTTGTTGAGCAAATTGGTGTTGCTTCTTCCATGAATGACTCCTTCTTTGACTGGTTGACACTGCATTCGTATCACCCTCCTTCTTTCTTTGAAACCCTCCAGGAAACTTTTTGGCATTACTACCAGATGTTTCAGAGGTAGTCACCATCTTTCCATTCTTCAGTCCTAGCTCGACCTTTATGCCCACGGCGACCAGGTCAGAGAAGCTCGCAGATACACTACTCACCATTCTTTCATAAAACACAGGTTTGACTGTATCCATGAGCCAATCCGCTAATTCCTTCTCAGCCAGAGGTGGTTCGACTTGCGAGGCCACTTCCCTCCATCTTTGCGCGTATTCCTTAAAAGACTCCTTGTCTTTCTGGGACATGCTGAGCAGTTGTCTCCTATCTGGGGCCATATCCATGTTGTACTTGTAATGTTGGATGAAGGCATCAGATAAGTCTTGAAAACAACGGATCCTACTCTGATCAAGGCTTAAGTACCACTTGGAGGGAGCACCCCTCAAGCTGTCCTGGAAGCAATGTATCATGAGTTTATCATCCTCCACATGCGCAACCATTTTTCGATAGTACATAATGAGGTGACTCTTAGGACACGAGTGGCCCTCATACTTATCGAAATCTGGGGTCCTGAACTTTGCAGGGATCACAAGACCGGACACCAGGCACATCTCCTTAGCTGTAGCACCAAAAACTTGGTCACCTTCCATAGCCCTCAATCTCTTCTCAAGCAGCTGGTAGTTCTCCTTCATCCCTCTTAGGTCCTCCTGCCTTTCCTCATCTTCATCTGAAAAGTCTGGAGCGTGTTGTTGATCCTCAAAGTAGGGTTGCACGTGTGCACGAACGAGAGGAGGTGCGAACGTGTGGACCACAGGATGATTTTCGTTTATGGTCGGTAGAGGGGCCGTCTGCTGAGCGGATGGTACAAAGCCAGGTGCACCTTCAACTGTAGGCGTGAAACCGGGAGGTAAACCATAGGTTGGCCAGGTTGTTGGTACCGCCCTCGCAGGTTGGGGTTAATCGATGGACCTGCGATTTCAGAAACAACCGTTGTTTGGGTATCTAACTTTGCCCTGATGACCTGTAATATTTCCATGACCTGCCCCATGTTTCCACGCAGGTCTTCGAGCTCTGAGCTCACTCGCTCCAATTCATGCTCTTGATCTGCCATCCTTTGACGAGCTCGGGCACGAGTATTATATTGGTGTTGAAAATTCAGCGTGAAATGGAGGAAGAAAGGACAGAATGAGACTCTAGTTTTGAAAATGCATGAATGCATGTATGGATGCATTTTGTTTGCAAAACCCTTGGTTAGTTTCAATCATTCATTTCAAAATGTCACAACACTTGTTCGCAAATATTTAAAATAATAAGGAAATGAAACACAACAAAATGAATCTCAAAAGCGATTTTTCATTAATCTCATATCCAAGTTCAAATACAAACAACGTGCTCATGGTTTATGGGCTTTCCGAACCGTAGCAAGGTCGGTAGTTAACCCTTCTAACATTGCCTTACAAAACTTAATGAAATTATAGACTTGATGCGGGGTGTTTTTTGGACACATGCACCAATCAGCTTCTTGCAGCTTCTCAGGTAGCTCACGCATGATGGAACTCGCAAATCCGGACAGCTTCAGAAATTTGCCCTTCCACTCAGTGTAAAGCCCTTGGAGATCTTGGATAATGCGCACGTCTTCAGCCTTGGTCACCTCTATGTCCCTATAGAGGTTTCTCCAATATCTGCATTCATTTAGCAATACCATATAGGCAGCATCCTGATCCCCGCCTTCAAGTGCCTGGATTCTAGCATCGGCTCGATCCAAATGATGTTTCAACCGTGTGCAAACTCTTTCTGACTCTTCGGTCTTCAGCTTCTCGCGTTCCAGAGCATCCTTGTATTTTTGAATGGTATTCTCCAGCTCACGAGTACGAATCTCAGAAATTAGCCGTGCTTCCCTTTTCATCTCAAGGGTCAGCTCCAAAGTCTTGTTGAGTTTCTGAATCCGGAGTAAAGCTCTATCCAACTCCTCTTCCTTTGATTTGAACACAGATTTAGTGCTATAGAGCGCTTGCCCAAACTTTTCTCTCCTTGCTTCAGACTCTCTGGCTCTTTTGTTGGAGACTTCAAGCTCTTTGTCCTTCTTTTGTTGATCGTCTTTCAGATTCCCATTCTCTATCGAGACTCGGCCAAGCTTGATTCTCAAATCAGCATTTTCCAACTCCAACTCCTTGATACGGTTGTTGAGCTTCTCTACATCTTCAGGTAATATGGGTTCTGGCTCAGGAACCAATGGATAGATGGAAGGATCAAATGGATAAGGGAGTTTAATCATCTGAACCCTCTCTCTAACCCAACAAGTGTAAGGCTCTTGGGCAATGACATTTCTCTTACCCAACTCCTTACCCTTTCTGATGACTGCTTGCCAAGACCTCTTGATTTTCTTCACCATGGGATGATCCGCTTCAATACCATGTAAGATGAAAGGCTCTAGAGCTTCAGCTTTTGGAGGGCCATTCATAGGGTACCCATGCTGCCTTAGAGATAACATGGGGTTATAGTTGATGCAACCCTTGGTTCCTATCAACGGCACATTGGGGAAGTCTCCAATGCTGACAATCACATTCTCGGTTTCCCAATCCCTGATATACCACTTAACATGACTAGAGGTGAGGGAAGCTAACTTCTGGAAGGGCTTGAGTTCCTTGGAGACAAAAGGACCTTCTTCGGGCATATGGGATCTGAACCAGGCATGTAGCAACTGTGCACAACATAAGACGATTCCTCCTTTCTTCTCATGACGATCATGGAGAGTGTAATAGATATCTGCCAAGAGGAATGGTACAGGGTTACCAGAGAGGAAAATTCTCACCGCCAGGTGGTCCACAAAATGGTCAATATTTGGGAAGAGAACTATCCCATATACCAACACAGCTAACACATCATAAAAGGCTTCCCAATTCCCTTCTCTTTCCATCTTCTTAGCCTGATCTTCCAAGAACTTCCTAGAAAAACCACTGAAAGGTCCTTTCACATCCCAATTGTCCACGACTTCGGCAACTTTCAGACCCAAAGCTGAAGCTATTCTCTTGGGAGGAATATCTTCATCGAGCTTAGGAAATGGGTTATGGTCTTTCAAATTCCGGCCTATGATCCTCTCAACCTCCTCCAAGGTAGGAGCCAACTGGAAGTCAGAAAACGTGAAACAACGGAGAGGTGGATCATAGAACTGAGCAATAGTCACTGCGGTCATCATGTCCATCTTCTCATTTAGGATGTCCAAGATTCTTCCATAGTTTTGTACAAAGCTGTTGAGTTTGAGGGGTGTTACTTTGGCACTCAACTTCTGTAGGCTGGTAAGGTCCACGTTCTTGTATTTGAACTGAAAAGTGCCTCTTCTTTCAGGATTCATCTTGCTAACAAGTCTTGGATTCCTGAAATAATGCGAAACAACTAAGAGTTTTGCTTTTTATGCGTATGCAATGCATGTATGGATGCAATGTTTTTTTGTTTTTTCTTTGGATAGGTTCAAAGGTCGGAGGTATGGATAAATTTGATTGCTTTTCCAAAACGGGGTTCTCATCGGGTATGATCTAAGGCTTTGTTACAAGGGATCCCCAGAGTCATTGATTCACAAGAATGTTTGACGCTTACGGGAAATACTTTCCGGTCGTCAACTCCATCAAGGGAATCTATTCTGGGTGAGGTTCTCGTACTGACCCTTACGAAGTATTCACTTCGGGAGTCCGTACTACGCAACCATCGACTGGGTTCTAGACAGGGTACTCAGAGTCATGGATTCAATAGACTGTTTGACGCTTCCGGAAAATACTTTCCGGTCATCAACTCCATCTAGAGAATCTATTCTGAGCGAGGTTCTCGTATCGATCCTTACGAGGTATCCACCTTGGGAATCCATACTACGCAACCATCATTTCTAGTTGTCCAAAGGTTTAATGTTCTAAAAGGTCCTTAGAGTCATGGACCCTTTTGAAACATTGAAGCTTACGAGGTATACACCTCGGGCGACAATATTTGCAAAAGGATCTACTCTAAGTGAGGTTCTCGTACCGACTCTTACGAAGTATTCACCTCGGGAGTCCGTACTACTCAACCATCGTCCTATCTTATGTTTTTTCACTCTAGACTCGGGTGTAGAGTCTTTCCCACATGGTTTGCAATCAAGATCCAAGTACCAACAATCACAATAGAACCAATATTCAACAAATATAACAATATAAAAATAAAGATAATAAAAACAATAAAGAAAAGCCACACAATTAAACAACCAAAGGCACACAGACGTCCTAACTAGGCTTGACTCACTTAGGGATGTTCCTTTCCCCAGCAGAGTCGCCATCAGTCGCACCTCGAAAAAATGGGGATACGACTTCAAAGCGAAGCGCGATCGTACGCTCGCAATGATGGACTGAACAGAGTCGCCACCGAACTTTATTTATTCCTAAAAAGGAAAGGGGAAATATCGATAAAACCCAAGACAAAAAGAAAGGATAAGATATGGTCATCGCAACCAATATTAGGGTTCGGGAGTCGATTACGTGAGGGGAAGGTATTAGCACCCCTCACGTCCGTTGTACTCAACGAGAACCATTAGGTCAGTTGTGTGCGTTAATGTTAGCTTGAAATGTTAGGCTTTTCGAATTATTAGGTGGGAAAGAAAGAAAGTATGAGAAGAGAATGTTTTTGGATTTTTTTGGCGAAGGACTAAACCTAAGTTTTTTATTAGTGGGCCTGACAAGATTTAAAAATCCTGCTCCTACGTATCTCAAAAGAGAAATCAAGGCTTACGTAGTTCTGGGTAGAAAAATGTTTGTTTGTTGGTCGATTTTAGCGAAAGTCATACTGTATTAATCGATGAAAACATTATTTACCCAAAACAGATGAGGAGTGAACACATACCACACATCGAACGAATTTATAAATCTGCATTCGGAAAAGCGTCATTTATCTCTACTCAACAATCGTGGCCGAAACATTGTTTTGTATCACTTAAGACAAGATACCTTTCATTTATGAAAAAGGTTTTTGATTAATCGCACGGCGGCGAGAAAGAGTTTGATTGGTTGGATGTATTTTGAGTGATGGCGAGAACTTGGATGAGCGAGATATACATCTCGAATCCTAGCCTCAGGAGTGCACGGTATACACCATATTCCATTTCCATCTTTATTGAAAGAAGTTAAGATAGGAATTAAGTATTTTTTGGAATTTGATTGAGAAAGGTTTGAAGAAACCGCATTGACAGTTTTAGACGATGGCGAGAGTTAAGATTGGCGAGGCATACGTCTCGAATCTTAACCTCAGGAGTGCATGGTATACACCATGTTCCATTTCCACCTTTATTGAGAAAATGTTAAATAAGAATTAGGTATTTTGAGTTTTGTTGTGAAAATAACTTGACCTAGATCAAGTATTGATGGACGTTTAAAAGAAATTTGAATGAGTGTTTGAGAGAAACAAAGTGGATAAATTTGGATGATGGCGAGAGCTAGGATTGGCGAGATATACATCTCGAATCCTAGTCTCAGGAGTGCGTGGTATACACCACGTTCCACTTCCATCTTTATTGAAAAGGTCTTAACTATGAATTAATATTTTTTGAGTTTTTATTAGGAAAAATGGCTTGACGTTGAATCAAGCGTTTGATGAAAGTTTGGAAGAAATGGAATGGAATAGGAGGGAGAAATGAGTTGATTTGTTTATTGAGAAAATACTCGACGTTGGATCGAGTCATATTTTTTCGTATTTTCTAGGAATGGTGGATTTATTCTTGTGTTAGTGTCTAAAACAAATAGAGAAATAAAAACAAATACAAAATTATATACACATTGGGGAAGTGAGGTACATTTTGTCAAATGGGGATTCAAAAATCATGAAATAATTAAATCAGGCCCAAACAACAAATGATGCGAAATATGAGTGTAAGTGCAAGAGAACCGGCTCATTGTAAGAAAGCCCAAGAGTAAGCTATGTGAGGTTGATGGCGATGCTTAAAAAGCAATCGACTTACAAGGGTGTGGAAATGGGCTCGATATTAAATCGAGAAAAGAAATGATTTTTACAGTTTTAAAATGGTTTCGAATGCATGATGAAATTAAAAGAAATCAAGTCTATATTATTAAACAATAATAAAAAACTATGAGTAATAAAACATAAATATAAAAGAAAATGTTAAAAGAAAAAAAACTACACATTGGGAAATCGAACCCATTACACTAAAGACCTAAACACCACTCCCCTCCACCAGACCACTTACCAACTAATTGTCATTTTAATACTAACTTAAATATATAAACTAAGATAAATTAAAAATAGGATTAAAATAAAAAACTAAATAAAAAAGAAAACTGTTGGTCTACTAGTAATTAAACCCAGCCGCATGGCTGTTGGGTTTACAATGAGGAATAAATTGAACATATAAAACACTTATTAACTAATAACCTAGAAAAATTAAACGAATTTTTTAATGTTTTTTTTTTGTAATAAAAAAAAATACTTATTCTGTTTAATAATAAATTGAAGAAAAGAAAAAGGAAAAACAAAATGCAATAGTGCTTCCGTCTCTCTCACTCTGCGCTTCTCACCACTCCAAACAATCGCTCTCAACGAATTCCTCCCCCATTGCTCTCTTGCCGTCGACGTCCTCAGCCTTCACTCTCTCACTTATCTCTCTCAATCTCTCGATCGCTTAACCTCACTCACCGCCGCTCTCCATCTCTCGCGTACCACACAATCTCTCTCACTCTAAAATGCAAGGGTCCAAGGTTTTTAAGGAGAAACAAGGAGAAAGAGGCTCACCTTTGGAGAAAACAAACGGAGACGATGAAGCCTAAAACTCCCTCCTCCGCCTCTTCAAACCAGGTCTGATTTTGGGATTTAGGTTTTTTTGAGATTCTTTTCCGCCTCCACTTTCCGTTTTCGAATTCTCTCCTCGATCGCCTCACTAATCCCTCTCTATTTATCCCCTACGAATTAGGGTTTTCAGGATGGCATATGGAGCTCAAAAGAGTATCCTGCAAAACCACCTTCTGGATGGTCAGGTTTTGGTCGCCCTAATCGATGCTTGGGTTGGAACAGGTAAACTGGGTTTTGCTTTCTTCTATGTTTTTGTCCTTATGCCAATTTTGGGAATTTTTTTGGAATTCAACCAACTTTGACTAATTTTGTGTTACTGCAGTGAATTCCTCTAGTAAAAATGAATTTTCTGGTTTCATTGTGGCTTGATGTTCAAATGGTTCCTGATTTTTTCTAGGACGGCCATTATTCAAGGCCTTCAATAGAGCTTCTTCTTTGGTAAAATTATTTACACAAATGCTGATTCAACACAGTGCAGTTCAAGGTGAGCATCATTTGCATCATCATTTGATTCAATGCGTGTAATTATTGAATGACTGTTGTATGGTTTGGTTTACATTGGTAATGCAGGTGGACAGGGCATGGTGACGAATTGGAATGCTTATGGACTATGCTCACGGAGGATTGCAATTGCTGCAGGTTGCTTATTTGGCATTCAGTGCAAATATCTCCTTCTGTCGACATGCTGCCTGAGACTCTAGTTCCTCAATTTGCAGTTTTACAGCGAACAACTCTTCAACCTTTCATTCCATCATTCAATATTCCTTCAAACTGAATATTCAATACACCCAATCCAATAGGTATTTCTTCAAATAATTCAACTTTTGTAGGTTAGAAAACTTGTTTGTAATGACTAAGCTTGGTTGTGCTAATGACAGGCACTAATGGACGCAGGACTAATCCATGGCCATTTCCTTAAAGTGAGGCTTGTAATGCAATTGTGCATCCCCTGAACACCGGAAATGCAGAAAAGTATGATGAGCACCCACATAAACCATGCTGTCATGAAGAAGAACAGCAAAACAAGAAAGGTAGATGCTGCTATGACAAATACGACAGCGGCCTTTGAATTAATCTTAAGAACTTGCTTATCATCACCATCTCTTGTTGTGAAACTGGTGTTTGGTTTTTTTTAATTGCAGGGCTATGATTGTTTTTACAATTGCAGGATTCACAACTTCCCAACTTTGCCCATTTCATTATCAAACGTTTGTTGCACATTAGTAATAGGAATACTGCAATTTTCAACACAATGGCTTATCTCCTCCTGCCTTCTGCTTCTATCAAAGCACACATATGCACATTTAAAATAGGCTTTCTGAAGAGTGTAGTTGACATGGTCTTGAACAGGGGCAAGCTGAGTTTGAGCAGCTACATTCACTTCCTCAAGTTTTTGCCTAAGTCTCTGAGAAGCTAATTGTTCTTCAGCTGCTGCAAAATGATCCATCTGATATACCACTGAGAATTTTCGGTTCGAATTGAACTGGATTTAGATTCTCTTTGAAAACTCACAAATTTGTTGAAAATTGATGCGGCTTTGTCCTCCATTTTCTCTGTCCTAAAAGAACCTGGCAGTGATGGTTACAATGTTGAGGGTCTTCCAGAGACTTCAGAAGCATAGTTTCGTCACTTCTTTCATGCTTTTTTTGTAAAGACTGCAAAGCTTCGTCCAACTTGTTTTTGTTTGTATAAACAGTATGCCTTAAGGAAATGAAAATCCTCAGGAGAAGTCTATTAGGAATGTTGAAACCTTCTGTAATGATATTAATGTGTTGTTAAACTTTTTTTTTGGAATGAATTATTGGGATGCTGGAATTTAGATTCTCGATGGAGTTTTGATATATTCATTAAGATTGTGCTTGTATGTAATATGATGTACTTGGGTAAAAATTTGAAAATTCTTATCAATGTTTCGTCAGGAGATTTGATCAGTCTTCTCTTGGATGCATTATCATTTTCAAATAAACAACAAATGCTGTCCATAAGCACTTAAATATTTGAAAGTAAAACTCTATGGGCAGAATTGTTTTCATAATCCAATTGATTGTCAAGGCTTGAAGTGCAATTTTCCAATACTCGAACAACACCCCACCAGTAAATCAAGAAAGGGTCCAATATGCAATTCATCAAAAACTCCAACAACATCTCTTATGACATGCAAGAAGCCGTATTTCTTGTTCCAGGATAAGGTTGCAACATCGTCTAAAGTAAAGTATTCTAACAAAGAAGACGCTTGAAATTCACTAGTGCAGCCTATAGGTAAAGTCCAAAACAAGTTAGCAGGCCCATCGGTTTTCTTTACTATTTGCAAAGGCTTTATCAGTAATGTAAAGAAAAGAGGCAGCTCAGTGATATCAAGTTCAGTTATGAAGCTCAGAATAGCTTTCCGATGACAAATACTTGCTTTTTTTCGAGATGCAAGTCCTTTCAACTTTCTTACTTTTGGCATCAAAAGACGGACAAACAAAGGCACAAGATTGGGGTTTGAAAGGGATATTCATGAATCAAGTGGCATGATTGGCCATTGGCTTGTGACACGAGAAGATTGGTTATGAGTATTAACAATCACATGAACAACACCATAACTTTGGACCAAAACCAATCCTCATATAAGACCAAAGTAAAGTTGGGCCAAACATGCTAAACAAAATTAAAAACATAAAAAATTCAGGACCAAAATCGGGGTATGACAGTTGCCCCTATTTAAGCGTCTTCAACTAGAGAATATGAAGTAGGACACTCTTCATATGATCATAGTGGGAGATGGTTAAATACTAAGAAGACCCGGATTTTGATCCTGAATCCCTATGACATGGTGTGATATGATATGATATGCATGCCATGATATGCGTGGATGCATGATTCTTTTTTTTTTTTAATTTTCTTCCCTGCTAGGGATATGGTGGACCCTTGGTAGGAGATGCTACTAGACAGACCAATATGTGGGGGAATACTGATGATCCACAGGGAGACAGACAAATGGTAGGTAACAACTCGCTGGGGAAACAGTCCTGCTGGAGAATCAGACACACACTGGGGAGTATTCGAAGTGAGATTTGATAAACGACACTTAGAATACAAGGGATTTCGGTAGTAAGTTCACACATGACTTACTAAACCCGAATAAGAAAAAAAAGTCACAGCAGGTTCAGATATGACCTGACAATACTGGAATAAAACATGACAAAACAGGTTCATATATGACCTGACAATGCTGGGGGAATGTCAAGAAGTTCTGACAGCCGGTCCAGATGTGACCTAACGAACTCAGAATTTTTTTTTCAAAAAGAGTGTATCAACAGGTTCATATATGACCTGGTAATGGATAACAGTTCAATAACAGGTTCATATATGACCTGAATAGGATTGAACAAACAGAGAGAAACAAATCTTCAGAGCAGGTTCAATTATGACCTGACACCGGAATAAGGGTTTAACAACAGGTTCAGATATGACCTGACAAATGGATTAAAGTTCAATAACAGGTTCATATATGACCTGAATAGGATTGAACGACAGGTTCATATATGACCTGACAATGGATAAAAGTTCAATAACAGGTTCATATATGACCTGAATAGGATTGAACAAACAGGGAAAAATCTTCAGTACAGGTTCAAGTATGACCTGACACCAGAATAAAGCTCAACAACAGGTTCAAACATGACCTGAATAGTATTGAACAAAAGTGAAAAATCTTCAGTACAGGTTCAAGTATGACCTGACACCGGAATAAAGCTCAACAACAGGTTCAAACATGACATGAATAGTATTGAACAAAAGTGAAAAATCTTCAGTACATGTTCAAGTATGACCTGACACCGGAATAAGGGTTCAACAGCAGGTTCATATATGACCTGAATGGTATTGAACAAAAGGAAAAACTTCAGAGCAGGTTCAAGTATGACCTGACACCGGAATAAGGGTTCAACGACAGGTTCATATATGACCTGAATGGTATTGAACAAAAATTGAAAAAACTCTTCAGAGCAGGTTCAAGTATGACCGGACACTGGAATAGCAACAATTGGACTCTGACCGTAAGCAATGGACTACAACCAGCTTTTAACGGATTTTGCCAACAACAATCGGACTTGAAAATGACTGCGAAAACCGGATGTTGGTTTAAGGATACCAAAGACAACCTGGAATCAAAGGTCAAAGGATCATAGGATCGCCAACAAGACCCGAGTCAATGCAAAATGAGCGCGAATTACATTTCGGCTATGCATGATTTGAATTTCCTTTTATGCATGATATATGGATGATCATGATTATGAGAATGCCGACGCTTGGCAGACTGGGAGTTTGTAAGGACAGAGATTCTGATTCCTCAACACCAATAACTCATACCCGTACGGTTAACAGGCGCATCCAGAGGAGAAACTATCATGATTGACAGTTATAAATAACCAAAAGTCCATCCTTCTAAAGGATTAATAAGTTGTATTCCATGGGGACTTTTGTTGGTGCTCTAGGAACATTTATGCAACCTCGAGGCTTTTGGGGAAACAAATGATTTTCCTTTGATTTTCACATGTATCAAAGTAAATTTGTTCTAAGTTTCAAATTCTTTTTCCAAGTTTCAAAACTTCATTATTAACAAATAAATGACATTTTGCATAACAAAGAAAAGCATAGATGAACACAAATTAACAATGATTGGGAAAACTTGTATTTTATTCAAGAATGGTAGCACACAAATGGCGTAGCTCCATAGAGTGTTACATTTTTTTTGAAAATGGCAATAAGGAAAGGTTTACATTGAATTCAGTGACCACTAACATCCTTAATAGATATGATCCCCCAAAAACCTTGCTCCTAAGGGGAGTGACTGGATTAATCTTCCACCTCAAATTCTTCGGTGTAAATCAGTAACAACTGATGCAGTTTATGCCTTTATGCCCCTAACTTTTGCCCAGATCGCCCTTTCGGGTTTTCGACCCACCGGGACGCTCCTTTTTGCCTAAGTCGCCTTTTCAGGTTTTCAACTTAGCGAGCTACCATTTTTATTCATCCTTAACTTTTGCCTGGACCGCCCTTTCGGGTTTTCAGTCCACCGGGATACCCTTTTTTTGCCTAAATCGCCCTTTCAGGTTTTCGATTTAGCGGGTTTTTGTTAGGCATAGTATTTTTTAACTGCATCAGAGTTCACAGGGTGTGAGAGCTCTTCATCATCCATAGTTGTGAGAATCAAGGCACCTCCGGAGAAAGCTTTCTTCACAACATATGGGCCTTCATAATTGGGAGTCCACTTCCCACGTGAATCCTTGTGTATTGGCAAGATCTTCTTAAGCACGAGGTCTCCTTCTCTGAATTCCCGAACACGTACTTTCTTGTCAAAAGCCCTTTTAAGCCGTTTCTGGTATAATTGTCCATGGCACAAAGAAGTCAATCGCTTCTCATCTATGAGGTTCAACTGATCAAATCTATTTTGAATCCACTCAGCCTCTTCTAGCTTGGTCTCCATCAAGATTCTCATTGAAGGTATCTCTACTTCAATTGGGAGAACTGCTTCCATCCCATATACCAAAGAGAACGGGGTTGCCCCTGTTGAAGTGCGGACGGAAGTCCGATATCCATGCAATGCGAAGGGTAGCATTTCGTGCCAATCCTTATAGGTTTTTACCATTTTCTGCAGGATCTTCTTGATGTTTTTGTTAGCGGCTTCAACAGCGCCATTCATCTTTGGACGATATGGTGAAGAATTATGGTGCTCAATCTTGAAGCTCTCGCATAATTCTTTCATGGTCTTATTGTTTAGATTCGTCCCATTATCTGTGATGATCCGACTTGGAATTCCATAACGGCAAATGATCTCTTTCTTGAGGAACCGTGCAACCACTTGCTTTGTCACATTAGCATAAGAGGCGGCTTCTACCCATTTGGTAAAGTAATCAATGGCAACCAGGATGAAACGGTGACCATTGGAAGCTTTAGGCTCGATGGCGCCAATCATGTCGATGCCCCACATTGAGAAAGGCCAAGGTGACGTCAAAACGTTTAGTAGAGTCGGAGGCACATGTACCTTGTCGGCATAGATTTGGCATTTATGACATTTTCTAGCATAATTGAAGCAGTCGGATTCCATGGTCAACCAGTAATAACCAGCCCTCAAAATCTTCTTGGCCATGGCATGTCCATTGGCATGAGTCCCAAAGGATCCTTCATGAATCTCCTTGATCAACATGTCCGCTTCACGTCCATCCACGCATCTGAGCAGAATCATGTCGTGATTTCTCTTGTACAACACACCATTGCTCAAGAAGAACTTGGATGCTAACCTCCTCAATGTTTTCTTGTCAAGGGTTGTGGCATCTGTTGGATATTCTTGATTTTGCAAAAAGCATTTGATGTCGTGAAACTAGGGTTTACCATCGGCTTCCTCTTCAACTGACTGGCAGTAGGTAGGCTCAACTTTCCGCTCGATCTGAATGAGAGGTGCTTCATTATGGAATCTGACTTGGTACATTGAAGCCAACATAGCCAAAGCATCAGCAATTTGATTCTCAGTTCTCGGGATATGACGGAAAGTGATTTCGTCAAAGTATTTTATCAATTCCATGACATAGGCACGATATGGGATCAACTTGGTATCACGGGTTTCCCATTCGCCTTTGACTTGGTATATCACCAAGGCTGAGTCTCCACATACTTCGAGGATTTTGATTCGGAGATCAATGGCTGCTTCAATGCCTAGGATGCACGCCTCATATTCTGCTATATTGTTCGTGCAATCAAAACACAACCTTGCCGTGAAAGGAGTGTATCCACCATTTGGATTCAACAGGACAGCTCCTACGCCATGCCCCATGCAATTGGAGGAACCATCAAACATGAGCTTCCACCGAGATCTGGGCTCAGGTCCTTCATCAAGTCCTGGGACTTCACAGTCTTTCACTACCATAATGTCTTCATCCGGGAAGTCAAACTTCAACGACTGGTAATCTTCAACGGGCTGGTTTTCCAGGTAATCAGACAACACACTCCCTTTTATGGCTTTCTGAGACACATATTGGATGTCGTACTTAGATAGTAACATCTGCCAACGGGCGAGTCTTCCAGTCAAAGCAGGCTTTTCAAAGATGTACTTTATTGGATCCATTTTTGAGATCAACAAAGTAGTGTGACAAATCATGTATTGTCTTAGACGACGAGCGGCCCATGCTAAAGCACAACAAGTTTTCTCCAAGAGTGAGTATCGGGATTCACAATCGGTAAATCTCTTACTTAGATAATAGATGGCATGCTCCTTTCGACCGGTTTCGTCATGTTGTCCCAGCACACATCCCATTGACTTTTCAAGCACAGTTAAGTACATAAAGAGTGGTCTCCTCTAAACAGGTGGAATTAGAATAGGGGGCTCTTGCAGGTACTGTCCGATTCTCTCAAAAGCCATTTGGCAGTCAGAATTCCATTCAACTGCTTGATCTTTTCTGAGCAACTTGAATATAGGTTCACACGTAGCAGTCATGTGAGATATAAACCTAGAGATGTAGTTCAAACGTCCCAGGAATCCTCTAACTTCTTTCTCTGTATGCGGAGCAGGCATCTCTTGTATAGCTCGGACCTTGTCAGGGTCCACCTCGATTCCTCGTTGACTGACAATGAAACCAAGCAACTTTCCAGATCGGACACCAAAGGTGCATTTAGCAGGATTCATCCGTAGTCGAAATTTTCGAAGACGCTCGAATAGCTTTTGCAAGTGGTCTATGTGATCCTCTTCACTTTTGGATTTTGCAATCATATCATCCACATAAACCTCAATTTCCTTATGCATCATATCATGGAAAAGGGTGACCATTGCTCTTTGGTAAGTTGCCCCGGCATTTTTGAGACCGAATGGCATTACCTTGTAGCAAAATGTTCCCCAAGGGGTGATGAATGTGGTCTTTTCCATGTCTTCTGGATCCATCTTGATTTGATTATAACCCGAGAATCCGTCCATAAAGGAGAAGACTGCGAACTTAGCAGTGTTGTCTACCAGAGTGTCAATATGTGGTAGGGGGAAATCGTCCTTCGGACTAGCTTTGTTTAAATCCCTATAATCAACACACATCCTGACCTTGCCATCCTTTTTGGGTACTGGCACAATGTTGGCTACCCATTGAGGGTACTTTGCAACTGCTAGAAAACCGGCATCAAATTGACGTTTCACCTCGTCACAAATCTTTAGAGCCATGTCGGGTCTTGCTCTTCGGAGCTTCTGCTTCACTGGCGGACAATCAGGCTGTAGTGGTAGCTTGTGGACCACAATATCAGTATCTAAACCTGGCATATCCTGATATGACCAAGCAAATACATCCACATATTCATGTAGCAACTTGATCAATCTTTCCTTGATGCTTGCCTCAAGTGTAGTCCCAACTTTGACCTCTTTCTTGTCTCCCTCGGTGCCAAGGTTGATTGTTTCCACTGGTTCTTGATGTGGCTGAAGGGCCTTTGACTCGTGCTCGAGCATCCTTTCCAGTTCTTCTGGGAAATCACAATCTTCCTCACTCTCCTCTTCCGCTTGGTAGATGGGGAGTTCAAAATTATAGGAAGTAGCGGGGTCATCGAATTCAACTGGTTTATTGATTATTCTGCATGATTTTTAATGATGGGTTTTTTTAGAAAAATGGAAATAAAAAATGCAAAAGAAGTAAACAAATATTTTTGTAGTTTTCTGAAAGGATTGCCATTTTAAGAAAAACAACAGATAAAATGAACGACAAGAATTTGAACAAAATGCTCTTTATTTGTCATAATGATTTTTTGAAATTCAAAAGGGGCCCTACAAATGATCCATTAGCCTTAAGCAAAGCTAAGGATTTTCAAAAAAACACAAAGGAAAACAATAATTACTTTGACACAGGAAAAACTTCTGGAATCTCAACCGCTTCCCAGTTTGTCAGGGCTGCTTCACATCGGTATATCAGATTTGATGTCTCTCCATCTTCAGTGTCATCTTCCACTGCACCAACTTGTTCTCCATGGATAAATCCTTTGCTCAGGAAAACTTCTTGTATGCTCCGCACACGGTCCTTTGCAGGGACCAGGGCTCCTCCGTTAGCAGAAGGCTTGTACCCCAAACCAAAACGGTCATTTTTCTCATTGACGTTGATGACTTGCCCCCAACCTGCAGGGCCTCCACTTTCAACTGCTGATTTTGCACTCTTCAAAGAAGCAAATGACAAACTAGCCTTCTCAACGGGATCCTTAACCTCTTCAAGTGTAGCATTGGATATTTCAAGGGCTTGAAAGGAGGTTTCTAAGGCATCCTCATCAGCCTCAATATAACGGAAAGAGGAGAGTTGACTGATAATAAAGTCCTCTTCGCCTGAGACAATAACGAGCTTGTTATCTACAACGAACTTCATCTTTTGATGTAGAGTAGAAGTTACTGCCCCAGCGGCATGTATCCATGGGCGTCCCAAAAGGCAGCTATAAGCTGGATTTATGTCCATGACTTGGAAATTGATGGGGAATACATGCGGTCCAATCTGTATCGGTAACTCTACCTCCCCAACTACTGTCCTTCACGAGCCATCGAAAGCTTTTACCACAAGCGCACTAGGTTTCAATTCTAAACCTTGATAAGACAATTTAGCAAGTGCCCTCTTTGGTAGAACATTGAGGGATGATCCAGTGTCAACTAAAACTCTAGCCAGAGCATCTTCTTGGCACTTTATGGATACATGCAAGGCGCGGTTGTGATTCTTCCCCTCTTTAGGTAGCTCTTCATTGCTGAAACTTAGAGTGTTGCAGGCTGTGATATTGGCGACCACTCCATCGAATTGGCCGACCGTTATATCTTGGGTAACATGAGCATGAGCAAGCACTTTCAGCAGAGCCTCCCTATGAGCTTCGGAATTCAGAAGCAAAGACAAGATAGATATTTTTGATGGTGTTTGATGTAACTGATCAACTATCTTGTAGTCAGATTTCTTTATTATCCTTAGGAACTCACTTGCTTCATCTGTTTGCACAGCCGGCTGTGCCCCTCCCTGTTCTGGGGTAGGATTTACATTTGCAGCTCCCCTTGTTGGCTCTTGAGGGTTCTCATTAAAATTGGGAGTATAAATCCGACCACTGCGGGTCATCCTGCTTGTCCCTGCGATATTGGTGATGTCGGTGTCAACATTCTCCAAAACTTCCTTACTTACAGCAATTTTGGGCTTTCCATCGACCACTCCATCTACCACTGTTATGTCGTACTTCCAGGGTACCGCCTTGGTGCTCTCAAAAGGAAATGGGGTAGGCATGCAAACTACCACGGGTGACGGATGAACAACGTCTCTCCTGTGATAAGTCACCTCAAACGGTTCTGGTATGTTAAAAACAGGTTCAATGACCGAAATTTCCTCATTTATTGTTGGACCAGAAATTTGTAAAACCCCTTGATTCATCAAATTCTGAATGTCATTTCGTACCACTTTACATCCTTTTGGCTGAATGGCACATTCCTCATGATCGCGACTTTATGAGTCGAATTTGGGGTACAAACTGCAAGTGCACAGTTCTATCGCGTAGTTTTAAAAGATATCGATCCCACAGGGACTTATGAATCGATATACCGTTATCTAAGGTTACTTCGTAAAGCTAAGGTGAACAATGTTTGATTGTTTGGGGGAAAGCTAAAAACTAAACTAAGATCTAGATTAAATATTAATAAAGCAGATATCGGTATGCAGTTCGTCGTAATTAGGGAATCAATCCTTTGTCGGTCTCTTGGTTTTAAAATAAATCTTTTCAGTTGACTTTATTGATTAAAAGTTTTATCTCAAACTCTCGCTCTGTTGAATAAACCATGATTTTATGTTAATGTAGCTGTCACTTATAATTAAGTCAAAAACCATTTTTTTTGAAAGCAATACAGCCCATAGAAACTCTTTTCAAGAAAACACTGACCGTTTAAACACCCTTATCTCAAACTCTCGCTCTGTTGACTTAGGTTATATAATTAAATTCGAATGCTTAACTCTCGTCCTCACATTCAATCTTTAAAAATACTTTTTGGAAAAGATCGGAATTTAATTAACTCTAAAACTTGCTCTCGCCCTGATCTAGAATTAATGTCTAATTTACACTGTCCAGTTAAAACCTCAAACTCCCGCTCTATTGATTTTAACTTCTTTATGTCTTTTACTTTCGTAAAAACCTTTGTTATTAAACCTGTAAATTGAGACCGTAAAAAGAGTGATTTTAATTCTAAACTTAATTTAACCGACTTAGTTTTGATTCCTTATTCCGCTTACTTTACATACCGATATCTAAGCGAATTAGCCAGACATGCTAAACAAACTAAAATACTTATCATGCATAAACAGACTCATCCCAGGCAGATAATATAAATAAACAATAAAACAAAGCATTAAATAATAATTAAAGAACCTGAATGAGTTAAACAATAGTCTTGAACACTCCACCACAAGCCGGTAGGATTTGTTCTTGGATTCTTCAATTAAACAACAAAACAAAAACGAAGGAAATAAAAACTAGATTCTAACGTAAGGTTAGATCCGGTAAAAAGGTGCACAATAGTTTCCGGTGTAGAAACTATTGTGCGAAAAGAATTAACTAAATGCTAAAAAGGAAAATAGGAATTGCAAAGGAAATAGTGTAGAACTCGTAAAAATAAATAAGAAACAATAATGCGTAAGTTGCTGGAAAAGAAAATATGCAAAAGCGAAAACGGCAAAGGAAAAAATGTGGAAAAGCTTCGGAACCCTTTTTGGTTTTGCAAGTGGCTATTTATATATGCTTGAGTAACCGCTTCCGCTGCCAAAAAGGTCTTCAACGTGCATAAAAGCATGGCGTGGATATAGGGCTCAACACTCCTCAACGTCTCCTCAACGTCTCTGAGGCGTTCCTTGCGCCAAAAATGTAGGGGGATGGTGTGACGTTCGTCACACCATGTGTGACGTCAGTCACAGGAGTGTGCAAGGCGTGACGCTCGTCACGCCCTCTGTGACGTCCGTCACATGCACGGCACCTGCGTTTTGTGTTTTGGGCTGGGCTTTGACATTTGGTTCATTTTCTTTCCTTTTTGCACCTCCTTTTCTTCCATTTTTACTTGTGCTTCAAAATAAGCCACCTGAGACAAATAGGAAGAAAATACCGCGTAATATCTAATAAAATAAAGTGAACTGAAATAAGTAATAATAAAATTTAATTGAATTAAGTCCTAAAATATGATATAATTTCGTGTTATCAAACTCCCCCATACTTAGATCTTTGCTTGTCCTCAAGCAAAATTCAGTATAGAACTCGTTTTAAAAATTTAGCCAGATGAAATTTCAAAACACACATCAATTCGTAATAGGTTGCAAGTGGATTTTGTTTAGAAGCAACTTGAGTTTAATCTTGACATCAACAACCACCGTCACAACCTAGATAACCCTGCCTTATGCAAATCAGTTCAAGTACACTATGATAGCCATCCTGGTTCCTTTACTCTTATTTCACCCGTTTTCATTCTAGCGAAATCACATTAAGCCCTTTATCTTTTCGCGCACATAGTGGAGTAACCGGTTAGTGATTATGATCCCCTTTTAGCTAGAAGTTCTGGTACATAAGTCGGATAACTTCGTTATTCAGCCCATTGCAAATTGCGGGGGATCGAACCGTAGTTCGCCCTACCAAGTTCAGTACCAGATACCTACTGAACCAACTCATAATGGATCTTTCATATTGTGTTTTTGTATGATCTGCAACCTTTAGATTAAATGATCTGGTAAGGATCACCTAACTTAATTAGTGCATTTCCTGATATATATATATATTTTTTTATGTTACTTTGGGAATCATTCACTTATATTCATCGGCTCTCCACGTAGTTTGCTATTAAGATGGTGCTGACTTCTCGTATAAACTACTTGGGGTTACTATAAAACTAAAAGTTCAAGGAATTGGTATAATAGGTACTTATCCTGATCTAACGTGTTGAGGTTCGTTTAGAGTGTTTGGCGGTAGTAGTCTTTGTCTTGATTCGACTCAAGATCGATAAGATGAGCAACCTTTATACTTATTGGGTGTTGAATTTTTGTTGTTGTGGCTCATGAAAGTTTGAGGGAATAGATAATGGAAATTTTGTTCACACTCGGGACTTAACTTAAGATAATAGAATTTTTTGTTTTTTTTTTGTTTTTTTGTTTTTTTGTTTTTTTGTTTTTTGGTTTTTTTGTTTTTTTTAATAAATAAATAATAATTAAAATAGCAATGAAAGGAAAGGTACATACTTGAAGAAATGGAAATAGAAAGAACATGGTTTCCCCCCCATACTTAAACTAAACATTGTCCCTAATGTTTTAAGGAAATGAAATACAATATGGAAAGGAAAAAGAAACTAAACTAAGGCTGCCTTCCGCCTCTGGTTCTTGGACCTGGTGATCTCTGACGTAAGTCTAAGTTGTCGAACCTGCTGAACAACTCAGTAAACCGCTGGTCGGTTATGGCATTCCTAGCATCCTGTTGTTGTTGCATTTGACGCATCATTTGCATCATCTCGACATTCTGTGCCTGCATACCATCAATAGCATCCATGATGTCGTCGTTGGTTGCAGGCCTTCTTCGTCGACGACGTTGGGAGGATGGGCCAGTTGCATTACCGGAAGGGTTGAGCGGGACTGAATGTTGTGTAGGAGGATGATCACCTTGCTCCATTGCTTCAAACTCGTCTGTGTGCGGGTTTGTTTGTGAAGGCTCGGTGGCTTCGGGAGCGTTTAGATCATAGAGGTGGCGGTCGGGGTTTGTGACATCAGTTAGGGCGATATTTGGTAGAACAACGCTTGGGACTGCCTGGTTGTTCACCATAAGATAATATCCTCCGCCTACTCTGTTCTTAATCAGGCGGCTGGATCGATAGTAGCTGATATCCATAGATAGGGGAGGTAGAGATTCTAAAGTTTGGAGTTTATCCCCTAGGTTTAGGCCAAGTGCTATGGTGGTGATTAATCCACCAATTATAAAAGGTTGCCGGCCTCTAGCACATAAGGTGCGGATATGATGAAATAGAAAGGAGGCGGCGTTTACCTTAGTATCCGGTTCGAAGACGCATTGGAGGAAGAATAGCTCCTTTGAGTTGACCTTGCTGTTGTTTGGTCTTCCAAAAACTGTGTTTTGCAGGATGCGGATAAAGTACCGGATAGTTGGTGTATATGGGAAAGAAGGAGCTCTTCCCAGTTGTAGGCATCTATACCGGAAATTTTCTTGAAAAGGTCGAAAACGTCAACTGTGTTCCAGTTTGAGTTTGGAGGGATTCTGGGGTGTACCTGACCTTCTATGGGAAATTGTAGCATGGTACTCAATTGGTTTTGGGTTAAGGAGTACTCGGTGTTAAACATACGAAACGTTGCGGTACCGGTTAAAAATTTGTCTTCACCGGCGGGAGTGGTGTAGTCGTATGAACTTAAGAATTCTAAGGTTAGGGATGGGTAGGTGGGTTGATTATGAGTGCAAAGGAAGGTTAAGTCGGCTAGGCGGAGCATCCATTCGATACCTTGGAGTAATCCTAATTGTTGTAAACAAGTTAAATCAGGATACCTGGTGGAAACGACGCCTCGCTGTTGGAAACGCTCGAATTGCTCCCTTTGATAATTTTCATCTTCGGATCGGAAGATGATATTTCCGAAATTCTGATTTCCTGCCATTGTGATGAATGAATTTTGAAGGAGTGATTTGGAAAGAAAAGAAATGTATTCGATAGGAGAGAATGGTTTGTGGTGAATGAAGGAAGGTTTGGTGGGTATTTATAGGAAAAGAATTTGGAAGTTGGAAAGGAGGTGGTTGAAAAGTGAATGAATGTGGGTAAATGTGAATAAATGGGGAAGGTAAAAAGTTGAAGGGGTGTAACGTTCGTCTCTAACGGCTCCTTAACGTTCACCTAGTCTGAAGGGCGTTACGCTCGTTACAGGTGCATGACGGGCGTCACAGGTTCTTAGTGTGACGTCCGTGACAGAATGTGTGACGCTCGTCACACTGTCTGTTTGGCTAATGTTCAGCTAGCGTCCTTCAGGTAAGTTATTATATATTGTTATTTTTTTGTTTGTTTGCTACTGATTGATTTATTCTGCAATTTAATTTCTCCTGCATGCTTATTTTACTTTGTGTAATAATAAGTCATAGGTAGCAACAGTAGAGAACATAATAGCTATTGCATAATAAAATTAAATAAATAGCTTCAATAAAATGATCATAATGTAATATTGGAAAGAAGAACAAAAGAAATGCGAAAAGGAAACAAATGCGAACATGAATTCAAATAACATTAATGAATAATCTAGCTTAAAACTAAATAACTAAGAAAAACAAATGAATACTATCCATCTGCATGATCTCTGGCCGGAGGAGCAAAAGAGTTAACACGATGTAGCAACTCGTGAAACTGATCTGTCATACTGCTCATGTACCCTAGAACTTCGTGTCTCATGTCAGTAAATTCTGCTCTGAGGGCGCCTTGTTCTGACATCAAAGCTTCAATGGCGGTGTTGTAATCAGTTTCGGGCATATGATGCCGGAGGTCGGATATTGCTGATTCTTCGGTCTGAACAGGCTGAGGAGGAGGGTCAATATCATAATAGCCAGATGGTGTCTGAGGGTCAGATTCAGCATGAGGGATCTGGTCATCATAAGTCTCATAGTCATCACAAATCTCATAGTCCTGGATGGATTCAGTGGATCTAGCAGGAGAGGGGGTTTCGTTCAGGTTGTAGAGCCAGTTACTGCAGTTATGAACACTAGTCCTAGGATCGGGCATGGTGAATAGGCAAAGAACTTGGTTATCAATAATAAGCTCAAACTCGTCAGACCCTAGGTTTGCTATAAACATAGTGTTGAAAAGGAAGGGTATACTCATAGTAGTAATGCCACAAAAAGGGCTTAGGTCAAGCATAGGCTGACGTAATCCAATAGCATTACCTATCATAGTTATCAAACCGCCTATTCGGATTGGTGCTCGCTCATCTTGGATAAGGTGGTCCAAATTAGCTAACATAAAAGTGGCACCGTTTACTGGACGGTTCTGGGAAGCACAAAATATGATGAAGAGTTCATCACGTGAAACTGAAGTACTGTTTGGCTTCTTCCCAAATAAAGTGTGGGTCAGGATCTTATGGAAATAGAGAAAGGCCGGGTTGTGTATGTTTCCAGAGAGAAACTCATGTTCCTCGGGCTCGTCATTTCCAGTCAACTTACCCCAAAAGTGTTCAAGTTCTCTATATTCAAAAAGTTCTTCCTGGCTTACTGTGAATGTGTCAAAGGAGGTAGGAAAACCCAAAAGGTTGGTAAAGTCTCTAATATTAAATTGGTACTCCATGTTGAACATTCTGAACTGGATAAAACCTCTGCTAATTCCTTTTCCATGGCTGGGTAGATAGATTAATGAGCTAAGGAATTCTAGTGTGAGTCTCCGGTAGGTGGTGAAATGTCTTAGGATAGGGGATGTCTCCCATCCTATCTGATTCAGCAAATACAGGACACTTTCTCTCAGTCCAAGGGCAGTCATAGCCCAATCATCAGCATATAAACTAGGTAGCATCTCTCTAGTGGCTAGTTCTTCAAACTTTTGTTTCTGAGCCATTCCTCTGAATTTGATACCCATACGATCAATATGTCCCATCTGGTTAGTGTTAGCTAGAGAAAAGAAAACATGAGTTTTAGTCAGGATTTGGCCAAATGCCGAAAGAAGAAAAAATTATTATTAAATTAAAATGAATTAGGAATGAATACTAAACAAAAATTAAAAGAATAATTAAGGAAGAAATAGGAAGATAATAATAATAATATAAGGAAATAATAAAATAATTGTGGGTTGTCTCCCACTAAGCGCTTTGTTTAAATGTCGCAAGCTCGACAAAGAAACTGTTAAATATAATCTATTAATCCTGGAGGCATTTCGTCTAAGTGTAGGATTTGCGAATCTCCATTGGTTTCCGCATAGTGATAGTGTTTTAGACGTTGCCCGTTTACGGTGAACGGTTCTGTGGATTTGCCTTTAATTTCTATCGCTCCACTGGGAAAGATGTTAGTGATATGAAAAGGACCTGACCATCTGGATCGTAGTTTTCCCGGGAATAACTTTAGTCTAGAGTTAAATAAAAGGACTGCGTCGCCTTGCTTGAAGATTTTCCTTGATATACGCTTGTCATGCCATTGTTTTGTTCTTTCTTTGTAGATTCTGGCATTTTCATAGGCGTCTCTTCTGAGTTCCTCTAATTCGTTTATGTCAAGGATTCTCTTTTCACCGGCGGCTTTATAGTTTAGATTCAGATTTCTAATAGCCCAATAGACTTTATGTTCTAATTCTACCGGGAGGTGGCAGGATTTTCCATATATGAGCTTAAATGGGGTCGTCCCTATGGGGGTTTTATAAACAGTTCGGTATGCCCACAAAGCTTCTGGTAATTTCAACGACCAGTCTTTCCTTGAAGTGGCGACTGTTTTTTCTAGTATTTGCTTGATTTCTCTGTTAGATACTTCCACTTGTCCACTGGTCTGAGGGTGGTAAGGTGTCGCTATCCTATGTCTCACGCCATATTTAAACAATAATTTTTCGAGTACCTTGGATATAAAGTGCGATCCACCATCACTGACTACTATTCTTGGGATGCCAAATCTCGGAAATATTATATTCTTAAAGAGTCTAGTTACTACTCGGGTGTCATTTGTTGGAGAAGCTATAGCTTCGATCCATTTTGATACGTAGTCAACTGCCACGAGTATGTATTTGTTACCGAAAGAGGGTGGAAAAGGTCCCATGAAGTCTATTCCCCACACGTCGAAGATCTCTACTTCCAAAATACCTTTTTGTGGCATCTCGTCACGTCTAGATATGTTTCCTGTGCGTTGACATCTGTCACATTCCTTAATAGCCGCATGTACGTCCTTCCATATAGTTGGCCAATAAAAGCCGGCTTGTAGGATTTTAGAGCAGGTCTTGGATGTACTTGTGTGTCCACCATAAGGAGCGGAGTGGCAGTGTTGGATTATATTTTCCACCTCTTCTTCGGGTATACATCGACGGAAAATACCATCTGGGCCCCTTTTGAAAAGTAAAGGATCATCCCAGTAATAGTGTTTTATATCGTAGAAGAATCGTTTCTTCTGCTGGTAAGATAAGGTAGGTGGAACTATTCCGGCAGCTAAATAATTGACGAGATCAGCGTACCATGGTGTGACAGATATAGCTAAGGTGGTTTCTGCTTGCGTGTCGGAGTTGTTCTCTTCCAAAGTAGCTATAAGTTTATCGTACGAGAAATCATCGTTAATTGAGGTTCTTTCCGGTTCAAGGTTCTCAAGTCTAGAGAGGTGGTCTGCTACTACGTTTTCAGTTCCTTTCTTGTCTTTGATTTCTAAATCGAACTCTTGTAGCAACAAGATCCATCTTAGGAGTCTAGGTTTAGCATCCTTTTTTGTTAAAAGGTACTTGATAGCAGCGTGATCAGTGTAAACTATTATTTTGGCTCCGACCAAGTAAGAACGAAATTTATCTAGCGCAAATACAACTGCTAGGAGTTCTTTCTCGGTAGTGGCGTAATTCATTTGCGCTTCATCCAGGGTTCTACTTGCGTAATATATAACGTGAAGCTTTTTATCCTTTCGTTGTCCTAAAACAGCACCTACAACATAATCGCTGGCATCACACATTATTTCGAATGGTTCATTCCAGTCGGGTGTCTGCATTATGGGTGCGGAGATCAATGCTTGCTTAAGCGCTTGAAATGCTTTTAAACAGTTATCGTCGAATATGAAATCAACATCTTTCATCAATAGTCCGGTTAAAGGTTTAGTTATCTTAGAGAAGTCTTTGATGAATCGTCGGTAAAAACCGACGTGTCCTAAGAAGCTTCGTACTTCTCTCACAGTTTTCGGGGGTTGAAGGTTTTCGATTACCTCTATTTTGGCTTTGTCTACTTCAATTCCTCTGTTCGAGATGATGTGTCCTAAAACAATTCCTTCTTGTACCATAAAATGGCACTTCTCCCAGTTAAGTACTAAGTTTACTTTCACACATCGCTCAAGAACTCTTTCTAGGTTTTCAAGGCATTCTTCAAAACTTTGTCCGTATACGGAAAAGTCATCCATAAATACTTCCATGATGTTTTCGAGAAAGTCGGCGAAAATTGCCATCATGCATCTTTGAAAGGTTGCAGGAGCATTACACAGGCCAAACGGCATTCGTCTATAAGCGAAGGTACCAAAAGGGCACGTGAACGTTGTCTTTTCTTGGTCATCAGGGTGAATTGGTATTTGAAAGAAGCCTGAATAACCGTCTAGATAACAGAAATGCGAATGTTTTGCTAATCGTTCTAACATCTGGTCAATGAATGGTAAAGGGAAATGATCTTTTTGGGTTGCTTTGTTTAGTTTCCTATAGTCAATGCACATTCTCCATCCCGATTCGATTCGTTTAGTTATAGTTTCCCCTTTTTCGTTTTCAATAACGGTTATGCCTCCTTTCTTTGGTACTACGTGTACAGGACTAACCCATTTGCTATCAGATATAGGATATATAATACCTGCTTCTAATAACTTGGTTATTTCCTTCTTTACTACCTCACTCAGGATCGGATTTAGTCTCCTCTGGTGTTCCCTAAAGGTTTTACAGTCTTCTTCTAACATGATGCGGTGCATACAAATAGAAGGACTTATTCCTTTAAGATCGGTGATGTGGTAACCTAGTGCGGTTGGATACTTTCTTAAGATATGTAGGAGTTTTTCTGTTTCGAGTCTTCCTAGGTCTGCATTAACTATCACAGGTCGTTCAAGTTCTAAATCTAGGAATTCATATCTCAGATTTTTGGGAAGTGTTTTCAGGTCAAGGGTTGGTTTGTTTAGACATTTCGTGGGGCCCGGTGTTATTGCTAAACATTGGTTAGATTTGTCTTTTAAAAGATAGTCTGATGATTTGTCTTCTCCTAACTCTGCTTCTTTTATGCATTCATCGATGATATCCATGAAGTAACATGTATCTTCTATTGCAGGTGCTTTCAAGAATTGGGAAAGAATGAACTCAATTTTCTCTTCACCTACTTCGAAGGTGAGTCGTCCTCGTTTTACGTCTATGATTGCACCGGCAGTTGCTAAAAACGGTCTTCCCAGTATAATGGGTGTAATATCATCTTCTCTAATGTCCATAATTGTAAAATCAGTTGGAATGTAGAATTGACCTATGCGTACGGGAACGTTTTCAAGAATTCCTACAGGATATTTGATGGAACGATCTGCTAGTTGCACAGACATTTTGGTTGGTCTTAATTCTCCCATTTCCAGTTTCTTACATATGGATAAAGGCATAACGCTAATTCCGGCTCCTAAATCGCCTAAGGCTTTGTCGATGACAAATTTTCCTATGTGACAGGGTATAGAGAAACTACCCGGATCCTTGAGTTTAGGAGGCATGTTTTGGATTATAGCGCTACATTCGGCAGGGAGTGTAACGGTTTCGCTATCTTCAAGTTTCCTCTTATTAGAAAGAATTTCTTTTAAGAATTTAGCATAGGAGGGCATCTGCGTAATAACTTCGGTGAACGGAATTGTAACGTTTAATTGTTTAAGGAGATCAACAAATTTTCTAAATTGGCCCGCATCTTTGGTTTTAACAAGCCTTTGAGGGTAAGGGATAGGTGGTTTGTAAGGTGGTGGAGGTACATAAGGTTCCTTCTTTTCTAGGGTTTCCTTATTACTCTCTTCCTTTTCCTTAGGTTCACTTTACTCAGTTGATTTCTTAGGGTTTTGGTTTTCTATCCTTGGATCAGATGGTCCTTCCACTTCCGTTCCACTTCTTAATATAATTGCATGAGCGTGGCTTCTCGGGTTAGGTTGGGGCTGTCCAGGGAATGTACCAGTTGGGGCAGCAGTAGGTGCTTGTTGTTGGGCTACTTGTGATATTTGTGTTTCCAGCATTTTGTTATGGGTAGCCAGGGCATCTACTTTGCTTGCTAGTTGTTTAAGTTGTTCGCCAGTGTGTACATTCTGGTTTAAAAAATCTTTATTGGTTTGTTGTTGGGAAGCTATAAAGTTTTCCATCATGATTTCCAAGTTGGATTTCCTAGGGGTGTTATTGTTAGGCATGGATTGGCTCGGTTTCTGATATCCCGGAGGTATAGCTGGGGCTTGATTTTGAGACTGTCCAGGTGCGTACAAAGCATTATTACTCTTATACGAAAAGTTTGGATGGTTCTTCCAATTTGAGTTATAGGTATTCGAGTAGGGGCTTCCTTGAGCATAGTTTACTTGCTCTGCTTGGATTCCTGTCAAGAGTTGACAATCCGTAGGAGTGTGACCTTGGATTCCACAGACCTCGCAATTCTGAGTTATAGCAACCACGGCGGCTGGAGGTGATACATTTAAACTTTCAATTTTCTGGACCAAAGCATCCACTTTTGCATTAACGTGATCAAGGTTACTTATCTCGTACATGCCAGTTTTCGTTTGAGGTTTTTCCACCATTGTTCGTTCGGTTCCCCACTGATAGTGGTTTTGGGCCATGCTTTCGATAAGCTGGTAAGCATCAGCATAAGGTTTGTTCATTAGTGCACCACCTGCAGCGGCGTCTATTGTTAACCTTGTGTTGTACAAGAGACCATTATAAAATGTGTGAATTACTAACCAATCTTCCAAACCATGGTGTGGGCAAAGTCTCATCATGTCTTTGTATCTTTCCCATGCTTCGAAAAGAGACTCGTTGTCTTTCTGTTTAAATCCGTTTATCTGGGCTCTTAACATAGCTGTTTTGCTTGGCGGAAAGTATCGGGCAAGAAAAACTTTCTTCAACTCGTTCCATGTGGTGACAGAGTTTGAAGGGAGAGACTGAAGCCATCTTCTAGCGCTATCTCTTAATGAGAAAGGAAAAAGACGAAGTCGAATTGCCTCCGAAGTGACACCATTAGCTTTAACAGTATCAGCGTATTGGACAAATACGGATAAATGAAGGTTTGGATCCTCGGTAGGATTTCCAGAGAATTGGTTCTGTTGCACAACCTGCAACAGCGAAGGTTTAAGTTCGAAGTTGTTTGCTTCGATTGCGGGCGGAGCAATACTTGAATGCGGCTCATCTTGCGATGGAGCGGCGTAATCTCTAAGAGCACGAGCTGGTTCTGCCATCTCGGTTATCGAAGGAAAAAGGTTTTTGAAATCAGGAAGTTCTATAGGAGGGAGATTGTTTGCAGCACGATATTCCCGAATTCGTCGTAGGACTCGGAGATATAGTTCGATATCGTTGATTCGTAAATAGAGCGGTTCGCCTTGAGAGCGAGTGCGTGGCATACAAATCAACGAAAGAAAGAATAGAAGAAAAAGAAACCTTAGTCTCTACAGCGTAACGGAAGAGTTACGATATCGATTAAATAAAAGTCCCCGGCAACGGCGCCAAAAACTTGATCGCGACTCTATGAGTCGAATTTGGGGTACAAACTGCAAGTGCACAGTTCTATCGCGTAGTTTTAAAAGATATCGATCCCACAGGGACTTATGAATCGATATACCGTTATCTAAGGTTACTTCGTAAAGCTAAGGTGAACAATGTTTGATTGTTTGGGGGAAAGCTAAAAACTAAACTAAGATCTAGATTAAATATTAATAAAGCAGATATCGGTATGCAGTTCGTCGTAATTAGGGAATCAATCCTTTGTCGGTCTCTTGGTTTTAAAATAAATCTTTTCAGTTGACTTTATTGATTAAAAGTTTTATCTCAAACTCTCGCTCTGTTGAATAAACCATGATTTTATGTTAATGTAGCTGTCACTTATAATTAAGTCAAAAACCATTTTTTTGAAAGCAATACAGCCCATAGAAACTCTTTTCAAGAAAACACTGACCGTTTAAACACCCTTATCTCAAACTCTCGCTCTGTTGACTTAGGTTATATAATTAAATTCGAATGCTTAACTCTCGTCCTCACATTCAATCTTTAAAAATACTTTTTGGAAAAGATCGGAATTTAATTAACTCTAAAACTTGCTCTCGCCCTGATCTAGAATTAATGTCTAATTTACACTGTCCAGTTAAAACCTCAAACTCTCGCTCTATTGATTTTAACTTCTTTATGTCTTTTACTTTCGTAAAAACCTTTGTTATTAAACCTGTAAATTGAGACCGTAAAAAGAGTGATTTTAATTCTAAACTTAATTTAACCGACTTAGTTTTGATTCCTTATTCCGCTTACTTTACATACCGATATCTAAGCGAATTAGCCAGACATGCTAAACAAACTAAAATACTTATCATGCATAAACAGACTCATCCCAGGCAGATAATATAAATAAACAATAAAACAAAGCATTAAATAATAATTAAAGAACCTGAATGAGTTAAACAATAGTCTTGAACACTCCACCACAAGCCGGTAGGATTTGTTCTTGGATTCTTCAATTAAACAACAAAACAAAACGAAGGAAATAAAAACTAGATTCTAACGTAAGGTTAGATCCGGTAAAAAGGTGCACAATAGTTTCCGGTGTAGAAACTATTGTGCGAAAAGAATTAACTAAATGCTAAAAAGGAAAATAGGAATTGCAAAGGAAATAGTGTAGAACTCGTAAAAATAAATAAGAAACAATAATGCGTAAGTTGCTGGAAAAGAAAATATGCAAAAGCGAAAACGGCAAAGGAAAAAATGTGGAAAAGCTTCGGAACCCTTTTTGGTTTTGCAAGTGGCTATTTATATATGCTTGAGTAACCGCTTCCGCTGCCAAAAAGGTCTTCAACGTGCATAAAAGCATGGCGTGGATATAGGGCTCAACACTCCTCAACGTCTCCTCAACGTCTCTGAGGCGTTCCTTGCGCCAAAAATGTAGGGGGATGGTGTGACGTTCGTCACACCATGTGTGACGTCCGTCACAGAAGTGTGCAAGGCGTGACGCTCGTCACGCCCTCTGTGACGTCCGTCACATGCACGGCACCTGCGTTTTGTGTTTTGGGCTGGGCTTTGACATTTGGTTCATTTTCTTTCCTTTTTGCACCTCATTTTCTTCCATTTTTACTTGTGCTTCAAAATAAGCCACCTGAGACAAATAGGAAGAAAATACCACGTAATATCTAATAAAATGAAGTGAACTGAAATAAGTAATAATAAATTTTAATTGAATTAAGTCCTAAAATATGATATAATTTCGTGTTATCACCTCACAACTATCGTGACATGCGTCAATCAATCTAGCCCTCACCAATCCTGCATGAAGCGCTAGCAATGGAGTTTTAACATCTTCTACGTTCTTGATTACACACACATCAGAAACATCCTCGACAGCATTGACATCACCATGTGCTGGCAAAGGGTTACTTTTGACATTGGGTCCGACGTCTCGAAATGAAAGAATCTTCTTCTTAACCAGGTCTCGTACAATATGCTTTAAAGCATAACATCCTTCTAAATCATGCCTAGGGGCACCCCCATGGAACGGACAATGGGCATCTGGATTGTACCACGGCGGTAAAGGATTTGGTGGAGGTCCCAAAGATCTGGGCGTCACTAACCCTTTCTGTAGCAATGATGGGTACAATTCAGTGTATGTCATAGGGATTGAAGCAAACGGAAGTCTACTTCTCTGTACCCTATTTTGATTTTGAGGATTTTGTGGACGAGGAGCCTGTGCTCTCGGCTGTTGATAAGCAGGTGGCGCTGGTGCCTGCTGGTATATTGGCGCTTGTTGAGCGGGTGGATAAACATGAGCTTGTGGTTGGTTAAAATTTGGTGTGACTGCTGCCACATATGGTTGTTGAACATATTGTACTGGATAAATCGGTTGTTGTTGAGCAAATTGGTGTTGCTTCTTCCATGAATGACTCCTTCTTTGACTGGTTGACACTGCATTCGTATCACCCTCCTTCTTTCTTTGAAACCCTCCAGGAAACTTTTTGGCATTACTACCAGATGTTTTAGAGGTAGTCACCATCTTTCCATTCTTCAGTCCTAGCTCGACCTTTATGCCCACGGCGACCAGGTCAGAGAAGCTCGCAGATACACTACTCACCATTCTTTCATAAAACACAGGTTTGACTGTATCCATGAGCCAATCCGCTAATTCCTTCTCAGCCAGAGGTGGTTCGACTTGCGAGGCCACTTCCCTCCATCTTTGCGCGTATTCCTTAAAAGACTCCTTGTCTTTCTGGGACATGCTGAGCAGTTGTCTCCTATCTGGGGCCATATCCATGTTGTACTTGTAATGTTGGATGAAGGCATCAGATAAGTCTTGAAAACAACGGATCCTACTCTGATCAAGGCTTAAGTACCACTTGGAGGGAGCACCCCTCAAGCTGTCCTGGAAGCAATGTATCATGAGTTTATCATCCTCCACATGCGCAGCCATTTTTCGATAGTACATAATGAGGTGTCTCTTAGGACACGAGTGGCCCTCATACTTATCGAAATCTGGGGTCCTGAACTTTGCAGGGATCACAAGACCGGACACCAGGCACATCTCCTTAGCTGTAGCACCAAAAACTTGGTCACCTTCCATAGCCCTCAATCTCTTCTCAAGCAGCTGGTAGTTCTCCTTGATCCCTCTTAGGTCCTCCTGCCTTTCCTCATCTTCATCTGAAAAGTCTGAAGCGTGTTGTTGATCCTCAAAGTAGGGTTGCACGTGTGCACGAACGAGAGGAGGTGCGAACGTGTGGACCACAGGATGATTTTCGTTTATGGTCGGTAGAGGGGCCGTCTGCTGAGCGGATGGTACAAAGCCAGGTGCACCTTTAACTGTAGGCGTGAAACCGGGAGGTAAACCATAGGTTGGCCAGGTTGTTGGTACCGCCCTCACAGGTTGGGGTTCAATCGATGGACCTGCGATTTCAGAAACAATCGTTGTTTGGGTATCTAACTTTGCCCTGATGACCTGTAATATTTCCATGACCTGCCCCATGTTTCCACGCAGGTCTTCGAGCTCTGAGCTCACTCGCTCCAATTCATGCTCTTGATCTTCCATCCTTTGACGAGCTCGGGCACGAGTATTATATTGGTGTTGAAAATTCAGCGTGAAACTGGAGGAAGAAAGGACAGAATGAGACTCTAGTTTTGAAAATGCATGAATGCATGTATGGATGCATTTTGTTTGTAAAACCCTTGGTTAGTTTCAATCATTCATTTCAAAATGTCACAACACTTGTTCGCAAATATTTAAAATAATAAGGAAATGAAACACAACAAAATGAATCTCAAAAGCGATTTTTCATTAATCTCATATCCAAGTTCAAATACAAACAACGTGCTCATGGTTTATGGGCTTTCCGAACCGTAGCAAGGTCGGTAGTTAACCCTTCTAACATTGCCTTACAAAACTTAATGAAATTATAGACTTGATGCGGGGTGTTTTCTGGACACATGCACCAATCAGCTTCTTGCAGCTTCTCAGGTAGCTCACGCATGATGGAACTCGCAAATCCGGACAGCTTCAGAAATTTGCCCTTCCACTCAGTGTAAAGCCCTTGGAGATCTTGGATAATGCGCACGTCTTCAACCTTGGTCACCTCTATGTCCCTATAGAGGTTTCTCCAATATCTGCATTCATTTAGCAACACCATATAGGCAGCATCCTGATCCCCGCCTTCAAGTGCCTGGATTCTAGCATCAGCTCGATCCAAATGATGTTTCAACCGTGTGCAAACTCTTTCTGACTCTTCGGTCTTCAGCTTCTCGCGTTCCAGATCATCCTTGTATGTTTGAATGGTATTCTCCAGCTCACGAGTACGAATCTCAGAAATTAGCCGTGCTTCCCTTTTCATCTCAAGGGTCAACTCCAAAGTCTTGTTGAGTTTCTGAATCCGGAGTAAAGCTCTATCCAACTCCTCTTCCTTTGATTTGAACACAGATTTAGTGCTATAGAGCGCTTGCCCAAACTTTTCTCTCCTTGCTTCAGACTCTCTGGCTCTTTTGTTGGAGACTTCAAGCTCTTTGTCCTTCTTTTGTTGATCGTCTTTCAGATTCCCATTCTCTATCGAGACTCGGCCAAGCTTGATTCTCAAATCAGCATTTTCCAACTCCAACTCCTTGATACGGTTGTTGAGCTTCTCTACATCTTCAGGTAATATGGGTTCTGGCTCAGGAACCAATGGATAGATGGAAGGATCAAATGGATAAGGGAGTTTAATCATCTGAACCCTCTCTCTAACCCAACAAGTGTAAGGCTCTTGGGCAATGACATTTCTCTTACCTAACTCCTTACCCTTTCTGATGACTGCTTGCCAAGACCTCTTGATTTTCTTCACCATGGGATGATCCGCTTCAATACCATGTAAGATGAAAGGCTCTAGAGCTTCAGCTTTTGGAGGGCCATTCATAGGGTACCCATGCTGCCTTAGAGATAACATGGGGTTATAGTTGATGCAACCCTTGGTTCCTATCAACGGCACATTGGGGAAGTCTCCAATGCTGATAATCACATTCTCGGTTTCCCAATCCCTGATATACCACTTAACATGACTAGAGGTGAGGGAAGCTAACTTCTGGAAGGGCTTGAGTTCATTGGAGACAAAAGGACCTTCTTCGGGCATATGGGATCTGAACCAGGCATGTAGCAACTGTGCACAACATAAGACGATTCCTCCCTTCTTCTCATGACGATCATGGAGAGTGTAGTAGATATCTGCCAAGAGGAATGGTACAGGGTTACCAGAGAGGAAAATTCTCACCGCCAGGTGGTCCACAAAATGGTCAATATTTGGGAAGAGAACTATCCCATATACCAACACAGCTAACACAACATAAAAGGCTTCCCAATTCCCTTCTCTTTCCATCTTCTTAGCCTGATCTTCCAAGAACTTCCTAGAAAAACCACTGAAAGGTCCTTTCACATCCCAATTGTCCACGACTTCGGCAACTTTCAGACCCAAAGCTGAAGCTATTCTCTTGGGAGGAATATCTTCATCGAGCTTAGGAAATGGGTTATGGTCTTTCAAATTCCGGCCTATGATCCTCTCAACCTCCTCCAAGGTAGGAACCAACTGGAAGTCAGAAAACGTGAAACAACGGAGAGGTGGATCATAGAACTGAGCAATAGTCACTGCGGTCATCATGTCCATCTTCTCATTTAGGATGTCCAAGATTCTTCCATAGTTTTGTACAAAGCTGTTGAGTTTGAGGGGTGTTACTTTGGCACTCAACTTCTGTAGGCTGGTAAGGTCCACGTTCTTGTATTTGAACTGAAAAGTGCCTCTTCTTTCAGGATTCATCTTGCTAACAAGTCTTGGATTCCTGAAATAATGCGAAACAACTAAGAGTTTTGCTTTTTATGCGTATGCAATGCATGTATGGATGCAATGTTTTTTTGTTTTTTCTTTGGATAGGTTCAAAGGTCGGAGGTATGGATAAATTTGATTGCTTTTCCAAAACAGGGTTCTCATCGGGTATGATCTAAGGCTTTGTTACAAGGGATCCCCAGAGTCATTGATTCACAAGAATGTTTGACGCTTACGGGAAATACTTTCCGGTCGTCAACTCCATCAAGGGAATCTATTCTGAGTGAGGTTCTCGTACCGACCCTTACGAAGTATTCACTTCGGGAGTCCGTACTACGCAACCATCGACTGGGTTCTAGACAGGGTACTCAGAGTCATGGATTCAATAGACTGTTTGACGCTTATGGAAAATACTTTCCGGTCATCAACTCCGTCTAGAGAATCTATTCTGAGCGAGGTTCTCGTATCGATCCTTACGAGGTATCCACCTCGGGAATCCATACTACGCAACCATCATTTCTAGTTGTCCAAAGGTTTAATGTTCTAAAAGGTCCTTAGAGTCATGGACCCTTTTGAAACATTGAAGCTTACGAGGTATACACCTCGGGCGACAATATTTGCAAAAGGATCTACTCTAAGTGAGGTTCTCGTACCGACTCTTACGAAGTATTCACCTCGGGAGTCCGTACTACTCAACCATCGTCCTATCTTATGTTTTTTCACTCTAGACTCGGGTGTAGAGTCTTTCCCACATGGTTTGCAATCAAGATCCAAGTACCAACAATCACAATAGAACCAATATTCAACAAATATAACAATATAAAAATAAAGATAATAAAAACAATAAAGAAAAGCCACACAATTAAACAACCAAAGGCACACAGACGTCCTAACAAGGCTTGACTCACTTAGGGATGTTCCTTTCCCCAGCAGAGTCGCCATCAGTCGCACCTCGAAAAAATGGGGATACGACTTCAAAGCGAAGCGCGATCGTACGCTCGCAATGATGGACTGAACAGAGTCGCCACCGAACTTTATTTATTCCTAAAAAGGAAAGGGGAAATATCAAAAAAACCCAAGACAAAAAGAAAGGATAAGATATGGTCATCGCAACCAATATCAGGGTTCGGGAGTCGATTACGCGAGGGGAAGGTATTAGCACCCCTCACGTCCGTTGTACTCAACGAGAACCATTAGGTCAGTTGTGTGCGTTAATGTTAGCTTGAAATGTTAGGCTTTTCGAATTATTATGTGGGAAAGAAAGAAAGTATGAGAAGAGAATGTTTTTGGATTTTTTTGGCGAAGGACTAAACCTAAGTTTTTTATTAGTGGGCCTGACAAGATTTAAAAATCCTGCTCCTACGCATCTCAAAAGAGAAATCAAGGCTTACGTAGTTCTGGGTAGAAAAATGTTTGTTTGTTGGTCGATTTTAGCGAAAGTCATACTGTATTAATCGACGAAAACATTATTTTACCCAAAACAGATGAGGAGTGAACGCATACCACACATCGAACGGATTTATAAATCTGCATTCGGAAAAGCGTCATTTATCTCTACTCAACAATCGTGGCCGAAACATTGTTTTGTATCATTTAAGACAAGATACCTTTCGTTTATGAAAAAGGTTTTTGATTAATCGCACGGCGGCGAGAAAAAGTTTGATTGGTTGGATGTATTTTGAGTGATGGCGAGAACTTGGATGAGCGAGATATACATCTCGAATCCTAGCCTCAGGAGTGCACGGTATACACCATATTCCATTTCCATCTTTATTGAAAGAAGTTAAGATAGGAATTAAGTATTTTTTGGAATTTGATTGAGAAAGGTTTGAAGAAACAGCATTGACAGTTTTAGACGATGGCGAGAGTTAAGATTGGCGAGGCATACGTCTCGAATCTTAACCTCAGGAGTGCATGGTATACACCATGTTCCATTTCCACCTTTATTGAGAAAATGTTAAATAAGAATTAGGTATTTTGAGTTTTGTTGTGAAAATAACTTGACCTAGATCAAGTATTGATGGACGTTTAAAAGAAATTTGAATGAGTGTTTGAGAGAAACAAAGTGGATAAATTTGGATGATGGCGAGAGCTAGGATTGGTGAGATATACATCTCGAATCCTAGTCTCAGGAGTGCGTGGTATACACCACGTTCCACTTCCATCTTTATTGAAAAGGTCTTAACTATGAATTAATATTTTTTTGAGTTTTTATTAGGAAAAATGGCTTGACGTTGAATCAAGCGTTTGATGAAAGTTTGGAAGAAATGGAATGGAATAGGAGGGAGAAATGAGTTGATTTGTTTATTGAGAAAATACTCGACGTTGGATCGAGTCATATTTTTTCGTATTTTCTAGGAATGGTGGATTTATTCTTGTGTTAGTGTCTAAAACAAATAGAGAAATAAAAACAAATACAAAATTATATACACATTGGGGAAGTGGGGTACATTTTGTCAAATGGGGATTCAAAAATCATGAAATAATTAAATCAGGCCCAAACAACAAATGATGCGAAATATGAGTGTAAGTGCAAGAGAACCGGCTCATTGTAAGAAAGCCCAAGAGTAAGCTATGTGAGGTTGATGGCGATGCTTAAAAAGCAATCGACTTACAAGGGTGTGGAAATGGGCTCGATATTAAATCGAGAAAAGAAATGATTTTTACAGTTTTAAAATGGTTTCGAATGCATGATGAAATTAAAAGAAATCAAATCTATATTATTAAACAATAATAAAAAACTATGAGTAATAAAGCATAAATATAAAAGAAAATGTTAACCCACTACACTAAAGACCTAAACACCACTCCCCTCCACCAGACCACTTACCAACTAATTGTCATTTTAATACTAACTTAAATATATAAACTAAGATAAATTAAAAATAGGATTAAAATAAAAAACTAAATAAAAAAGAAAACTGTTGGTCTACTAGTAATTAAACCCAGCCGCATGGCTGTTGGGTTTACAATGAGGAATAAATTGAACACATAAAACACTTATTAACTAATAACCTAGAAAAATTAAACGAATTTTTTAATGTTTTTTTTTTGTAATAAAAAAAAAATACTTATTCTGTTTAATAATAAATTGAAGAAAAGAAAAAGGAAAAACAAAATGCAATAGTGCTTCCGTCTCTCTCACTCTGCGCTTCTCACCACTCCAAACAATCGCTCTCAACGAATTCCTCCCCCATTGCTCTGTTTCCGTCGACGTCCTCAGCCTTCACTCTCTCACTTATCTCTCTCAATCTCTCGATCGCTTAACCTCACTCACCGCCGCTCTCCATCTCTCGCGTACCACACAATCTCTCTCACTCTAAAATGCAAGGGTCCAAGGTTTTTAAGGAGAAACAAGGAGAAAGAGGCTCACCTTTGGCGAAAACAAACGGAGACGATGAAGCCTAAAACTCCCTCCTCCGCCTCTTCAAACCAGGTCTGATTTTGGGATTTAGGTTTTTTTGAGATTCTTTTCCGCCTCCACTTTCCGTTTTCGAATTCTCTCCTCGATCGCCTCACTAATCCCTCTCTATTTATCCCCTACGAATTAGGGTTTTCAGGATGGCATATGGAGCTCAAAAGAGTATCCTGCAAAACCCCCTTCTGGATGGTCAGGTTTTGGTCGCCCTAATCGATGCTTGGGTTGGAACAGGTAAACTGGGTTTTGCTTTCTTCTATGTTTTTGTCCTTATGCCAATTTTGGGAATTTTTTTGGAATTCAACCAACTTTGACTAATTTTGTGTTACTGCAGTGAATTCCTCTAGTAAAAATGAATTTTCTGGTTTCATTGTGGCTTGATGTTCAAATGGTTCCTGTTTTTTTCTAGGACGGCCATTATTCAAGGCCTTCAATAGAGCTTCTTCTTTGGTAAAATTATTTACACAAATGCTGATTCAACACAGTGCAGTTCAAGGTGAGCATCATTTGCATCATCATTTGATTCAATGCGTGTAATTATTGAATGACTGTTGTATGGTTTGGTTTACATTGGTAATGTAGGTGGACAGGGCATGGTGACGAATTGGAATGCTTATGGACTATGCTCACGGAGGATTGCAATTGCTGCAGGTTGCTTATTTGGCATTCAGTGCAAATATCTCCTTCTGTCGACATGCTGCCTGAGACTCTAGTTCCTCAATTTGCAGTTTTGCAGCGAACAACTCTTCAACCTTTCATTCCATCATTCAATATTCCTTCAAACTGAATATTCAATACACCCAATCCAATAGGTATTTCTTCAAATAATTCAACTTTTGTAGGTTAGAAAACTTGTTTGTAATGACTAAGCTTGGTTGTGCTAATGACAGGTACTAATGGACGCAGGACTAATCCATGGCCATTTCCTTAAAGTGAGGCTTGTAATGCAATTGTGCATCCCCTGAACACCGGAAATGCAGAAAAGTATGATGAGCACCCACATAAACCATGTTGTCATGAAGAAGAACAGCAGAACAAGAAAGGTAGATGCTGCTATGACAAATACGACAGCGGCCTTTGAATTAATCTTAAGAACTTGCTTATCATCACCATCTCTTGTTGTGAAACTGGTGTTTGGTTTTTTTTTAATTGCAGGGCTATGATTGTTTTTACAATTGCAGGATTCACAACTTCCCAACTTTGCCCATTTCATTATCAAACGTTTGTTGCACATTAGTAATAGGAATACTGCAATTTTCAACACAATGGCTTATCTCCTCCTGCCTTCTGCTTCTATCAAAGCACACATATGCACATTTAAAATAGGCTTTCTGAAGAGTGTAGTTGACATGGTCTTGAACAGGGGCAAGCTGAGTTTGAGCAGCTACATTCACTTCCTCAAGTTTTTGCCTAAGTCTCTGAGAAGCTAATTGTTCTTCAGCTGTTGCAAAATGATCCATCTGATATACCACTGAGAATTTTCGGTTCGAATTGAACTGGATTTAGATTCTCTTTGAAAACTCACAAATTTGTTGAAAATTGATGCGGCTTTGTCCTCCATTTTCTCTGTCCTAAAAGAACCTGGCAGTGATGGTTACAATGTTGAGGGTCTTCCAGAGACTTCAGAAGCATAGTTTCGTCACTTCTTTCATGCTTTTTTTGTAAAGACTGCAAAGCTTCGTCCAACTTGTTTTTGTTTGTATAAACAGTATGCCTTAAGGAAATGTAAAAATTTGAAAATTCTTATCAATGTTTCGTCAGGAGATTTGATCAGTCTTCTCTTGGATGCATTATCATTTTCAAATAAACAACAAATGCTGTCCATAAGCACTTAAATATTTGAAAGTAAAACTCTATGGGCAGAATTGTTTTCATAATCCAATTGATTGTCAAGGCTTGAAGTGCAATTTTCCAATACTCGAACAACACCCCACCAGTAAATCAAGAAAGGGTCCAATATGGAATTCATCAAAAACTCCAACAACATCTCTTATGACATGCAAGAAGCCGTATTTCTTTTTCCAGGATAAGGTTGCAACATCGTCTAAAGTAAAGTATTCTAACAAAGAAGACGCTTGAAATTCACTAGTGCAGCCTATAGGTAAAGTCCAAAACAAGTTAGCAGGCCCATCGGTTTTCTTTACTATTTGCAAAGGCTTTATCAGTAATGCAAAGAAAAGAGGCAGCTCAGTGATATCAAGTTCAGTTATGAATCTCAGAATAGCTTTCCGATGACAAATACTTGCTTTCTTTCGAGATGCAAGTCCTTTCAACTTTCTTACTTTTGGCATCAAAAGACGGACAAACAAAGGCACAAGATTGGGGTTTGAAAGGGATATTCATGAATCAAGTGGCATGATTGGCCATTGGCTTGTGACACGAGAAGATTGGTTATGAGTATTAACAATCACATGAACAACACCATAACTTTGGACCAAAACCAATCCTCATATAAGACCAAAGTAAAGTTGGGCCAAACATGCTAAACAAAATTAAAAACATAAAAAATTCAGGACCAAAATCGGGGTATGACAAAAACATTTTCTCAAAATGTTTGTATAGGTAGCATAAATTCAAAGTAAAGAAAAAAGGTGAAAGTAAAAGAGTTAAGAGAAGATAAATAACCCCTAAGATTAATAGATGTTTGGTCTTAAAAAGTGACCTAATCCTCTCCCAAAGAAATGATATTCAGAATACCCAATAATGCTTAAGAGCTCTTATAAGGTTAAGCCAACAAACCGCCTTATACAAGGAAAATGAATTTCCAGGCTAACTTCTAACCAAACAGCAAACAATGAAATGAAGTGGTTAGTCTTCACGCCAAACAACAAACAAAGCTTTGAGAGATTAGTCTCTAAGCCAGACTGATATTTTGCACAGGATGATCTCTAACCAAGTTGGAGTTTTGAGTTTGATATCCTCCAAACCGAACCCAAATTTTACACGTGATGACCATAAGTCAGACTGAGATTTTTACCGGGGTGATCTCAAACCTACTAAGCTTTTACACAATTTGAACTAAGAAATTGAGTGAGATTTTATACCAGGATAATCTCGATCTGATAAAGCTTTTAACCAGGCTGTGTCATATCTCAAAAAATACGATCCTTCGCAATGGTCGTAGAAAAAATGATTTGAACAGAGTCGCCACCGAACTTTATTTATTCCAAAAGAGGAGTAGGAAAATATCGATAAACCCCTTAAGATAAAAGGAAAATAGTCTTCGCAACCAAATTTGGGTTCGGGAGTCGATTACGCAAGGGGAAGGTATTAACATCCTTCACGTCCGTTATACTCAACGGGAACCTTTTAGTTAAATTTGCGATTAAATGTTAGTTTATGTTAATTGTTTTCTTCGAGAGATAAAGTGTACAAAAGAGAAAAGAAAAGGGGTCACAAAAATGTTTTTATTAGGGTGCTTGACAAGATTACGAGTCTTTCTTCTATGTATCCTCAGGTACAAAGAGGAATTCAAAGCAACATAGTTCTAGGCAAGACAAAAGATATTTTTTTATGTTTTTTGTTATAATGCTTGACGAGACGTGAATTTCGCTCCTACGTATCTCCAGGTGCGATAGAGAACTCAAAGCTACGTAGTTCTTGGTAGCCAAGAGTGTTGGTTGATTAATTTTAGAGGATGGATGTTTATGTTGCATTCTAACGGTTAAACATTGGCTTGTTTGCTCGCAGATGAGAGACTTAGCATTTGTTTGTTTTGCGGTAAAAGGGATCTTGTTTTATCGTGTTCTAGAATTTTAAATATTTAGCTGTATGCCCTCCCATGGAATGCTTAAGCACTTTTTGTGTATGCATTAAAAAGGACTAAACATTGTGTGTTTATGAAAAGAGGTTTCGATCGCACGAGGGAGAGAAAAGAGGTTTGAGCTTGATTAGAGTGTGTTTAGGGTTTAACATGTGTCTAGATCGTATTCTAATGGTAAAAAATGGTTTTCTTACTCCAACAGAGGCTTAAGCGCAAGTTTGTATGTGTTAGAAAAGATTAGACAAATGTTCTTCTGAAACGAAGTTGTTGATCGCACGGGGGCGAGAAATTAGATTAAAGTTGTGCTGAATGATTTAGGAGAATGATGAATATTTAATGAGAACGAGATGTGAGCCTCAGGACCAATTAATCGGGATATTATCGGAATGCTAGACTCCAACAATACCTTTTTCATTCAATATATTCAAGAAATTGTTTGATGGACGATGAACTTTCAAGAGATTGTTCAAAGGTTCCACCGGAATGCTAGACTCCCATGGCCCCTCTTTTCATCCAAGTTTTTATGTTATTTTAGAATTGAAAGAGTGAATGAACGACTAACCCAAGACGTGTGCCTCGAGAGCATTTATTTGAATATTCAAGGAACGGGAGAGTCCAAGAACCTTCTTCTTTTGTGTTTGTTAAGAAAAGGGTTTAATATTGTTTCGCTTAATTGGGAAGAGATTGGAATTGTATTGAATCAGTTTAATCGAGTTTTAAAAGCTTACTTGGTGTTGGACCAAGGGTTTTATTTATTAAAAAAATGATTGAGAAGTTTGGTTTAGAATTGAATGTGAAATTGGGATAGTGGAAATAAGTCGATCAATTTTTAATTATCAAAATCAATTAATTGAAATTTGATTAAATCATCTAATTAAGCTAATTAAAATTAATTATCAAAACTATTTGAATTAAAATTAATGTGATCAAATAATTAAGTTAATTAAAATTGATTAACAAAATTATCTAATTAAACAAAAACTTTAATGAATTAACTAATTTAATTAAAGAATAAGCAACAAGATCGAACATAAAATAATCGAAGCGAGTTAGCCACAATATAAAGTGTGGTGGTAACTTCAGTTTTGCAGTGGTGGTTTACGGGTGATCAATGGAGTTTTGTGGTGAGGTATGGTCATCGAAGGAGACTGAGATGAAGGTGGAGGGACGAAGAAGAGGAAAAAAGTATCTCTGTGTTTTTTCATTTTTTCTATTTCTCGAAGAAATTCGTGAGAGAGAGGTTCCGAAAATAGAGAAAAAGTTTGTTTCCCCTTTTTTAACTCATGCGTTGGCATTGTGAGGATAAGGTGTAAAAAATGTGTGAGAATATCCCATGTGAAATGCGGGACGTGTCTGGCTCTTATTGGTTGAATTCTCCTCCTCCTATTTAACAACCAATGAGAAGGAGATCATGACAAAAAGTCCCCAACCAAATGAGGACACGTGGCATGACAATAATGGATGGAGAGAGATATTTTTATTATTATGATTTTTCTTATCAATGATATTCATTTAATTGCTATTTTTTGATTGGATGAATGAGACAAACATGGATAACTAATACAGACCTTCGATTAATCTCGATTTAACGATCGAGATTGAATCAAAGAAACACACATAATTTAAAATACCAAAGCTGCCCCTTCTAGAAGCTTTAATTAATTTAAATGAGATTAAATCAATTGAAACAACTAAAACTCACACCTTCTTAAATAAATATGATAAAAATAAAATGAAGACATGAAAAAAGTGCCCAAAAAATTAAAATGAATGCACTAAAATGATCAGTGCGAAATAAACTTCTCGAAAACATACAGACTTTTATTAATTTTTGAAGTAAAAAACGTCCGGTTGAAAAGGCTAAGGTTGATTAAAATATGACTGAAAAGGTAGTCGAAAAAATAAAGTGAGAACGCAAGGTTAAACTACGCGAAATGTAGATTAATAAAACTGACGTCTGCAGGTCCGATATTTAAGTTTTTTGCCCGCTGATTTTATGTATATTTGAGAAACGATTATATCGGTATGCTTGTAGATCTGAAAATTTATTCTGATCGATATTTTAGGCATTATGCATGATGAAAGACATGTTATGCTATGTAGGTGTTGCAAAGTAAAGATAAAGTTAGATGCATGACAATTTTAAAATGCTCTGACAAAATTGGGGTATGACAGCTGCCCCTATTTAATTACCTTGAACTAGAAGGTATGAATGACAATGGTCTTCGTACATTCATGGTGGAAGATAGTTAAATAGGAAAAGACCCCAAATTGTGTCCTTCAAGATATAGGGATGGAGTGTAGGGAGAAATGTAATCAGGAAATGTAGTGAAGTAGTCATCAAAAGGTAAATGAAACAATCAAGACTTCTTAAGAATCATCAGAACAATATCTTTCATGATATAATCGAGACTTTCCAAAGATGGAATGAAATCCCAATCGTATATAAGATTTTCTGAACATTAGTAGAGCAACGTCTTGAACAGAACACATGAGATTCCCTAAGGACCAACGAAGTAGTATCTTATATGATATAATCAAGATATTCCAACAATAGAATGATACCTCAATCGTATATAAGATTCTCCATTGATATTATACCACTATCTCAAACAAAGCCAATGAGATTCTCTGAATCAACGAAGTAGTAACTTATATGATATAATCGAGATATTCCAAAAATGGAATGATACCTCAATCGTATCTTAAGATTCTCTGAAGATACTAGAGTACTGACGAGACAAACACATACGAGATTCCCTGAGGATCAATGAAGCAATATCTTATATGTTATAGTCGAGGTATTCTAATAATGGAATGATACCTCAATCATATCTTAAGATTCTCCGAGGATACTAGAGCAAAGAATATAAAATCTTATGAGACTCCCTGAGGATCAAGAAGCAATATCTTATATGACATAATTAAGATGTTCCAATCATGGAATGATACCTCAATCACATCTTAAGATTCTATGAGGATACTAAAGAAGTATCTCTAACAAAGCTTATGAGATTCCCCGAATCAAAGAAGCAATATCTTATATGATATAATCGAGATATTCCAATAATGGAATGATACCTGAATTGTAACTTAAGATTCTCTTAGGATATTAGAGTAGTATCTCAACCAAAATCTGACGAGATTATCTGAATCAATGAAGCAGTATCTTATATGATATAATCAAGATATTCCAACAATAGAATGATACCTCAATCGTATCTTAAGATTCTCCGATAATACCAGAGTAATATCTTTATCAAAGCTTATCTCTTAGGGAAAATACTTCAGAAAAGACTCCTTTTGGATAAGGTTTACTGGCAAATATTTACAGGGGAAAAGCTGATACGAGACTTTTTAGGGTAACCTCTGCATGGGGAGCAACAATAGTGAAGATGCTGGAGAATATCATTATTAACCATAAAGTTAGAGAATGGGTTGTTGGGAAATAATTCCACGAGCACAAGCGGGGTAAGAATGCCACCGACTTAAATGAGGATTGTCATGGATACTTATGATTGATCCTGGATCCTGAATAGTGTTATGTATGATTTTTGTATGATGTTCCACTTTAGGTGGAAATGCCATTGTCACACCCACATTTTTACCCTAGCATTCATATCATCCATTCACCATAATTTCTCATTTGCACTGGTCCTCAAGCATGGCTCTAGTGACTTAAGTACAAAGGGATGAGAATTAGGGTTTTCTATGATTTTTCCTAAGGGGGTTTTGCCAAGGTCACCTAGCATTGTGTGCTTCTTTTGTTGTTATGGTTTATTCATTCTTGTTGCATTATTGAACATATGACCATCATGCATTCAAGATGGATGTTTGTTTTCAACATGTTCAGCTATGCAGGTGTGTTCCACATCAATTACAAGTGAGAATTCAAGGATCATTATGCTTGAATTAAATTGTATAATCAAGGTTTTGTTCCCATGTCATAAAAAGTTCACTTTGGCCAAAGAAAATTCAAGATGTTCATCATTTCTTAAGCGACAAGGAATTGGTAAGGCATACCTTCATGATCAAGGTTTCCTTTCAAGATTGATTTCAGCTTGCTCAACAGGGAACCAATCAACATTCTATTCATTTTTAATTTGGTTTTGAATTCAAGATGGCTCTTAGTCACTCGTAAGCTCATACATTGGATTCTACATGGACAAGTATGCATCATTTTAACCAAAGTTCATTAAGCATAATATGGCACATGACAAGGTTCAAGCAATGCAATTCAATACAAATTCATACACCAAAGTTCAATAATCATTTTGCATGTTTACATTTTGATCAAAGCTATCCAAAGGTATTCACCATTCAAATGCAAGTGTGGTATAATATGGTTGTTCAAAGATCAAATAAGGCATGTTTCATTATTCAAACAAAAGCAAACATGGTAAGGTTATGAACTTAATGTGCATCACATAACAACATCAACATCATCATGAATCCATGAGTAATGCAAGGCTGAAGTTGTGAACCACCATAGACAATTGCAGCAACGTCACCATCATTTGATCACATGAACACACACCACGGGCGAGGTCAAAATACCACGCCAAACCATCAAAATCAAACATGTAGGTCAAGTACAAGATCAGGTGCAGAAGGCAATGTGAATCGAGGATTATACATGTCCAATTGAATCAAAGCCATGTGCAGAATGTGTGGCCACGTGCAGTGAAACATGAGCAAGGTACAAATACACCAAAAAATACCATGATATGGATCAATATGAAATACCATAAAAAGAAAAAATTAAGAAGGCTTCTAGAAACTAAATAATTTCCACATCATTGATGAATGATTTGCACGCAATTTAAAGTGGATTTGATCCTTTTTCCAGCTCATCAATCATTCACATTTGAAGCACGTGCTCAGATTTGGTTCACACAATTTCCACCTCAATTAATCACAAATCATTCTCCATCACCTTCCCTATAAATATGGGATTATGTTGCACCATTTTTCCATGTTTCAGAGCCATCGAAAAGCTTCCAGAATCACACTGCACCTTCACCAAAATAGAGCATACGGTCAGCTCGACTCAAAAACTTTCAGCTCACTCTACGCATCCAGACGCCTTCCCCGAGCACCACTGAAGCTAATAGGATCAAGAGAAGCAACTACAACCTTCGTGCCTGAGCTCCCCAAATCTATCAGAATCTGTACTTGAGCAACTTTTTGGCAAGGTAGAAAACACGATCAACTTGATTGAAACAAGTTACCACACTACTCATGATGATGTACTGATCATTTCCCCTAACCTTCAAGGTTCAATTAATGTGCCATTGTTATTTAATTTTTGTTTTAGGTTTTGGAGTTCATACGATTTTTGATCAAATTCTCCATACTCAGAGCCAATCAAAGACTCATGAGTGTGGAGCCTGTAACGATAACCATATGGGAGGTGAAATCCATGGTTAATTTTACCTAAAACCTCGAGTGGAATAATTTGGTTTTCAACATGGCTGGAGGTTGAAGATAATGCTCACACGTTGCTTCCCTCCAAATTTCTGATTTTATTTGAATTATCAAATCATGTTTCTCCATTTATTATGTTTTGAGTGGTTATTAAGGACGAGTTAGTTGGCTCCGCAATATGTAATAAGCTTGACTTGGACCATGTGCTCTCCCTAAATCTGCTCCATCCATATGGATTACTTATTTTAGTATTCAAATCAGATGGCTATTGTGAGTCCATTATGCAACGCATGTGAACCTTTGGATCAGATCCAATGGATCTGATGGTATGAGGGTTCTTCATTGTTTTATTCAGACATTGACTTTGGTAATGGGCCTTAGCGCTATGGGCTTGATCCAAATGCTATTTGGACTCCTTTTTTTCAGTCCACCACCCTCCTCTCATTTTATTTCTATTTTTTCTTGTTTTTATTTTAATTGTTTTTTATTTCATTTTATTTTTTAATTCAATTTCCTTTTAATTTCACATTTATGATTTTATTTTCTACTACTTGATTTTATTTCTATCAATTGTTTTATTTTCATTTTATTAGTAGTATAATTTGATTAATTGCATTTTAATTCAATTTTTTATTTTGTAATTTAATTTTCATTTTATTTTTAGTATAATAATCGGATTAATTGCATTATAATTTGGTTTTAATCTTCTTTATTGTTTTCACCTTAATTTCTTGAATTCCAATTAACCTCTAACCACTAACTTCTATTTCTTTTTATTCTAATTCTTGTTCATCTTTTGTGATTGCTTGGTTGATTAATCTTCATCATCTCAAATCATCCATAGCTGAATATTCTTGGTTTATTCAATCTTCTTCAATTCAAACGTGTTGATAAGTGATTAATTGATCATTCTTTACACTTTGAGTTGATGATAGGTGTAACACCCCAAAAGTTTCCCTCCTCATTCATGCATTCATTTAGCATTTCATATTGCATTTCATCATGTCAATCAGAATTAGATCCGGAAAAAAAAAAAAAACTAAAAAAAAAAGAAAAAAAAAATGGAAAAAATATAAATAAATAAATAAATAAAAATAATAATAAATAAGTAAATAAAATATAATAAAAATTTTTTTGGACTTGGGTCTCTCTCATTTGAGCCCACAAAACCATGAAATTCAGTTTATAAATACCAAGGCTTCACTTGAGAAAAAGGAAGAGAAGCAAAATACCCTGAGGTTTCCTTGGAACAAAACCCTGGACAAAACCTGAAGAGAAACCTGACAGAGGACTCAGAGCAGCCTCCAAACCCTGAAGGGCCTCACGGGTGCAACTCAATTTTAATCAAGCTCTCCAATCAGGTTTGCCCTATTCCCATTATTTTACGTCTTCAATTTGAATGTTTTAAATGTGTGATGTATTATGAATGGGTGAAACCTATGCCTTGAATGTTTAATCACATGATTTCTGAAGTGTATGCCACAGGGTTTGAGGTTTCTGAAACCATACTGTTATCCATGAAAAAAATGCTTATGGTGTTTCACTAACCCTTTTGTTGAGTTTTTGTGAGGGCTCACATGACTTTTGCAGGGATAACTTGCGTGGTTTCCCACTTTATTTGTGGGATAACCCCTGGAGGTTCATTCCGATTACCTGTACTGACCCACTTTCTTTGATGATGTTAGCTTGGAAGGATCTCAGGGTTTCCCATTCCTCTAATTGCTGTTACTTCGGATCTTTATCCGCGTGGTACTTTTACATTTTTCCCGCATTTTACTGCTTTCCTAGCTGGAAGACCTCGATAGGAGGCAATGTTTTTGTGTTTACTTTATGCAGGTTCCTTTGTCCAGGGTTAAGAGCTATGAGGTCTTATCCTCATTACCCTTTTGCATGCGCGTTCCTACAATGCAAACAAACCCTTCATTGATTTTTCTTCTCCATAACACACGTTTACTCCTTCTACTACAGGCGAGTAAGTCTCCAAAGGTCGAGCATCCGGTAGATTGCGTAGTGATGTCGTTCGTCCAAAACCCAATCCACAACCCCGTAGTTAGCCGAACTACGGCTTGCTCTGATTCTCATTCCAGATGAGATACGTAGGCATAAGACGCGATGTCTTAGCGAGCACACATCCCCCAACCCATAGGTCATCCGAGCTACAAAGACTCTGATTCTCATATTCAGATGAGATACGTATGCAGTGGATGCGACATCCGCGCGAGTCATTTTCATTTAACCCTTTTTTTTTGGTAAACAGCACAAGATAAACTCACACCCTTTAGACGAAAACTACAAAAGTGGATCTCGTAGAGTACTACGGATGCGTAGGGGTGCTAATACCTTCCCTTCGCATAACCGACTCCCGAACCCAAGATTTGGTTGCGAGACCCCGTCTCGTCCTTTCCTTTTTCAGGTTTACCTCGAGCGTTTCCTTTCCCTCCTTTGGGATGAATAACGCACGGTGGCGACTCTTCTGTCTTTTTCTTTCGCCGGTTGTTTTTTTTTGCGCACTGTATTTTTCAGGTTGCGACAGCTGGCGACTCTGCTGGGGACTAAGAAGTTGACCTCTTGCTGGTCCATCTTCCCTAAGCGAGTCCCTCCTAGCTTGTGTGATTTCTTGTTTATTGGGTGTTCATGCTTTTGTACATTTATTTGCTTACCTGCTTGCATGCATCTGTTGTATCTATTGGATCTGTTTGTTTGTTTGTTGGGATGGGATGTTCTATGAGAGATAAGCCCATTACCCAGGCTTGAGTGTACACACAGGTTTTAGAGTGGATGATCATGAGGCTTGCGTGGCATGTTGCTACGTTAAGTCGTTCGTGAAGAACCACACCCAGACGAGGTTTCTTTTGGATATATTATGTCCTACGGATGTTCCGTAACGACATGGTGTTCCTTTAGAAATCGTCGACTCTGGTGACCATTTCCCGAGAACTCAGTCGAGGCCTCTCCTCCGAGACGTGATTATGTTAGCTCTGGTGGGCGCATTCTCACTGATCAATCCGAGGACCCCGAGACTGGGAACTTGCTTTAGGATGTCCTGTTGAGGGGAGTCAGTGGAGGTCTTTTATCCCGTAATAATGCCAAACCTTCAGTGGTAAACGTATTATTCGCGACTGAAGGGCTGAAGCTGACGAACTTCTATTCTTAGAACCTACCAGTGAGGGGTGGGCTAAATTCAGGAAACCTTAACCTCCAACCAACCCGGTTTTCTGGAGCAGAGTTTTGGTCTTGTATTATATTCCTCAGTGAATTTCTCTCCAGGCAGTGCAACCTGACAGATGTTCAAGCGGATCCATCAATTCCGATTGACATGCCTTTGCATTGCATAACATCATCTGCATATTTGCATCCAACATCTCATGCTTATTCATTTGCAGGGTATTCCCTTTCAAAATGGGGGTGCCTTAAAACTGAACAAGCAGTGCATCGCATACCATGCATATTAACCCTTGTCTGTTTTGCAGGTGTCACCGCAGTGTCTAATGTTTGTTCCCTGTATCAGGCAGTTATTGGTCCCAAGCGAGTTCACAGATACCCGACAAAGGAAAACCGTCCACGACTAGCGATGGACCAAGTACAGAAAGAGCTGGCTGATATGCGTGAAAGGATGGATCAGTTCATGACATTGATGACTGGTATGGCAGCAGGTCAAGAAAAGCTGAGGGAATTGGTTGGGCAACCGAGGCTTGAGGTGGAGATACTAAATGCTGAGGGAAACCCTGGTAACCCTGGGAACGCTGATAACCCTGTGAACACTGGTAACGCGGGTAACGCAAATGCTGATGGAAACTCGGGTAATGTTGGCAACACAGGGAATGTTGGAAATGGTATTGGCGGAAGGTACAATGTGAATCAAGGAATTCGGATTAACGGGCACCCCGTTACTGAAGATTATCAGTATGATCAATTTTCTTTGCACGACGAGGCCCTCGAGACCACTCGCCGTATGGATGAGCTTGCTGAGAAGCTCAAATCTTTGGAGTCTCAAAATTCCTTAGGCTTTGATGTCACAAATCTTGGTCTGGTTCAGGGAGTAAGGATTCCTCACAAGTTCAAACCCCTACTTTTGAGAAATACAACGGGGCTTCTTGCCCACGCACTCATCTCCAATCTTATTTGGGAAGGTTGGGAGCTCACACGGAAGATGAAAAGCTGTGGATGTACTATTTTGAAGACAGTCTAACTGGAGCTTCTCGTGAATGGTATTCTCATTTGTCTCGTACTACCATCAAGAGCTGGAAAGACTTGGCAGAGGCTTTTGTCAAGCAATATCAATACAACTTGGACATGGCTCCAAATCGGACCTTGTTGCAAGGTATGTCTCAGACTGCCAAGGAAACCTTTAGAGAATATGCTCAGCGTTGGAGACAGATTGCTGCGTCCGTCCAACCCCCTATGTCTGAAAGGGAGATGGCGGACATGTTCATGAACACTCTTCAAGGCAATTATATTGAGAGATTGGCTGCTTGCCCGTCAATCAGCTTTGCAGAGATAGTAATTGCTAGAGAAAGAATCGAGAGTCTGTTGAAGATGGGCCGAATTCAAGACAATAGTGCTTCCAACTCATCAGGTCCCAAGAGACAGTTTGCTGGTAACGGTCAGCGAAGAAAAGAAGGCGAGGCAAGCGTTGTGTATGCCGGCAGAAGCAGGGGTAGAGGACGCCCTAATAATTATCAAGATCAAGTGGCCGCAGTCACTATTCCAACACATGTTCCTCAACCGCAATATCATCCGCAATAACAACCCAGGTACAACAATCAACAACAAGGAGGTAATCCGGGTCAGCAGAGACACTATCAACAACGTCCAAGGCAGACGGACCGGGTCATCGAGCCAATCCCAATGCCTTATTCAATATTACTTCCCAAGCTGATTGACATGAATCTGGTTACATTGAGAACTCTGGCCCCACCAATCGATCCCAATAATTTGCCTAGACGTTATGATGTCAACGCCAGATGCGCTTTTCACTCCAACGCACCTGGCCATACTACAGATAATTGCAAGGCTCTCCAGTTAAAGGTACAAGATTTGAGAGATGCTCAGGCTATCAATTTTTCTCCGGTGCCTAATGTTATCCAGAACCCGATGCCGGCTCACGGCGGGCAGAGGATTAATGCTGTTGATAGTGGGGAAACTTTGAATTTGGTTTCTGATGTGACTAAGGTGAAGACTTCTCTATCGGTGGTTAAAGACCGACTTCTGAAAGGATAGATTTTCCCGGGCTGTGGGGAAGAATGCAGAAATTGTCAAGCTGCAGAAAACGGATGTGACAGTTTGACAAGGGGTATTCAGCAACTGATAGATGAAGGTTGTCTTCAGTTCGATCAGGCCCGTCTGGTGAAGAATGATGTATCGATGGTGACGTTTTATTTCACTCCTGAAGAAATATATGTTCCCGAGAGACTCGCTCCGACAACAATATATTTCCCAGAAAGTACAGAACCAGCAGCGGTGAACATCGAAAGTTCAGCACCAGTCGCAATTTACTCTGATAGCCCTCAACCGACTTTGGTTGGTCCAATCACCATCACGGTACCAGGACCTGTTCCGTATGAGAAAGACAGTGCTATCCCGTGGCACTATGGGGCTGATATCTACTGCCAGGGGCAGAAAGTTAACGAAGAAGACATTGACATTGGTAGCTCCGCTGTAGACAATGTTGGAGGGGTTGGTGGCTTCACTCGCAGTGGACGCCTATTTGCACCATCAACATTACGCGCGAATACTGAAGCCGAGGCAGCTGCCAAGGCTAAAGGGAAACAGGTATCCACCGAAGAGGTTACTACTGAGGAAGATCCTCCTAAGACCGCATTCGAGAAGGAAGTGGATGAGTTTATGAGGATTATCAAGAAAAGTGACTACAAGGTAGTCGACCAGCTAAATCAGATACCCTCAAAGATCTCCATTCTCTCACTATTGCTGTGCTCTGAGGCGCACAGAGCAGCCTTGTTGAAAGTACTGAATATGGCCTATGTTCCACCGGAGATAACTGTTAACCAGCTGGAGTCGGTAGTTTCCAATGTAAACGCTAGCCGGGGGCTAGGTTTCACCGATAATGACCTGACACCTGAGGGCAGGAATCACAACAAAGCCTTGCATATCACAATGGAGTGCAAAGGGGTGGTGCTTTCCCATGTTTTGGTTGATACATGCTCTTCTCTGAATGTTCTTCCAAAGAAAGCCTTAACGAAGTTGGATTGCGATGACACCATCCTGAGGCCAAGTAACTTAGTTGTGAGGGCTTTTGATGGCTCTAAGAGAGCTGTTTTTGGCGAAGTTGAGTTGCCAATTAAGATTGGACCGCAGGTGTTCAAGAGCACCTTTTATGTGATGGATATCCAGCCTGCCTACAGCTGTCTGCTAGGTCGGCCTTGGATTCATGCTGCCGGTGCTGTTACTTCTACCCTCCACCAGAAGCTCAAATATGAACTAGAAGGTCAGATCGTCACTGTATGTGGTGAAGAGGATATTTTTGTTAGCCACCTGTCTACATTTAAATATGTAGAGATGGATGGCGAGATGCATGAGATGCTGTGTCAGGGCTTCGAAACTACAAACATCAATGAGGTCGTGCCCGAAGCTGTCTTTTCACCTGAGTTTGAGAAGGTCGGGACTTCTATCTCTTCATACAAGCAAGCTGTCGAAGTGGTTAAAGCTGGTAATGCCCAAGGCTGGGGCAAATTTGTGGAGCCAGTCATCAAAGAAGACAAGTTTGGATTGGGGTATGCTCCGGGATCTCAGAAGAATGAAACCGGTACTCTCTCCGGCGGGGGTTTGGTTTCCCCCCACATCGTCAATGCTGCAGATGAAGACAAGGCTGACAGCGACTGTGACTTAGATAGCTGGATTCGCCCGTGTGTCCCGGGAGAAAAGCTCGACAATTGGTCGTCTGAAAAAACCGTCCGGGTTACTCTACTGAAAGAGTGATTTTTATTGTTTTCCTTTATTACATGCATAATAAAGTCTTACACTTTGCCCAAGGTGTAACGGCTCATTTGTAGGGCCATCCATTTAGTTACATTTCGCAATTATTTTTATCATCAATAAAGGACAGCTTTTGCAAACAATTTTGTGTTCTCTTTCTTTCAGTTTTTTTACTTTTACAAAAAAAATGGCAATGTTTCTTTTTTCGTTTTTTTCTTTCTTTCAAAAAAAAAAACTCTCATTCTAAGGAAAAGCATGATCCTCCATCATGCAGAGCCGACCACTCGGATCTCACTGCTAACGACACTGCTATGGCCAAGTATGACTTCGACAATCCTATCTATCAAGCCGAAGAAGGGGCTGAGGAAGATTGTGAATTGCCTGAAGGGTTAGCCAGATTGTTGAAACAGGAGGACCGAGCTATTACACCTTATCAGGAGGTGGTTGAGACCATCAACGTTGGTACCGAAGACGACAAGAAAGAGATCAAGATCGGGGCAAGTCTACAGGCCGAGAGGAAAGACCGTTGATCATGTACTTGACAGTGTTAGAAAGGTCAATGGGTTGTGTGCTCGGTCAGCATGACGAGTCAGGTCGAAAAGAGCATGCAATATACTACCTTAGCAAAAGTTTACCGACTGTGAACAAAGATACTCATTGCTCGAGAAAACTTGCCGCGCTTTGGCATGGGCTACTCGCCGACTAAGACAGTATATGTTGACTCACACGACTCTATTGATATCAAAAATGGATCCAGTCAAGTATACTTTTGAAAAGCCATCACTTACCGGAAAGGTTACTAGGTGACAAATGATACTGACAGAGTATGACATCCAATACACTTCACAAAAAGCCATCAAGGGAAGTGTCTTGTCAGACTATCTTGCAGAGCAACCGATTGATGATTACCAACCTATGAGGTTTGACTTTCCTGATGAGGACATCATGTTTCTCAAATCGAAAGATTGAGAGGAACCACTCCCGGAGGAGGGGCCTGATCCTGAATCCAAATGGGTTATGATGTTTGATGGGGCGGTCCACGTCAATGGTCGCGGAGTTGGTATAGTGTTGATCACACCGGAAGGGGGTTCATATGCCATTTGGTGCTAGAATAACTTTTCCCTGCACCAACAATGAAGCCGAATACGAAGCTTGTATCCTAAGACTTGAGGAAGCCGTCAATATATAGATTAAAACCCTGGATGTATACGGGGATTCAGCTTTGGTCATCAATCAAACCAACGGAGACTACACGAGAAGATTGTTAATTTTCTTTTGAAGAAAACCAATTTGCTGATGCTTTGTTTACCTTGTCTTCGATGATTAAGGTGCTATGCTGGAACTACGTACCCAGAATTGACGTATCTCGGTCAGAGACGAATGAAGAAAGCATTTGGTCAGAAAGTACGCCCTCGGGGGTATCAAGTCGGTGAATTGGTACTCAAAATATTTCTTCCTCCCAACACAGATCACAGGGGCAAATGGACACCGAACTATGAGGGTCCGTACGTGGTTAAAAGGATTTTCTATGGCGGAGTTTTGATGCTAACAACCATGGATGGCGAAGGATTCCCGTCCCCTATTAACTCAGACGCAGTTAAAAAAAAAATACTTCGCATAAAATAGACCCGCTGGACGATAAAAAGAATAGTCTAGGCAAAAAAAAGGGCATCCCGACGAACCAAAAAAAAGGAATAAAGAGGTTCGGGCATAAATTAGGGATATAAAAATAAAAAATGTACACCCGGTGAGTCGAAAACCCGAAAGGGCGGCTCAGGCAAAAAAGGGTATCCCGAAGGATTGAAAACCCGAAAAAGGGGGCGATCCAGGCAAAAGTTAGGGAATAAGCGAATGACTGTGATCTGAGTTCATCAGTGTTATATCACCGTTTCATTCAATCCGGCAATCTTCGATGGTTAAAGATCGACTAATCATCCACTTCAAAAAGCAAGATGAGCAGAGCGTCTTGAGGACATACGAGTCATAGCAGAGTCGAAACTCAGTGGGACCCCGTATCCCCATTGCGATTAGGATAGTTCTCTTTTTATAGCGATCACCTCTTTTCAGGGATCAACTTCCTGATACCCTCGCCTATTCCTGGCACAAATTTTCTCCCCAGTAAGAGTCGAATAATTCAGTTAAAGAGCCTCTTTATTTTTCATTTATCAGTTTGTTTGCAAAAATGTCCGAATTTTTGATAAAACATATTACATATGAACATAATGGTGGCTTTTGCAGATGATTTGCACAGGAAAACATTTAAAATTGCTTTGAATGTGCTTAATCCCGAACGGTGAATTCAAACCGAGTAATTCCCCCGAGGCATACGTGTATTTTTGGTTGCAGGTCACAGGAACCGGATGCCAAGTCATGAATCCTCATCCCTAAGCGGTTGACAAAGTCTCTCCTCAGCAGAGCATGTTCCCCAACAGAGTTGACAGTATCCAGACTGTCTATCCCCAGTAGAGTTGACAGTATCCAGACTATATATCCCCAGCGGAGTTAACAGTGTCAGACTGTATCTTCCTAGCAACAGCGGAGTGGTTGCATACCCAACGGACAAGAGGGTGGTGTTCCCAGTGTTCATCTCATCCCCAGCAGATTATTTCTAACAGATTTTTTCTAATCCCCATCTTGAGGATGATTAGCAAGTTCATATCCCCAGCAAAGGTCGTTTCCTACGACATTTCCCCAGGAAGTGTTTTCCTCACAGACTCTCCTCACAGAGCCTCGCCGAACAAAGTTTCCATAGTTGATACTCCCCCCGCAAGGTCAACTTTTCAAGCAGCCAATTTATTTTTGGTGGCTCATTGGTCCCGGCAGACGGATCATTCCCCACAGTGCATTCAAGGATTGATACAACGATTTGTTCCCTACCGGAGTTTGCTTCCCCAAGCAGATTTCTTTTTACACCATGCATAACATTTGCATTTGCATGCATATCATATCAAGCATACACATAAGCTGATAAACAGGTTCTTCCAAGCAGACTGAAGAATTACTTTACAAGCCAGAGGATCAAGCGTGAGTGATCCAGCCTGAGGGTCATTTCGAAGATTCAGCCTGAGAATCGTTTTCCAGTGATCTAGCCTGAGGGTCATTTTGAAGATTCAGCCTGAGAATCGTGTTCCAGTGATCCAGCCTGAGGGTCCATTTTGAAGATTCAGCCTGAGAATCGTGTTCCAGTGATCCAGCCTGAGGGTCATTTCGAAGATTCAGCCTGAGAATCGTGTTCCAGTAAGCCAGCCTAAGGCTCAATTTGAAGATTCCCCAGTGAAGTCGCCTACAAGCTTTATTTCCCCAGCAAGCCCAAGTCTAATTGAGGAGTCATTACAACATGTTCTAGCCCGAAGAATATGTACGAAGCCCAAAAGTGGAATATTCTCGAAGCTGCATATCTAATATGAAGGTTGGGTGTAGATTTCAAAAGAGGGTCAACCAGCGCATGCCTCAGATGTGGGATCCTAATGACGGGAATTTATCATCAAAACAATCCAGATCTAGCCAGAAGATCGAAGTAGATTCAGCCAGAGAATCGAAACAAAGAAGATCTAGCCAGAAGATCGAAAATCGCAACAATTCAGATCTAGCCAGAAGATCGAAGTAGATTCAGCCAGAGAATAAAAGGAAATAGATTCAGCCAGAGAATCGAAGATCGAAGAAGATCTAGCCAGAAGATCAAAATCGTATCCAGCCCGAGGATCAAAATTAATATCCAACCAGAGGACTAAATTGAGAATAGATTCAGCCAGAGAATCGAAACGGAGGAGATCTAGCCAGAAGATCGAAGAAGATCTAGCCAGAAGATCAAAATCGTATCCAGCCCGAGGATCAAAATTAATATCCAACCAGAGGACTAAATTGAGTATAGGTTCAGCCAGAGGATCGAAACTCCAGATTAAGCCAGAGGATCGGAAGAAAAATAAACAGCACGGTGTATTTCCGCGTTTTTGTGGTGTTCTCGGAGCGCAAATTTTCGGTATGTCTTTGGTATTCAATCACAGCTCACCCCGTTTGTCTGATAAGCTGTTCGCTTTCATCCTACTCGGTTTAGCTGATGATTGAATAGGGGCAGTTGTAACACCCCAAAATTTTCCCTCCTCATTCATGCATTCATTTAGCATTTCATATTGCATTTCATCATGTCAATCAGAATTAGATCCGAAAAAAAAAACGAAAAAAAAATGGAAAAAAAATAAATAATTTTTTACAAAATAAATAAAAATAATAATAAATAAATAAATAAAATATAATAAAAAAATTTTGGACTTGGGTCTCTCTCATTTGAGCCCACAAAACCATGAAATTCAGTCTATAAATACCAAGGCTTCACTTGAGAAAAAGGAAGAGAAGCAAAATACCCTGAGGTTTCCTTGGAACAAAACCCTGGACAAAACCTGAAGAGAAACCTGACAGAGGACTCAGAGCAGCCTCCAAACCCTGAAGGGCCTCACGTGTGCAACTCAATTTCAATCAAGCTCTCCAATCAGGTTTGCCCTATTCCCATTATTTTACGCCTTCAATTTGAATGTTTTAAATGTGTGATGTATTATGAATGGGTGAAACCTATGCCTTGAATGTTTAATCACATGATTTCTGAAGTGTATGCCACAGGGTTTGAGGTTTCTGAAACCATACTGTTATCCATGAAAAAAATGCTTATGGTGTTTCACTAACCCTTTTGTTGAGTTTTTGTGAGGGCTCACATGACTTTTGCAGGGATAACTTGCGTGGTTTCCCACTTTATTTGTGGGATAACCCCTGGAGGTTCATTCCGATTACCTGTACTAACCCACTTTCTTTGATGATGTTAGCTTGGAAGGATCTCAGGGTTTCCCATTCCTCTAATTGCTGTTACTTCGGATCTTTATCCGCGTGGTACTTTTACATTTTTCCCGCATTTTACTGCTTTCCTAGCTGGAAGACCTCGATAGGAGGCAATGTTTTTGTGTTTACTTTATGCAGGTTCCTTTGTCCAGGGTTAAGAGCTATGAGGTCTTATCCTCATTACCCTTTTGCATGCGCGTTCCTACAATGCAAACAAACCCTTCATTGATTTTTCTTCTCCATAACACACATTTACTCCTTCTACTACAGGCGAGTAAGTCTCCAAAGGTCGAGCATCCGGTAGATTGCGTAGTGACGTCGTTCGTCCAAAACCCAATCCACAACCCCGTAGTTAGCCGAACTACAGCTTGCTCTGATTCTCATTCCAGATGAGATACGTAGGCATAAGACGCGATGTCTTAGCGAGCACACATCCCCCAACCCATAGGTCAGCCGAGCTACGAAGACTCTGATTCTCATATTCAGATGAGATACGTATGCAGTGGATGCGACATCCGCGCGAGTCATTTTCATTTAACCCTTTTTTTTTGGTAAACAACACAAGATAAACTCACACCCTTTAGACGAAAACTACAAAAGTGGATCCCGTAGAGTACTACGGATGCGTAGGGGTGCTAATACCTTCCCTTCGCATAACCGACTCCCGAACCCAAGATTTGGTTGCGAGACCCCGTCTTGTCCTTTCCTTTTTCAGGTTTACTTCGAGCGTTTCCTTTCCCTCCTTTGGGATGAATAACGCACGGTGGCGACTCTTCTGTCTTTTTCTTTTGCCGGTTGTTTTTTTTTGCGCACTGTATTTTTCAGGTTGCGACAATAGGTTATCCCTTGGAGAAGTATATATTTAGGTCCTTTGATTTGTTGATAGATGATCCTCAAGAGATTGTTCTTTTAACATAACTTCTAACCTTTACATTATGCAATGCTAACTTCTAACTTCTACTTTTTTGCAAGTTAAAATACATGTCATTTAAATCCTTGCAACCTATCATTCATCATCATTATCACTATACCTCATCTTTACACATCCTTGTTATTACTTTATATTATCATCTAATATGAAAAAGAACAAACACATGATAAAGATGGAAAAGACCAAAAAGAGTAATCTTTGGGATTTAATAATGGACTTAGAAGATTTGTTAGTACCCTTGTATGGACTTAGACTTTTGTGATTGACCTATGCACAACTTGGAGTTTTTGAGTACTTGTAATCTTTCATTACAAGAATGGCTTTCGTTCATGGCACTACCCTAGGGAGACATGTTGATTCCATTATCCAATTGTTATCTTAGGATACAATACACATACAAGGCTTTCTCTTGGACTACCTTACAACGAGACCCTTTATTTCTTGCAATATCCCTTGTATTTTTCATGTATCCCTCTCCCCACTTTGTTGTACTTTTTTCCTTGCTTTCCTTTGTTTTGTTGTTGCTTGTTAGCCGACCTTAAGAGTTAGGATCGTCACCATATTTCACATTAAATAAAATAAACCCTTGATCCAACGTCAAGCGACCTTTTTTCAATCCAACTTAAAAGGTAATAAAATACGACTAGGATTCCGCACTTTGTGTAGTATTGCAATCCAAACCAACCACATCTTTTCACAAAAAACATAAAATCAACATCAACTCATCAAACTCATTTTTGCTCCTTAGGGCGTCACTCTAAAAACCCATTTTCAAGGTATAAAAACAATCAACACACAAACATTTTTTACCACGAACTACAAAGCTCTAACTTTCTTATTGCATGAATGAGGATACGTAGGCACGAGGTCCCAAATCCTTCGCGAGCACACTAATAAAAAACTCACTTCAACTCCGTAAACCTTTAAGCATATAAGCATTAAGATAACAATACCCATTCAAGTGAGAGATAATCTAGATGATTCCCATCAAGTACGATGGATGTGAGGGGGCTAATATCTTCCCCTTGCATAACTGACTTCCAAATCTGCTCATGGTTGGGATGTCCATTCTTTTGGGGTTTTCTCGATATTTCCTATTTTCTTTGGAATTAATAAAATCTGATGGTGACTCTGTATTTTTTACATAGCGACAAACATGTATGGAATGATGCTTGAAGATCCATGTAGGATGCAATTGTTGGGGATTTTTAGATGTGCATGTAGGAATGCAAATAACTTTTTTTTCATTTTTTATGAAGCTTCCCGTTTCGGCGGGAGGGCTATGCATGTATGCATATGCAATGCATGTGAGAATGCAAGCAAATAAATAGATTTTTGTAGGGATTTATCTTTGGTTGCCAATGATATTGGACTTTGAAGGGGGATTGATAGCTAAGAACTGTACTTGAAGGATAAATGACCATACGAGAACTAGTGAAAAGGAGTAAGTTATCAGACATGAATTTACTTTGTTTGATAGATTACTGGACAAGAAATAGTGTTTTGTTTTTGTTTTTTAGATAAGGACTACCTTTTAAAGTTGGCTACTAGACAAGAACTGGTTACGAAAGACTGACTACCAGAAGGGAACTGGTGTCAAAATATGTGACCAGACGAGAATAGGTTTGAAAGGCGGCCTACCATATAAGAACTGGTATTTGGTAAATAATTTTCCAGACGGGAACTGGACTTTGAAATGATTTACCTGACGGGAACTGGACTTTGGAAATAGTTTTCCAGATGGGAATTGGGCTTTAAAATAATTTTCCAGATGGGAACTGGGCTTTGAATTCCCAAGCGATGTTGGGCTCTGATGTCATATCTTGTTTTACAAGGTTTTCTAATGCCAAATTCATGCTATGGGGTTAGGCCTAATGAATGATATGATATGCTTGGCTTTATGCTTGAGCGAAGCGACATGACTAATGCATGAGGATGATTTATGCAATGATTTGAATAATTCCAAAAATGCCCCTGTGGTGGGTAATAGATGGAAGTGTTCTTTTGAAGTAAGGCGTCTTGTATCTCAAAAGGTTATTTAATGGGATAATAGCATGATTCCCCAACACTCATCTTGAACTCAGAGGTTGCTGACGTACTGTAGAGTTGGCTTGAGTAGCTTGAAAGCATGGAGAGGGCTTACCCTTCTGTAGCTTAATAGCATGATTCCCCAGAATTTAGAGTCAAGAAATGATTTTTCCTTGATCAACCGACTCTTGGAGTGGTTGGCTTCGATATGCCTTTGAGACGCCTTTCCCCGGTATGAGCGTTGAAGTGATTTAACTCATATTGATTGAGCTTTGGAAGTATTTTCCCTTAATCAACAGAACCTCTGGGTGAGCTGCCCCTGGTTGATATAACAACAACATTACAAAAATAGTAAGTCAATCACAATAGTAACCACAACTCAAAATGAAAAGCAACATTACAACTACAACACAACTCAAAATGAAAAAAACAATGTTACAATCCCAAACCAAAGAACATAATATTAGACACCATAACAATTAGCACAAGATCAACACAATCATGACACAAATCTTTATCGAAGTGTCGATATCATCAATGTAGCATTACGATAACGCGAAAATATATCAGATATTTGCCTTGATTTACACTCAAAGATCATACCATTTTAATTAATATCCCGATTATTGCTCAAGTATTCGAGTTATTTTTGCAGGTATTTAAATCTCCATGCATTAATGAGCAAAATGAAGAAAAGAAAGAAAAAGAAGAAGAAACAGATGAGAAAGCACAGGAAAAAGAAGAAAACCAGAATGCAAAATTTGTTGATGTGACGACCGTCACAGATTCATGACGACCGTCACGACCTAGCCTATGATGACCGTCACAGGCCTATGACGAGCGTCACACGGCCAGAATTTGCACTTTGAAACATTCAATCACAGGCACCCAAACGTGCCTAAATTCCCTCTAACAGCATGACTCCTCCGGATTCTTCATTCAAACCAAGTCTTCCTTAAATATCTCAACCATCAAGACCTAAAGGAGCACAATATAAAGGACCAAAGTGGGAAAAATTGAAAACTCCTACATTTACACTTATGCTCTGCAATTAATTTTTACAGCTTTCTAGCTTTTTAGTTATTTTCTTTTCAGCAACTTTGTTTCCGTTGCCTTAGATTTTGCCATTCTTTTTAGAATTACCTTTTTCCCTTTTCCTTTCCGTTTTCCAGTTAGCCATAGTAGTAGTTTCCTACACTGGGGAACTACTACACTTTATTTAATTTTAGTAAGCAATTTGTATTGAAGAAGCAGAAGCCTACCGACTTGTGGAGGACTGCTCAAGTACTCCGAGATTCGCTATACTCTGTTACTTTGATTGCCAGGTTTTTATTAAATTATTATTATTATTGCCCGATTATTATTATAATTATGTTTTCCGCAATGTTGATCTGTTTATGCTCTGTGTTTGCCTTATTTAACATGTCCGGCTAAATTACCAATATCGGTATGTAGCAATTTAATTTGATGGAATTTAATAATAATCGGTGAAAACTCTTTTTCTCAAACAATCTTTTAGGCCGAGGTTTTTAATTTAAATTTAATAACTTTATCACAAAAGTGTGAGAAGTTATTTAATACGATTTTGCCACGAGAGTGGGAAATTAACTAAGGTGAGAACCAACAATCGCGAGAGCGTGAGGCTCGAGCTGGATAGTAAAAATTAGGCATTGAGTTTAAAAATTGCGAGAGCACTTTAAAAGCAATTAGAACTTATTTATTTTCAAAAAGTAATTTTAACTTCAAATGGGACAGCGAGAGCGTACATTCTGACTTAAAGCTATGGGCCGAATTAACAATGACGAGAGTGTGAGATAGAGCTTTTTAAATAAATATTTTCTACTGAGATATTTGGCATTTAAACTATTCACCGGTGACTTATCGAATCCCTGACAATTACTGCGTTGCATACTGATTCCTTCAATCAATTATTTCTTAAAACTAAATTTCCCTTAGATTTACTATTCTGCCCCCGAACTTCTACTAATCAATTCCCTTAGCTAAACATAGTGACGTTAGTAACACTAGTTTGACCATAGGTCCCTGTGGGATCAATATCTTTTAAAACTAAAGCGATTGGACTATGCACTTGCAGTCAAGTACCCGATAGACTATATTTTATATAGTCACGACAAACATCAAGTTATTGGCGCCATTGCCGGGGACCTGTTTTAGTCGAATAGTGCGATTCTTTCGTTGCACGGTATAGACTAAGGTAAAAATAAAAACTAATCTACTCTCACTTATTTCCCTGATTGCATGCCAAGTACTCGCTCACAAGGCGATAACTTAGCACCACCAGTCCCTGAATTAGAGCGTTTCTTATACGTAAGACGCCGAATACACGAATATCAACAAAAGTACGATATTCCCGATATCTTCTCTCCTCCTAAACCAGAAGAAAAACCAAACATGGCTGAAGAAGGACCACAGAATTGTCCTCTTAAATTCTATGCTACCCTGTCTCAACAAAAACCTCACAACAGCATTGCTCCCCCCGCTATCAATTGAAACGATTTCGAGCTGAAACCCTCACTATTATCAGCCGTCCAACAACATCAATTTGCTGGAAATCCTACGGACGATCCTATTGAACACCTGACCAAGTTTGTGCAGTACGCAGATACTGTAAAGGCGAATGGTGTATCTCAAGATGCGATAAGATTGCGCCTCTTCCCTTTCTCACTAAGAGACAGAGCTTCGGCTTGGTTGCAATCCTTGCCCTCCAACTCCGTTACAACATGGGAAGAACTGAAAAACGTCTTCTTATCCTGATATTTTCCGCCAAGCAAAACTGCTATGCTGAGAGCTCAAATCAATGGATTCAGGCAAAAAAATGTGGAATCTCTCTACGAAGTGTGGGAGAGATACAAGGACATAATGAGGATATGTCCACATCACGGTCTCGAAGACTGGGTGATCATTCACACATTTTACAATGGGCTTATGTATAACACAAGACTTACAGTAGACGCTGCCGCGGGCGGTGCAGTTATGGATAAGCCATACAACGAAGCCTATCAACCCATTGAAAACATGGCCCAAAACCATTGCCAATGGGGAGGTGAACGAACTCCAGTGGAAAAGTCCCAGACTAAGGGTGGAATGTACGAAACCAGTAGCCTTGACCATGTTCATGCAAAGGTAGATGCCCTTGTTCAAAAATTAGATAACTTGACCGTACCACCCGCAGCCACCGTGGCTGTTGTAACTCCAAACTGTGAGTTATGTGGAAACCCTGGACACACTGCACAAGAATGTCAAATATTAGCAGGAGTCCCAACCAATCAAGTGAATTACACACAAGGAAATCCCTATTCGAATACCTACAACCCAGGTTGGGAAAACCATCCTAATTTCTCGTATAAGAATAACAATGCCCTGTATGCACCTGGCCAAGCACTAGCTGTTCCGCCTGGATATCAAAAGCCAGCTAATAATGCTCCTAACATGCCTAGGAAGTCAAATCTCGAATTAATGATGGAAAGCTTCATAGCTACCCAAGCTCAGATGAACAAAGACTTCTTGAACCAAAACATACATACTAGCGAGCAACTTAAATAACTAGCGAGCAAAGTAGACGCCTTAGCCACCCAAAATAAAATACTTGAAACACAAATTTCACAAGTGGCTCAACATCAAGCATCTACAGCCGCTCCAGCTGGAACATTTCCTGGACAGCCGCAACCGAATCCAAAAGGACATGCAAATGCCGTTATACTGAGGAGTGGAAAAGAAATAGACGGACCCGTAGATCCAAGACTCCAAAACCCTGCCATGTACCAAAAACCAGATAAAACCTCAACTGAGCAGGTGAATGAACCAAAGGAAACAAAAGATAATACCCAAGAGGCCGAAGAGAAAGAAAAACCTTATGTGCCTCCACCTCCTTATAAACCACCCATTCCGTATCCTTAAAGACTCAAAAGTTCTAAAACTGCGAGTCAATTTAGGAAATTTGTTGAACTTCTGAAGCAACTAAACATTACGATACCCTTTACAGAAGCCATCACACAAATGCCCTCCTATGCTAAATTTCTTAAGGAAATCCTATCCAATAAGAAAAAGATTGAGGATGACGAAACAGTTACACTTACTGCAGAGTGTAGCGCAATAATCCAGAATAACATGCCTCCCAAACTAAAAGACCCAGGTAGTTTCTCCATACCCTGTGTCATAGGAAAATTCGTCATAGACAAAGCTCTATGTGATCTAGGAGCCAGCATTAGGGTAATTCCCTTAACCATTTTTAAAAGGCTCAGTATGGGAGAATTAAGACCGACCAAGATGTCTGTTCAATTAGCTGACCGCTCAATCAAATATACTGTCGGTATACTAGAAAATGTCCCAGTACGTGTAAAACAATTTTACATTCCTACAGACTTCATAATCATGGACATCAAAGAAGATTCCAGTACACCTATCATATTAGGAAGGCCATTCTTGGCTACCGCCGAAGCTATAATAGACGTAAAGAGAGGTAAGCTGACATTCGAAGTTGGAGAGGAAAAGGTTGAATTCATCTTGACTTAATTCTTACAAGCGCCAGCTATAGACGACACCTGCTATCTGCTTGATGTCATAGACGAGTGCGTGAGAGAGATGGAGATGCAAGAAACCACATACTCTGATATAATGAAAATCCAAATCCCTCCAATCTTTGAAGACGATAATTGGCATGAACCATACCAAAACGAAAGTCTAAGCGAATGCTTAGCACTTACACCCAACCACATGCCATGCCCAAAGAAACCTGACTTGGAATTAAAAGCACTACCAAAGAACCTAAGATATGAATTCCTAGACACTAAACTGAAAAAGACTAGTAATAGTCAACACTAACTTGGGACATATGGAAACTGAGAAATTACTGTAGGAGAATAGCCATCAAAGGCGCAGCGGAATTTAAAAATTTCTCCATTTAGTGATCCTTACGAATGGGCATGATCAGTGATAGAATCGTTACCTCTTGTGGCGATTCAAACCTTTGGTGCAGATCTATGATAATGATCAAAACCTTTGATACAGATCCACGGGGCGATCACGAACGTTGAACGATGACAACGTCTCTATTCAGTCCACACGAACGGATTCCTTCAATCGCAGTGCTAGCTGTTATGAATGAAGGCTTTGAGTGAGAGAAAGAGGGAAACAAAATTCCAAGTCTCTACTTGAATTTCTGTCTGAGTGGATTGGAGTGACAATGCTTCTACCCAAGGGGTTCTATTTATAGAATCACTTGTGTGGGCTTCAAGCTAAAAAGCCCACTTAAGTGTATTTTGGCCCATATCTTATAATATGCCCAAAATCACTTAAGTATTTGGTACCTTACCATATTTCGTCTCCCACTTAAGTGCACCGTACCTTACGGTGTTCCTTAGTTACTCTATCTCTCATCAATCCGTCCTTTGTGTGTGACCCTATAGGTTTTCGCGGCGTTGGAAATTATATTAAATCACGCATTTAACATAATAAACAGTGAGCGGTATCTAGCAACACATCACTGCTACCCAAGTCACGAAAATGTCATGTGATCTGACAAAACCTCCTGTGATAATAATTACGTGTATAATTACCCCTTTTCCCTTATGTCTATATTGAACACAAGGTATAGATCGTGTCACCCTTGTCCAGTTCAATATTGGGCCCATAGACATTTATCCTGTTACGCAGGATTGGCAAATTCCATCTAGGACACTCATGTCCCTCAGCATGCTTCGTAGAGTACCCATCAACTGTCTTTATGGTTATCCAGTTACGGACAACGTTGGATCAGCAACAAAGCACTCGACTCTACATCTAGGATCCATAGTGGTTTCAGGTCGAAGAGTGGTATACACTATTATCACCATGAGAATAACTTATGACACTTTGCATAACTTTCTATATAGTATTCTCATAGCGGGTCAATCCGGTATAAATATTACTCCTAATATTCATACCTATGTTTAAGACTTGATAACTCTTTATCCATGATCCATGAGATGTGATCATCAGTCTACAAACATAATAGTCTTAATGCTTTAATGTTATCCCACTTCACATTAAAGCTCGACTACGGATACTTTAAGAATAGTGTCCTTATGTTTAATGTGTTCTCATGATTAAGTCACACTTAATACATTAAACGGACTATCTATTCCAGGGACTTTATTAATCAACCATAATAAAGAAAATGCCTTTTATTATTAATAAATAATTCGATACAAGTACCAAAAGTATTGGCCTCTAGGGCTTACACAAACAATCTCCCACTAGCACTAGAGCCAATCAGGCATACCCCATATGCCCATTGATCTAGTATGGCCATCATGCTTCTGCTGCGCAAGAGGCTTTGTCAGTGGGTCAACTATATTGTCAAGTGTAGGTACTTTACATATTTTCGCACAACGCCTAAGTATGTGTTTGGATCGTTGGTGAGATCTAGGCTCCTTAGCTTGTGCGATAACACCATTGTTATCATAATAGAGACCAATGGGATCCACAATGCTAGGGACTATGCCAAGTTTATTGATCCAAACAGCTTCCTTTGCTGCACTTAAGGCAGCAATATACTCGGCCTCAATTGTAGAATCAGCAACTGCATCTTGCGTTGAACTTTTCAAGCTCATAGTGCCACCATTTAAGCAAAACACATAACCAGATTGGAATCATTCATATTAAAGCGTCTCAACACTTTGTCTATGTATGTACTCTGACTTAGGCCAAGCAGTTTTGTGATCTATCTCTATAGATTCTGATTCCTAATATATAAGCTGCTTCACCTAGGTCCTTCATAGAAAAGCATTTCCCCAACCAAGACTTTACTTGTTGCAGGGTAGGGATATCGATTCCAATGAGTAATATGTCATCTATATATAATACCAGGAATACGATCATGCTCCCACTAACCTTCTTGTAGACACAAGGCTCATCTTCGTTTTTGATGAATCCATACAGTTTTACTGTTTCATCAGAACGAAGATTCCATGAGTAGGTCATAGGCTCATCTTGATCCATGAGTAATACATCACCTTGATCAGATATCCATATATCTCAGGTAGGTGACGTATCCTGCCTGACCTACGTTGGTCTTGTTCTACTTGAGCAGGTTGCTCTTACACAACTACTTGTGTTTCCTGCTCTAATTCCTCCATAGGTGTATCGATGCTTTGTGATTCTTGAATTTCTTCAAGCTCTAGTTTCCTCCCACTGGTTCCTTTGGAATTAAAATCCTTTTCTAGGAAAACTCCAGTTTGAGCGACAAACACTTTGCCCTCCGAAGGATTGTAGAAGTAATATCCTCTTGTTTCTTTAGGATACCCCCACAAATAAGCATTGGTCAGATTTGGGCTTAAGCTTAGTTGAAATTTGTCGTTTCACATAAACTTCGCAACCCCAAATCTTTATGTAAGACATATGTGGTCTCTTACCACTCCATATCTCATATGGTGTCTTTTCAACCTTTTGGGTGGAACACGGTTAAGTGTGTAAGCTGATGTCAATGGTGTATGTCCTCAAAAGGAGTTTGGAAGATTGGTGTGACTCATCATGGATCGGACCATGTCCAACAGGATTCGATTTCTTCTCTCAGATACACCCTTCCATTGGGATGTTCCAGGAGGAGTAAGTTGGGATAGGATCCCACACTCTTTCAGATGGTCATCAAACTCTAGGATTAAATACTCATCACTTCGATCTGATCGAAGAGTTTTAATATTCTTACCTAGTTGGTTTTAACTCGTTAGGTTTCACCCTTTTGTATTAATGTTATTAATAGGCATTTCAAGATCAAGGACATATAGTCCATTGTTCATTTGTGCAGTAGCATAGAATATATCATTCAAATAAATTGAGCAACAATTGTTCTTTATTATAAATGAAAAACCAAACTTGTCCAAACAAGCAATGGAAATAATATTCCTGCTAATTGCAGGTACATAATAACAGTTCTCTAACTGAATTATTAAACCACTAGGTAAAGTCAATACAAAAGTTCCTACGGCTAAAGCAGCAACCTTTGCTCCATAGCCAACTCGTAGGTCGACTTCACCTTTTGCCAAATCTCTACTCTTTTTAGTTCCTGCACATTTGTACAAATGTGAGAACTGCATCCAGTATCTAATACCCATGATGCAGAAGTAGATAAATTAATAACAAAAATAACTGAAGTTGAAGTCTCTACTCCATTCTTCTTATCTTCCAGGTACTTTGGGCAGTTCCTCTTCCAGTGTCCGGTCTTACCGCAATGGAAGCAGGTGCCTTCTTTTGCTATGCCTCCACTAGGCTTCAAAGCAGCAGTGGGTCTGGGATTGGCAACTTCCTTTCCCTTTCCCTTATCACTCTGCTTAGTGGGCCTTTTGTTTTGTCTCTTTCCATTTCCGATCATCAGAATGGACTTCCCTTTTGACTTCAGATTCTGCTCGGCAGTTCTTAACATGGCGAGCAGTTCAGGAAGAGATTTGTCCATATCAATCATATTGAAATTTAGGACAAATTGACTGAAACTATCTGGCAACGATTGCAAGATCAAATCAGTTGCAAGTTCCCTTTCGAGGGGAAAACCCAATCTCTCAAGGTTTTCCACATACCCAATCATCTTGAGTACATGGGGACCCACAGGGGCTCCCTTAGCTAACTTGCTTTGAAAAAGGGCTTTTGAAACTTCAAACCGCAACATTTCAAAGATGCATGGTAGCAATCTTCTCCGATTTTATAGACGACATCACGGAAGTCTTTATGGATGATTTTTCTGTTTGTGGGCAGAGTTTTGAAGGATGTCTATCAAACCTTGAAATGGTACTCGAAAGATGCGTGAAAGTAAACCTCATTTTAAACTGGGAGAAATGCCATTTCATGGTTCAACAAGGAATCATGTTAGGTCACGTGGTATCTGACAGAGGAATTGAAGTAGACAAAGCTAAGATCGAAATCATAGAGAACCTTCAACCTCTGAAAACCGTACAAGAAATAAGAAGCTTTCTAGGACACGCCGGTTTCTACCGACGTTTCATTAAAGATTTCTCGAAAATTACCAAGCCACTTACAGGTTTATTAATGAAAGACGTTGAGTTCATATTTGATGAAAAATGCTTAACGACGTTCAACCAACTAAAAACATCCTTAATCACCGCACCCATAATGCAACCACTTGACTGGAGACTACCTTTTGAAATCATGTGCGATGCGAGTGATTACGCAGTAGGCGCAGTACTAGGACAAAGAAAGGATAAGAAGCTTCATGCTATTTACTATGCAAGTAGAACACTAGATCCAGCCCAAATGAACTACGCCACCACTGAAAAAGAACTTCTAGCCGTCGTGTTCGCTTTGGACAAACTCCGTTCCTACCTAGTAGGAGCGAAAATTATCATCTATACCGACCACGCCGCTATTAGATATCTGTTAAGTAAGAAGGATGCCAAACCAAGACTTTTAAGATGGATCATGCTCTTACAAGAGTTTGACTTAGAGATAAAAGATAAGAAAGGTACTGAAAACGTAGTAGCAAACCACTTATCACGAATCGAAGGGAATAAACCTGAACAAATTCCAATTAATGATGATTTCCCTTACGAACGACTCATAGCCCAAATGGAAAGCGATATGTCTGAACTAACATTAAACGATACAGAAATAGAAGAATCCGTGGAATAAATACATGCGAATGCAACGCTGCCATGGTATGCTGACTTTGTCAACTACCTAGATGTCAGAGTACTTCCACCGGACCTATCTTACCAACAAAAGAAGAAATTCTTTCACGATCTAAAACAATACTACTGGGATGAACCTCTACTTTTCAAAAGAGGTACCGAAGGTATTTTCCATTGATGTGTTCCTGAGGATGAAATAGATGATATAATCTCTCATTGCCATTCCGCTCCCTATGGAGGGCATGCAAGTACCTCAAAGACCTGTACTAAGATCCTGCAATCAGGCCTCTTTTGGACTACTCTATGGAAAGACGTCCATAATGCAGTTATAAAATGCGACCGGTGCCAACGCACTGTCAACATCTCAAGACGCGACGAAATGCCACAAACGGGAATCTTAGAAGTCGAAGTCTTCGATGTAGGGATTGACTTCATGGGACCATTCCCATCTTCTTTTGGTAATAAGTACATACTCGTTGCTGTCGATTATGTTTGAAAATAGATCGAGGCTGTAGCTTCTCCGACAAATGACACACGAGTAGTGATTAAGTTATTCAAGAACATCATCTTTCCTAGATTCGGTGTGCCAAAACTAGTAGTTAGTGACGGTGGCTCCCACTTCATATTGAATATCTTTGGAAAACTTCTTCTGAAGTATGGAGTCCGACACCGTGTAGCAAAACCGTATCATCCACAAACTAGCGGGCAAGTCGAAGTCTCGAGTCGAGAAATCAAACAAATTCTAGAGAAGACTGTAGGAATATCCAGAAAAGACTGGTCATCCAAACTAAACGAAGCTCTGTGGGCCTACAGGACGGCTTACAAAACCCCGATAGGAACCACACCCTTTAAACTAGTCTATGGTAAATCATGTCACCTCCTTGTGGAATTAGAACATAAAGCATATTGGGAAATTAAGACCCTAAATATAAACTATACTTCCGCAGGCGAGAAACGGATTATGGACATCCACGAATTAGAAGAGCTAAGACTGGACGCCTATGAGAATGCCAGGATATACAAAGAGCGAACCAAAAGATGGCATGACAAACGCATTTCCAGGAAGGAGTTTAATGTGGGCGACATAGTGCTATTATTCAATTCAAGACTTAAACTTTTTCCAGGAAAACTCAAATCTAGGTGGTCCGGCCCTTTCGAGATCACCAAAGTCCTCAAAAGCGGTGCGATAGAAATAAAAGGTAGGAATAGTGAACCTTTTATAGTAAACGGGCAGCGATTAAAGCACTATCATAATATTGGAAATAAAGACTATTCGAACAGTTTCAGACTCATAGAGCTGCCCGCTCAACCCCAAACCTAGTACACCGCGATGCTACTGTCGAACTTATGACATTAAACAAAGTGCTTAGTGGGAGACAACCCACCTTTTTTTTCTTTATTTTGTTATCTTTGTTACAAACTATTTTCCTTCTTTGCTTTTCTTCTTTATCTTTTGCTCCCCTCTTCTTGATTCTTTGTAGTCATTCTTGTTGCTTCTAGTAACTAACTTAGACATATTGGATACTGATAAACAGGAAAATTACTAACTAGTTAGTTAATTACTTTCATCATGCAACAAATAGAGACAGTTTTCAGAGGCAGAGTTCAAAGAAGGCGGTATGATTATCTAGCTCGGAAGGATATGGCATTGACCATATATTATGATGGACCTACCATGGATAAACTAGGCATCCGAGATAACATCCTATTTATGCTTAACCAGCTTAGGTGGGAGAACGCAGCCATTAAGAGACGGTTTGTCACGTACCGTGAACTAACCTTAGAATTCCTTAGCTCCCTTGTATACAACCCCGAACATGGTTACAGATTTAACAAAGGGTTGATATCCTTTAGGATGTTTAGCATGGACTTCACCTATAGCCGTCGAGACCTTGCTGACCTCCTAGGATTCCCTAGTGGCCCTTTCGTTTTTACTACCCGCCAGGAGGAACTAATCGATGACATCGACTTAGATGACTTTTGGGGTAACTTAACTGGAGAATCCAACCCTAACCCGAATGAGATGCACTCACAAAATATCCATAACCCTGCTATCCGATACTTTCATAAAATACTAGCCCACACGTTATTTGGTAAGGAAGAGAATAACACCATAGTGTCCCGTGATGAACTTTTCATCTTGCTATGTGTCGATCAAGGTCGACATGTCAATATCGTAACATTCATGATGGAAAGATTTGTTCACCTTGCTAAGAACAACCGTACCCCAATAATAATAGGTGGCCTAGTAACCATGATAGCAGACGCCATCGGACTTAGACGCCCACTTTATGAGCTTGTACCATTTGGAAACATCCGACCCATGGATATCAAATTTTGCTTTAACTGCAGAATCATAGGAAACCTTGGGACGAATACCTTTGATTATTTAATCAATAACGAAGTGGTCCGACTATTTACCTTGCCTAACCATGAAAGAACGAGTGCTCACAACCGCAATAACTGGCTTTATGACTTAGATGAACACCCTATTGATCCACCTTCACCTCTAGAGACACCGCCTAAATATGAGTATATCAATGACCCTATCCATATGGAAGAATCTGACCCTGAAACACCTCCCAACTATTATAACATTGATGAACCGGTTCCTCCATCATATGCTGATAATCATGCCATGCTTCTTACCCGTTTGAATGATTTCCAAGCTAACATCACAATTGTGAAAGAAGAGATAAAGATCATGCGTCTTGATATCTTAGGCCTGATGGATATAGCCGTCGAGCTGTTTCATCACCTGAACGAAGATGTAGTTGCATTGGGACAAAACCGTGGCTAATACTACTGACCACTGATTTCTCATACTCGCACTAAGCAATGAGGACACTGCTTTGTTTTGTGTGGGGAGGGAGCACATTTATTTTATTACCTTACTACTTTTGTTTGCTATGTTATCGTTACTATTTTTTTTCCTATGTTACATTTAATTTCAATCTATTAATTCAATTGATATTCATTTATTTCCGCTTATTCATTTATTTATTTATCTTTGCATCTATGCTTTTAAATTCAATTGCTTAGTTATCATATTATGTTGTTATCATATGCTGCTGCAACCTGTGATGAGAAAATTGAAAATCAGCGTGTGACGACCGTCACATATAATGTGACGCTCATCTCACAGACGTGACGACCGTCACGGATCTGCCACGATCGTCACACGACATACAAATGACCGTTACGAGCATCTGACCGTTACGCATCCGTTGCGCGTGATGACCGTCACACCCCTGTGACGACCGTCACGAACTCCAGAGAGCTCTCCTATAAATGGAGGCGCTTTTCCTCTCTTCTTCCTCATCAATCACCACTCTCATACCATTTTGCTCTCCATTATTCAATTCGTTACATTTTTTTTTCAAGCGTGTAACTCACAAATATTCCATCTCACCCACCAACACCAAAAGTTTCCTACACCTTATCAATGGCCCGTCAAGAAAGAGCCGCTCCCGACCTTTCAACCGTCGTATTCCGAAATGGAGAAGCCGGCGAACGCCAAAGAGAAAACTAACTCAAGTTCTACCAACGCTCCGTTCAAGCTACGAGGTATGTTGATCATGAATGCCTGACGTAGCTAAGACTTTTGGAGGGCAAGGATTGGATGCTGACAAACTCCAGCTTGATGCAACTGTGTACCACACTGCAGCCAACCTACGAAGCGTTGACCCTGGAGTTTCTGAGTTCCTACTCCTATATTACACCCCCTGGCGCTACTCAATATCTCATCGGAGTCGCCATATTTAGAATGTTCGGCATCGAGTATTCCCTAAATCAAACCCAGATAGCGCGAATGCTTGGTTTTCGACATGGAGAAGGAATTCACTGCTGCATCCCTGACGGATGGTCAGAGATAACATTTCCAGTTTGGCACAACCTCACCAACATGAACGCCACGAGCTGGGATACGCTTAACACAACATATATTCACAACCCAACCATTAGATACTTCCACCGAGTCCTGGGGCACACAGTTTTTGGAAGAGTCAGCAATCATAAGGTAAACTCCAAGGAACTTTTCCTTCTTCACTGTGTGTTTGCCCAAATTGCATTCAATGTCACTCCTTTCCTAGTAGCCAACATCCAGGCTGCGTGCATGAGAGGCAGCCAAACATTTTGTTTTGGGGGAATCATGACCTCCATAGCACTAGGCTTGAATTTGGGAGATAGGCTAGCCAACTTACCAGCCTTGCAGGCAGAATCCCTCGACATCGACTACTGCCGTGCTTCACACTTGATCAAAGCAAGAGATAACCGGAAGTACCATCCTGTTGTCAGAAACAAGGTAGTTCGGAGCATCATCATGCCCAACAGGAAGCGCACAGATCCGAGAGATATGGCAAATTGGATTTTTGATCTGGATGCCCCCGAGGCAAATGATGGAAATCCTGGTAATGGTGCAGATGAAGTCGAAGAGGAGCTTGACCGAGGCATGCCTCAACCATCTCAAGAGCACGCTGCAGAGACTTCTTCCCGAGGGCAGCATAGAAGCCAACGAGGAACTGCCTCCATGAAAAACATCTATGCTGAGATGCCGTGACACAACCAAAGAATGGAAGACCGCCAAACGGATATGATGCAAGCGATCCAGCAAATACAACGGGATCAACACGATTATGCAAACTGGCATGATCAGAGGATGACGGAGCTTTCAGACCAGATGAGTGCCCTGACTTATTGCGTAGATGCCATCCAGGAGTACACTCAGCATGTAGGATTGGATCCTACCCAGCGAGGGAGAGGTGAGCGCACAAGATCAAGAGCTAGAGCTCGCAGAAGCCAACAACGTAACGACGAGTAGTGACATTTGTTTCTTTTTTTTGTACACTGTCGCATTGAGGATAATGCATTGATTAAATGTGGGAGGAAATCCTTATCACTCCTCTACTTGTTTCTATTGCTAATAGTTTTCAGCCAATACATAAATTTTTGTTTGTCCTTTTCAATCATTTATACATATTTTGGCATAACTAAAAAAAATATTTTCCTTAAGATTAAATGCATACCCTACGAGTATATAGGTTGTCTTGCAGAGGTTTTGTTAGGAAAACTGAGAAAGATCTAACAAGATTGATACCGCCCGGACACCCTAGATCCCTCACTTCTACGAGATCAGTTGGAATAACCATTATACCGACACCTTAAGTCTCCATTCTAGATTAACCCCTAGTAGTTTATACTAGCAGTCAACACCGTCTCAAGCGCAAACCACGTGGAGAGCCGATGAATATAAGTGTTTGATGCTTACAAATTAAGAAATTCATTCATACTGTTGCTATCAAGAAATTGATAAACGAACCATATAAAAGGTTGCAAAGATACACAAAAAGAAAGAACAGAAACCCCAGTTGGTTGGTCCAGAGGTACCTGGTACTGGACTCGGTAGGGCGAACTATGGTTCGATCCCCCACAACCTTCAAAAAGGGGATATATAAAGGGGTACCGCACTAGTGTACCAGACCCCCTACTGAGAAAAGGATCAAAGTCACTAACCAGCTACTTCACTAAGTGTGTGCGAAGGCAAAGGGCTTAATGTGATTGCGCTAGAATGAAACTGGGTGAAATAGAAACGAGAGACACTAGGTTAAGCTATAATAGCATGATTCGAACTGGCTTGTACAAAGGAGAGATCTACGCTAATGCTTAACGCTCGTGTCGTCACAGTATCTTTGGTGTTTTTCTTGAATATCGGTCATCCTAACAATCCACCTGACAACCACGTACGAATGTGTAATGTATTCGCGTTTAACTTTGTTTTCAAAATTGTGTTTTCTTGAAGACAAGCAAAGATTCAAGTTTAGGGAGTTTGATAACGCGAAAACACATCGGATATTTGCCTTGATTTACACTCAAAGATCATACCATCTTAATTAATATCCCGATTATTGCGCAAGTATTCGAGTTGTTTTTGCAGGTATTTAAATCTCCATGCATTAATGAGCAAAATGAAGAAAAGGAAGAAAAAGAAGAAGAAACAGATGAGAAAGCACAGGAAAAAACAGAAAACCAGAATGAAAAATTTGTTAATGTGACGACCGTCACAGATTCATGACGACCGTCACGACCCAGCCTGTGACGACCGTCACAGGCCCATGACGAGCGTCACACGGCCAGAATTTGCGCTTTGAAACAGTCAATCACAGGCACCCAAACGTGCCTAAATTCCCTCCAATAACATGACTCCCCCGGATTCCTCATTCAAACCAAGTCTTCCTTAAATAGCTCAACCATCAAGACCTATAGGAGCACTATATAAAGGACCAAAGTGGGAAAAATTGAAAACGCCTACATTTACACTTATGCTTTGCAATTAATTTTTACAGCTTTCTAGCTTTTTAGTTATTTTCTTTTCAGCAAATGTTGTTTCCGTTGCCTTAGATTTTGCCATTCTTTTTAGAATTTCCCTTTTCCCTTTTCCTTTCCGTTTTCCAGTTAGCCATAGTAGTAGTTTCCTACACTGGGGAACTACTACACTTTATTTAATTTTAGTAAGCAATTTGTATTGAAGAAGCAGAAGCCTACCGACTTGTGGAGGACTGCTCAAGAACTCCGAGATTCGATATACTCTATTACTTCGATTGCCAGGTTTTAATTAAATTATTATTATTATTGCCCGATTATTATTATAATTATGTTTGCCGCAATGTTGATCTGTTTATGCTCTGTGTTTGCCTTATTTAACATGTCCAGCTAAATTACTGGTATCGGTATGTAACAATTTAATTTGATGGGATTTAATAATAATCGGTAAAAACTCTTTTTCTCATACAATCTTTTAGGCCGAGGTTTTTAATTTAAATTTAGTTAACTTTATCACAAAAGCGTGAGAAGCTATTTAATACGATTTTGCCATGAGAGTGGGAAATTAACTAAGGTGAGAACCAACAATCGCGAGAGCGTGAGGCTCGAGCTGGATAGTAAAAATTAGGCATTGAGTTTAAAAACAACGAGAGCACTTTAAAAGCAATTAGAACTTATTTATTTTAAAAAAGTAATTTTAACTTCAAATGGGATAGCGAGAGCGTACATTCTGACTTAAAGCTATGGGCCGAATCAACAATCACGAGAGTGTGAGATAGAGCTTTTTAAATAAATATTTTCTACTGAGAGATATTTGGCATTTAAACTATTCACCGGTGACTTATCGAATCCCTGACAATTAATGCGTTGCATACTGATTCCTTCCATCAATTATTTCTTAAAACTAAATTTCCCTTAGATTTACTATTCTGCCTCCGAACTTATATTAATCAATTCCTTTAGCTAAACATAGTGACGTTAGTAACACTAGTTTGACCATAGGTCCCCGTGGGATCGATATCTTTTAAAACTAAAGTGATTGGACTGTGCACTTGCAGTTAAGTACCCGATAAACTATATTTTATATATAGTCACGACAAGCATCACATTAGCAAAATTCCTTGCACAAAGTAGCATTAGAAAAACCAAATATGATATCATTAACATAAACTTAAACAACAAGAATATCATTTTTGAATGACTTACAGAAAAGAGTTGCATCAACCTTCCCTCTGGTGAAATTATTTTCTAAAAGAAAATCGCTTAGTCTTTCATACCATGCTCTAGGAGCTTGTTTCAGACCACACAATGATTTCTTAAGATTTGAAGTTTTGGTATGTAGATCTCGAATGGCGTACACGATGTCATGGCACCAAGGTCAACACATTGTCACACCACAAAAAATATTAGGATTTAAATAAAAGCACATAAGTGTAATACCCCAAAATTTACCCTTCATTTTTTCCCTGGAAGCATGGGATTACGTTTTACATTTCATTAGCATCATACTAGGTCATACACATTGCATACTGCATTAGTGACATGGAAATCAGGTTTTGATTGATCACTCCTTAACAGAAGGAGCCCACACAAAGAAAGATTGAGAATTGAACTTCATTTTCTAAGTATACAAGTCTCAAGGGTCTCAGGGGGGTCCAAGTATCTTATTATGGTCCTCAGCTCATTAGTGAAGGATTCAAAGCTATCAGAGTGTTCATTTGGATTTAATCAGAAATTAGGGTTTCATGGCTACCTGCAACAGGAAATGTTTGGTTGGAAGTAGAGTATATCATCCATGTCATGATTAGAGAGGCATCTTGGCCTAGGAAGATTCACAATTATCTCAGAAAGATCCATTGGCAATCAGTGCAATCAGTTCCTGATCATTTTGCCCTAAAACTAGGGTTTGGTATAAAATCAGTTTATTTCTGATTCTTTGGGTGAAACTCTTTTCCATGGCCCTCCATATGTCCACAAGGGTCTACATACAAAAAATCAGCTCTTTATTTGAGCTAGAAGTGCTTCAATTGATCAATGGAATCAGGAATCAGACAGTTTGGGAAAAGTCAACTGTGGGGCCAGAAAAGTCAACTCCTGACATTTTGAGAGTGGAATCTCAAAATCCATGCCTAGGGGATCCTACATGTGAAATTTGATCTAGGTTGGATCATGGATTCATCATTTAATCAGGAATTGGAAAAGTTACTTAATTTGGAAATGGTTGACTTTCCATTTAGGGCAAGTTTTCATGATTGTTGCACTCACTTAAAGCCCATTTTGCATCAAGATAAAAAGCTCCATTTGAAAATTTTCCAACATGAAAGTTGTTCCTCTTGTTCCAAGCTTTCTAGATATATAAAGTTTGCTCCATTTGGATTAGAATTGAGAAAGTTATGCTTAGTTAAAGTGAGACATATTTTAAGGACACTTAGAAAAATTTCTAAGTCCAAAATCTTCAAAATTTGTCAAGACTTCTTGGCCAGTTTTCTTGCGCTTCAAGGCATTATTTGAAAATACTTTCTTCATAACAATTGTACCTTGCCATGTCCTCTTTCACATCCTTTTGGAATCATCTCATTTGGATCCATGGTTTGAGAGATACATTCATTTAAAGTGGGCACCATGACTTGATTTTCTAGGCAGATTTTGGGCCTGGCTGTCCCAATCAGATTTTCTAAGCATGCTGCACAAACCGGTCACGTTTTTTTACCTCTTTTGGCCATGCATTGGACATCCATTCACTTAAGTTTGGCCCAAAATAACAACATTTTACACCTCACTTCACACTTTTATTCTTATGGATAAATCACTTATTAAAAAGCCCATGAGAACACCTAATCCACCCTATTTAAGAAGCTGAAACCCTAACCCTAAAGGAGCATTGGAATTTCGTGGCAAGGAGGAAAAGCTTCATCACATATCAGATTCCATTCCACTTCTATTTTCCATTAGGTAATCATCCCTTCCATGACCATGTTTTGATATATCTACGCTTGCTTACCATGTTCATCACCATTAATCCTTCCATTTTCATATTTCTTTTTCTTATTTAAAATATTTTCTTCGTTCATAAAATTACCAAAAAATATTTTTCACTTTTCTTAACGTTTTATTTAATTTTATATAATTTTTATTTTCGTATTTTTTTAATATTAATATTTTATTTTAATTATTTATTTTAAATGGTCCATTTTAACACACTTTTTTTATTGATTTTATTTTTATGACTTAAAATTATTGTTAGCATTTGATTTTTGGGATGAAGGTTGACCACTGTCTCATGGTCAACCTGACATTTTCTTGGAATTTTATTTCACATTTTCATTTTATTTTGGATTTATTTTTGACCTAGTTTGGTTGGTTGACTTTTAATTTCACTTTTGTTTTATTTTAATTAATTCACGTGCCAATTTTCATTATTTTAAAAATATTTTTGGAGGGTGTTGATGTCCTGACCCCATCTTATTTAGTTTAAGTTTTCATAATTTTCTTGATTAATTTACTATTTATTCTTGATTTATTTCTAACCTAGTCTCATTAATTGACTTTTGGTTTGACTTCTGTTTTATTTTAATTAATTCACGTGCCAATTTTCGTTATTTTTAAAATCCATTTGGGGGATGATGATGTCCTGACCCCATCTTATTTATTTTAGTTTTTCATATTTTTCTTGATTAATTTACTATTTATTCTTGATTTATTTCTAACCTAGTCTCATTAATTGACTTTTGGTTTGACCTCTGTTTTACTTTAATTAATTTATGTACCAATTTTCGTTATTTTTAAAATCTTTTTGGGGGATGATGATTTCCTGACCCCACCTTATTTAGTTTAATTTTTCATGATTTTATTAATTAACTTACTATTTATTCTTGATTTATTTCTAACCTAGTCTTATTAATTGACTTTTGGTTTGACCTATGTTTTGTTTTAATTAATTCACGTGCCAATTTTCATTATTTTTAAAATCTTTTTGGGGGATAATGATGTCCTGACCCCACCTTATTTAGTTTAATTTTTAATAATTTTCTTGATTAATTTACTATTTATTCTTGATTTATTTCTAACCTAGTCTTATTAATTGACTTTTGGTTTGACCTATGTTTAATTTTAATTAATTCACGTGCCAATTTTCATTAATTTTAAATTCTTTTTGGGGGATGATGATGTCCTGACCCCAATTTATTTAGTTTAATTTTTCATAATTTTCTTGATGAATTTGCTATTTATTTGTTATTTTTTAAGTTGACTTGAATTTTCAGTTGACTTCTTTATGATCGATGTTTGACTTAGGGATTGCTTATGGCAATTGAAGAGATCTTTTGATCCTCCCTCGTTCATCTCATATGCCATGTATTATATTCCTTTTACCTTGATTTTATTTGGTCCTTACCTCATTTCCTGATTAAATTATTCAGTGGACCCTTCGTATGCATATTTTCATCTGTTTGATTCATCTGTTATCTTTTACACTTTTTCTCTCATTCATGCTTTCTATTGCTTGATTATTTAACATGTTCGTACTCCCATGCATTACTTAAATGCTCCATTATTTGATTCTTTGGTTTGATTATATATTGTTTATTTATCCGATCTGATTGATAACTGTTGCCTACTTGTATGATGTATGAGGCATATATTCTTATTGTTTGTTTGCCATGAACAATCCCCATTCATAACAAATGTACCCCTCTCCCATAAAGTGTATAATATTTATTTCTTTATTTCTTTAGCCACCTGTTAATACAAGAATTAAAACGAACATCCGATAACCATTTTAAAATAAGATCAAAAGCTCGATCCAACGTCGAGTAATCATTTTCAAAACTTAACAAAACCAACATGCATTCATCCATCCTCTTGTAAGTCGATTGCCTCAGGCATCACCATCTACCTGTAAGTCGATTGCCTCCGGTATCGCCATCTACCCTTATCTGTAACTCTTCTCCGCGCTCCATCCGTCGACTCTTGTTCCGTTTAGGTAGCACCCATTAGGTAGAACCCTTTGTATGATAACATAGGTAGAATTCCCATATTCTTTGCATGCTAACATTAGGTAGATGTTCCCCTTTATAAATCCTAGCACATAGGTACATATTGCATGACAACTCTAGAGTAGAGCTTCCCCATTTTTAGACCTTCCGTGCGTCTCCGATCTTGTGGCATGTCAGTCCGTTCTATTGCAAAGAGGTAACTGCCCAAGACTCGATTCAGCGAGCTACGACACCTACTGCTAGGACGTTGAACATACTTCCCACCCTCCTTTGACATAGCTGGTGTCCTCTTTTGTAAGTCCATGTTCAGATGGCAATCCTTAACCCCTAGTTAGCCGAACTACGTTTTGCTCTGATTCTCATTCCAGATGAGATACGTAGGCATAAGACGCGACGTCTTACCGAGCACACTTCTCTTTAACCCATAGGTAGCCGAGCTACGAAGACTTTGATTCTCATACTCAGATGAGATACGTAGGCAGTGGATGCGTCATCCTTGCGAGTCATTTTCTTTTAACCTTCCTTTTAGTAAATAGTACTTTAGATATACCTACACCCTTTAGACTAGAACAACACTTATGAAAAGGGCTCCCTAGGAGTACCTAGGATGTTTTGGGTGCTTAAAACCTTCCCATTGCATAACCCACCCCCTTACCCAGATCTCTGACATTTTTACTAGTTTTTGATTCGATAAAACTTTTAGGTTTTTGTTCACTTTCTAACCATTCCTTTGGATAAATAGAAGTGCGGTGGCGACTCGACTTGTATGGTTTACCTTGGATTTAGTCAATATCTCTAATGGTAACGAATACCCCGCTACAATAAGTAAATAACATAAGTAATTATTAACCTAGTCCAGTGCAACGTCACCTACATCTAGGGGCTAGCAAGCCAGGAAGAGAATCCACTATCACAGAATTAGTTCAAAGTTCTAAACAACCTTATGTTTTACAAACTTCTAACCTAATCTCTACTCGTGGACGTTTCTATCTAAGACACTCCTAGACATGAGACCCCAATCACTTCCCTTTGACCACACAGTAGTGACAATAACTTATATCATAAAACACAATCCACTCTTTCTTAAAACCTTATGAGGGATTGACAATTACAACTCAATAAAACAATTCCAATTCAAGTAACAAGGAGACACTCTAATGGCTCACAAGCAAAGACAACTAAACCCTAACATAGACAATATTCAGCGTTGCTTTGATGCCTTCTTAGGTTTAGAAACAATCTATAAATAGCAGTGAAAAGTCATGGGCTTCAGGCTTGATCCATAGTAGATCCAAGGACTCTGCATAATCTTCTACATATTTGATTTCAATCAGATAAGATGTTTCCTAAAATGTTTTGACATCTTTACTTCAAAAATAAGTCAAGGCAAAACAATCTTTTGCTTTTTAGAAAACACGCTACTTGACTCACATATCTCGTGAACTAAATCTTTAGTGTATCTTTAGATATCATAAAAGGAAACAAATCTTACAAGACACAAAAGCAGGTTGCACTCTAACGTTGAACCAACATGTCAGAACATCTTGTTCAACATCTGACTAGAATAATTGTTTTTCTAAAATGCAGCCAATCACTATATACCAGACCTAACAATCTCCCCATTTGGAAAATTTTGGCTAAAACAACCTTTGCATAGACCAACAAGAAAGAGGTTAAGGATCACAACTATAAACCACAACACAAGCACACAAAAAAATCCTTTACCACCCAAAACAACAGAGTCAGGTGCAGCAGAAAAGAAGATAACCTTATAATCAAAATAGATAAATTCTCACACGAAGAACCTGCTTAATAGAAAAATAAATTCTCTTTAGTCAGGATGTCAAGAAAATTTTCCTGACTTCATTAAAATCGGCAGCCCACTCAAAACTAGTCTATCATCATAGGCTAAAAAAAACAAATCCCCTCCCCCCCTGAGTAGCAGATCCAGGGGAAAGAGCTACTCCCACTCCATACATGCTCCCCCTCTAAGGGCAAGAGACATGGAAGGGCTAACAACCAATCAAACACAAAATTAAACAATCGTAACGCAACTACTCCCCCTTTTTAGCCAAAAAGTTGACAAGCACAAACAAATATTAGAAGTAGCATAGAATCAAACGAAAGGTTACATACCATAGCACTATGTAGTGCATAAATATTCAGGGAAAATCCCATAAAAAGAAACTAGAAGCACATATAAACACAGAAGAGCTAGAGCCAGAGTACTTCAGTCCCCATCGCTACTAGTATTTTCTTCATCATCACTTGCATCAGTACCTTCTTCATTAGCATATTCTTCACTTGTTTCATCACCTTTCAAATTCCCTTCTTCTTCAGACAAGGCCTTTATTAAGATCTCAAGCCTGCTCTTCTTTTCAGTACAAATTTTGATAGTTTCATCCAAGGTCTTGCATGTGTCTTTTAGGTCAGCAAGGATGCATGTTCTTATAATAGGCCTGGAAGATTTCTGGTCAGATGTCATGACAATATCTGGAACATGTTTCCCAGTGAAAATCCTATAATGTAATGACAGAGGGGGATCTCTTTTGCACACACTATAAGAACTGAGCAAAATACTTGGGTGTTGACTCAGTATGACACCACAAATTAATGAGGGAAAGGCTATTGGCATCTTCACAGCAAAGGAGGCAACATGCTTCATTGTTTGATCAAAGACATAGGATCCAAAGTCAAACTCTGTCTTGGTTCCTAAAATATAGATGAATTTACCTAATCTAGTAGGAATGTTTGAAATGTGATTTATTGGTACCCAATTAGCAACTTCAATTCTGTGAAGTATTGCATACGTCACACTCAAGTAACTTGCTGATAGCTTCCCTTTCCTTGGACATTCCTTCACTTGCTTAACAATAATCTCTCTGCAAATGACATTGTCAAAAACTTCCACTTCAGCTTGTTTTTATTCATTTCTTCCCAAAAACCTATTAATGATTTCAGGAGAGAAATCCACACACCTTCCTCTTACATACACTTTTCTAAACTCCTTGCTCCTTTTGTTGTCACATTCCTTGGAGATATTCATAATGAATTCATTAACAAGCATTTCATAACACTTTCCAAAGCCAGACACAGTCTTTATTAGTCTAGCTTCTTGAATCAGACTCATTACTTCTTTGCATTCAAACACATCTTTTCCCAAGTCATCATTGATAAACAAATTTCCATTTTTCTACATTCTCCATGGAGTGAAAGGAGATTTTGTCAATAGGGACTTCGGGAATATTTGCTGGAATCTTCTTCCCAAAAGCTTGCTTTCTTGTAGCAGAAACGGTGTCTTGAACATTGTGTTCAACATCATGGTCAGATTGACTAGACTCAGAAGGGACTTCCTTCCTCTTAAGAGATTTATTCTTGGAAACATGAGTAACCACCTTGCTTCATCCTTTTTTAGGGCCAACACTCGTCCTTCTCCCGAGAGATTTTGAGGGTGTTCTAGAGGATTCAACTGCTTTACCTTTTCTGTTCTTTAGCCTCTTGGCTATTCCTGGAGCCAGTTTTTTGCCAATTGGCTCATCATCAGAGTCCAGATCGTATATATTCACTATGTCAGTGGATTGATCCTTCCTCTCTATAGATCTTTCTTCTTTTTTAGCTAAGCCATCAAACATGCCGTCAGAATCCTCTTTGTTATTAGATTTTTCAAGAGACTGAGTAGACATATTAACATCAAATTTATTCAGAGGGGTTTCAATAGTGTTATCAGGTTGGGCCAAGGATGTGGAGACATCCGACATAAAACCAGTCTTAGGTTCAATGCAAACTTGAGAGATTAGCACACAAATATTCTTATCTACGTCGTCTCTATCGGCAACAATCATGCTATATTTACTCAAGATAGTGACAAATCGAGGTTTATTTCTGGTTTTAGAGGCTTCAACATTTTTCGTAACATGTGGCATAACATGACATTCTTCAGAAGCACCAACATTAGGTTTGAAATTAATGGGATCAAGGTAAAGGCTTTTCAATGAATGAGGTTTCTTTATAGCAGTAGAGGGTTCAAAGATTTTTACATTTCTAGCAGCCATATGTCATACCCCAGTTTTGTTCGGGAATTTTAAAACTTTCATAATTTCGATTTTAATTTCAGTTTGCATCATATGTATAGCATGACATGCATTTCATCATGAATAATACCTAAAATATCAGTCGAAATAAATTCTTGGATATACAGAAAAATTGGTTAAATAATTCCTCAAGTACGTGCAATATCAGCGGGTAAAAAGTTTCGAAATCAAACTTGCAGGCGTCAGTATTATTAATCTACGGTTCACGTAGTTTAACCTAGTGTGCTCGTTATAGTTTTTGATGACTTTTTCAGTCGCATTTTGATCAATCTGAACCTTTTAACCGGTCAATAATTATTTTAGAATTAAAAGAAATGTTGTATTTTTCCAATAAGTTTATTTCACACTAATCATTTTAATGCATTCAATTTAATTTTCGAGCATATTTGTGTCCGACTTTTATTCATTTTTAGTCATTTTATTTTTATTATTTTGTCAAATTAATCGGGATAGTTCAATAGAATTTTTCACATCTTCATTTTATGTTTATCACATTTATTTAGAAAGTTGTGAATTTTATTTGATTCAATTGAGTTAAGTTGTTTTAAATCAATTAAATCATCTAGAAGGGATAACTCTATCATTTTGAATTGTTTGTGCTTCTTTGATTCAATCTTAATCCTTGATTCAAATTAATGAAAGGTTCACATGCATTATCCTCACTTTCTTTTTTTAACCAACCATAAATTAACATTTTCTATTTTATTTGTTTAACCAAGAAAATTATAAATAAAAAATATCTTTCTTCATCCAATTCATGGAGGCCACGCGGACACTACCGCTGGGGGATCAATTGAGATTCCTTGGCTCAATCCACCGAAAAGGAATTGAGTGGAGGACCACTAAAACAGACCTCTTAGTGATGAATTGTGTCACCAGACTCTGAGGACTAGGTTCTGATGAACTGAATTAAGACTCTAAAGACCATGTTTCTAAACATTCTCTCATAATGACTTTGATTCTTCTTCTATGCATGCATCATCACCTCTCTATAAGAAGCCCCTAAATATTTAAAGATAAGATCAAAAAGGTTTTACGTGAGAAAATAGTGCATAATACAAGATCAAATATTCTTTCCGCTACACTAATTTTGTGGAGAAAGGATTATACTATTGTATCATTGTGTATCACATTTCCACTGACCGTTATGCAAGAATAGATCTAAATTTGTGTATTCCATTTATGCCCTCCAACGGATCTCTTCATTTCCTATATAAAGGAGTCATGAAAGAATTGATAGTACCAAGAATTCTAAGAGAATATCATCTATGTGAATATTGCATGCTGTGAATGTATTTGAGAGAAAATAAACATTCACACAAGGAAATTTTGTTCATACTCTTCATTGAATATATTTTTTATTAAATACTTTGTAATTCATTTTTGCATTTTAATTTCTTAGAAACATTTTGTAAACACACTTTGTATGTCAATCTTTGCGATTCTATTTCCTTGAGTGACTAGGGTTTAGTTAGAAATAATAAAGAAGATGTTGACAGTTAGTCTTTATGGTTTTAATCAAGTTTGCTTATAATGGATTAAGTCCTTGTGATAAGGAGAAATCACCTTGGTGGATGGACTGGGGTAGCTTAGTTAACAACGACCCATGATAAAAATAATTGTGTTCATTATTTTTCTTCTAAGTTTTCTCATTGCTTTTTGGGTTGCAGAAATTTTCATTCTTGAATCCCAATTTAAACTCCCCTTTCTTGTGCTTCCATTACCTTCACATTAAAATTGTATGATTAATGCATGTATAAGTGCAAATGGATGATTGGATTTTATTTAATGTAATGCTTCGCCTCGACATAGATGTTATGTATTAAGTGTTAGGATTGATGCATGTCGAAATGCAGACGAGTGATTGGGGTTCTTCTGTTTTTTGTGTGTGGCTTTATCTTCTTTCCTCAAAAAGGTCAAGCAAAAATGTAATTTATTGTACCAATGGCGATTGGATTTTATGGAATTGAATGTTGTTAGATTGTGGGTTACCCATGAACATCGTATTTTGAAAATGATGCAAAAGGAGATTGTACTTGGGTTCATTGGAGACGCCAATAGAGATTGGAATTTGGTGAGTATGAATTTTTAACTTCCCAACACTCTGAGTTTTGACGATGCTATGACCGTGGATGCTTTTGGTGCCCAAAGTTCGATTCTTGTTGGAAAACTGAGTATCTATTCCTCAGAATGTTAACTTTTGTGCCAGATGAGCCATGGCGGCCTGCAAATGATTTCATGAGCGTAGCGACATAATCAATACATGACGATTGTGCTTTTTATCTGCCCTAAGGAATCTTATCAAGATAAGACTTTGTACTAGCGTGATATTTGGACACTTGCTTTGAACTCAATGGTTACTAGTGTTTGGCAAGGTTTTCTTGATCAACTCGTAAGTATGAAAGGAACCTGGCCCTTTTCAATTTCTTATTCCCTAATGTGTAAGGTTTATGAAGAAATTCACTTCAAATGGGAACTTGGGAACATCTATGCCATACAACGACTTGAACCAATTTTCCCTCGTGTATGAACCTTACAATGTTCTGCTCCTGATTAACTAGTTCTTGAAACGATTTACTTTGGATCAAGTGATCTTTGGATGTTAGGTTTCACTGTACTCTTGAGATGACTTTCCCCTGTCTGGGCCTTTGAGGGATTTACCCCTGATTGACCGAATATTGCAATTATTTTTCCTCCTTGATTAAATGACCAATTCTCAGAGTGAATCTTCCTTTGATCAACAAAATCCTTCGCTGAAATTCCCCTGATTCATATGGTTATGAGGTTGTCTTGAATCAGTTCAACACCAACGAATGTTCAATCTCCTCTCTGGTTGCTCCTTGAAATTTTCTCGATGCGAAGTACTTACTCCCAGTTAAAACTGTTCATTTAACAATGGTAATTTAATGTAACATTCATAAAGGTTTTGAAAAACATAGTTATTAAAATGATGTGGTAGTGTATGGAAATTGGACCATTAGTCCAAACATACTGTTGATTCAGGTATTCAGATTTCGAAAGATACAATGAAAATATGACATCAATATAGAAGATTAGCAAATCTCTAGGAGTCAGTTTATGTAACCTTGTTGTAGTATGCTTTCAGAATAAAACCTACTTCAATTAGGTCTTTTGAGGGTTGTAATGTGGACTAGTTCACGGCTTTTGAAATAGAAGGATATCAGGTTCAAA